>NC_133764.1:23560562-23881267 GCF_036562045.2 Rhinolophus sinicus
GTTAGACTGCATAGCCAAAATTTGGACATTTTTAGAGAATTTTGTGTTTTATGTAAAAACACTCCTAAGGAAAAAAGAATATTGTGGCTTTTAAGATCCTGAGGTGCTCCTATAAAGACTATATCAATTAATGTACATACTTTATATCAAACTTTCCTTGGATTATGTTTAGTAAAGGACATTGAAAATGACAAGCTCAATATATAAGTGCTAATTTTGATAACTTATTACTGAGTACACACTAGGTACTAGCAAAGAAAAGCATTCATCCTGGAGATTTAAATCTAAGAAGTCAGATATAAAACATAGTAAAATGATAAAACCCAATATAAAAACATAATAAAATGAGGAAAGCATACAATCTCTCTCCATTTGAGATTACTTTACCTGATTTTGATTTGTCTTTTAGGTTCACTGAGGCACACTGTTTGGTATCTTTGGACAATGTTTCACATACTATAGGTAATCATTATACTTATAAAGGCTAAAAATGTGGATAATTTGCTAGATAAGTTGCTCTTTGGTACTACAAATATAAAATCAAAAGATCATATTGAGGGAAAATGCTTAGAAAATTATTTCATTGCAAAACAATTTCTAGAAGTTTTAACTATATCTTCTTAGTTGCAAAGAAGGCACTTGTTTATTTTCACTATTAGTCTATCTTCAGCTATTATTAATAGTGCAGCAAATGACGAAGTATCTGCCTTTAGAGAACTTAACCTCTAATTGACAAAATGATTACTACATAAAAAAAGCCGGTTGTTGCCTATTTTAAATTTTCAGTATTGGCATTGTAAAGGGCAAGGTCGAAGGATTTCAAAGGCCAGGAGAGAGAAAGCAATCAACCACGGAGGACACTTTGCTGGTACCTAACAAAGAACAGTTGGAGGTGTGATAAATTATCAGCAAAATGCCATTCTTCTTAGGTCCCCAATGTATGACAGCCAACTCCAAAAATGAAGCATAAATGATATGTGAGTATTCTCTAAGCCATTTAAAAAAATGAAGAGTACTGATTTATTCCTTATTTATCTTCATAAACTATACATAAACTCCTAGGGAGTAAAATGTTTTTGTATGCTTTATACAACATTGGACATTGATATTCAATAAAAATAAAACTGGTCGTCATCTTCTAAACTTCATTTTAAGTGTTTTTCCAGGACCCATCAGCTCCAAGTCAAGTAGTTGTTTCAATCTAGTTGTGGAGGGCGCAGCTCACAGTGGCCCATATGGGGATCGAACCGGCAACCTTGTTCTGAGCATCACGCGCTAACCAACTGAGCTAACCGCCGCCCCCAGGTTGTCATCTTCTAAACACAAAAGCTATTGACACATATGTGGTAGGTATCCCCAGTTTATAATTGTGTAAAATTAAAGTCATGGAAATGACTCACTTTCTGAAGGTCCTAGATTGGGTAAGTCTTAGATCAGATTATACTGTTTCCCCAAAAATAAGATCTAACTGGAAAATAAGCCCTCACATGATTTTTCAGGATGACATCCCCTAAACATTAAGTCCTAATGCGTCTTTTGGAGCAAAAATTAATAAAAGACCCGGTCTTATTTTTGGGGAAACACGGTATTCCTTTTTCCTTTTCTCTTCTATCCTCAAATATTGATAGTTGAAAAGGTGAGTTAATCAGAATTTTCACTATATTAACCACCTTGTTTTATGTGGTAATAAAATCAACAGCTGTTACTGTATTTAAATTACCACAGTTGTCCAAGTCAGTAAATTGGGCAGACAGTGGGAAGTTCTGTTTTATCTGTTGTTACCATAGACTCAAAGGGTCCACTTGCCTGTGCGCATCCAAGCCAAAAAAGACTGGAGCAGGCGTTTGCAGCAAAGAAAGTAAAGGTTTAAGAAGTTGGCGCCAAACCCAGAGACACAAGTGAGCTCATGCTTTCAACAACCTGGCTTCCTGATGGCCCCTAGCAGTTAGGTTACACTCATGTAAAGGAAAAATCATGAATCATGGTTACAATGGGAGTTGGGGTCACGGGCTCTACTGATTGGTCGGGGCTAAGGCAGGGAGCAATTGATCATGGGCTTCAGGTCCTGGTGTCAGCCATAGCATTGTTCGGTCCAGTTCCCAGGGGTGTAGTCTGTGGGGCCGTTCTGCTTTCATGAATCTGGAGCTGAAACATAACTAAGGCCAAGGTGTTATCTTTGTTTGACTAAAATTTTATTCTAGTTTGAGGTTTGGTTATTGTATCTTGGTCATGGATGATAGACTTGAAGCTTTACTCTGGAGTTTGACTCTGACCCAGACCTAATGTCCTAAGGGCTTAATGGTTAAAAGGAGCAGACATACAGTATATGTACAGATAGAAGCATCTGGGGGAAAGAATGCAAGTGAGTTATAGTTCTATCTTGCTAAACAAAGTTAGGTTGGGTGAAAGCAGAATGCATGCTAAAGAAAGTTCATGTGCGGTTACACTGTCAAAAATAGACATTTTTGGGGGGCTGGATGGCTCAGTTGGTTAGAGTGCGAGCTCTCAACAAGGTTGCCAGTTCAATTCCCGCATGGGATGGTGGGCTGCACCCCCTGCAACTGAAGACTGAAAAACGGTGACTGGACTTGGGAGTTGAACTGCGCCCTCCACAATTAGATTGAAGGACAACTACTTGGAGCTGACGGGCCCTGGAGAAACGCACTGTCCCCCAATATTCCCCAATAAAATTGAAGAAAAAAAAATTTTTCCCCGCTAACATTTTTTTAAAGGGAAAAAAATGTTCACAAGTTAAAATGTAATCCCCTTAAGGCAGGGACTTCGTCTTATTTTCTGTTGTTTCTCTGGCACCTGTGCCTGGTACATTGGAGCTCAATAAATCTTTGTTGAATGGTCTCTTTCTCTCTTCTGTCAAGTAGAATTAAGTCAGAATGGTCTTTTTTACTAATTCTTGTTTTTATGAATACTATTTCATTAGCTTTCTCTTATATGACTGTCATAATTGGAGGTGGAAAAACATTTTTTGTCCTTTTAAGTTATGATTCAGTGTCTAACTGTTGAGACATAAACTCACTGATATTTATGACCTCGAAAAGGATGAAGGAGCAGTTAAAAGGAGGATACTCAGCAGATCAGTTAGACCACATGCCATAAATTTAAACACTTGCTTTCTCATATTTAGGTTTTTATAAAAATTAAAATTGAGCAGTGAAGAAGTGTTGACAATTCCACAATTCACAGAGATGTTTTCATGTAAATATTAAAATACATACAATAAAAAATACAGAATGGTATAAGATGGAAAGTAAAAACCTTCCTTCCCATGCTCCAATCTTCCAGTGTCCCAACTATAAACACAAGTATCTTTAAAATACTGAAATTTAATAAATAGAATTTCTAGCAAGTCAGGGACTTTGTTTCTTCTCCACTGGTTTTACATAGTGTTGAGATACATTAAAACATTAAGCATCACTACACTTATAGAGGATTGAAACTTAATTTTATAATAAAATATAGTTAACACTGGATTGCCAAAAGCCCATTTTCTTCACATTTAATATTCCTCATTAATATTGCTCAAACACAGATACATCCTACCCCTATTGATCACCAAAATTTTACAGTCTTGTCTTGCAAGTGTAGCATATATATAATTAAACAGTTGGTAAACATATAGAGATTGAGCACAAATAAGGCCCACAAGGTACTGGTGTGCAATGTATCTACCAACAGGTTGATCAGGCCAGTTGTTACATTTGACAGCAAGAAAAAAATCAACTGATTTCTGTTCATAGCTGTGATTAGACAAAGACTGGGTTCCTTTCTTTCAGCTTCAGAAACTACAGATTCTGAATGCTTTTTACTTGTAGCTGGCGACTGGATCAGTTTCCAAGAACATGGTACTACAGCCCCTTGAATTAGAAACTTGGCAAAACTCAAAATTATATCACCCAGTAATAAATTGCTAAGAAGGATCAGGCTAGAAGCAACTATCCAAATACAAAAGGCTAAATTGGCCATTCTTCGAGATACTACTTCTACATTTACCTGAACCACATAAAGAGATATAAAGAGGCTAACAGCTGTCAGAAGAATACAATATGCTACTTTTATCCAGTCTTTGATATGTGATCTTTTTTTAAGCACATATGATCCTGTCTGCACACCAGCCATGTGTATTGCCACATAACCCAAGGTAGAGAATATTCCTTCTCGGTTGGCATTTAATAAACCAATCCTTGTGCCACTGCCATCGGTGCCATACAAAATCAACCTTTTCAGTGGGGTAAAGTCAAGGGCTAGCTGGTATAAGACAGTAATGCTCACGGCCACAATCCAGGATTTATTTAGGGGGAAAAAAATCAAAAGCAGTGATGTTATCAATTTCACAACTACTAAGGTAAAAAAAAAGTTCCAGTGAACTCCATACTCAGTTAAATGTTCTTGATAGCCTATGGATTTTATAATGACTAATCGTCCTATTCCTAGGAAGACTAATGGCCAAACAGAGAATAATGACTTTGTAAGATAGTAAAATCTGGACCCTTCCATACATTTTCTCCTAATCTCTGGACAAACCATTGCAGCCCCAAAAACAAAGCCTCCTACTCCAAAATCCATTGCTCCTGTCCCATAGAGCTCGGTTTTGGCATATCTTCTGGGGAAAAGTGGGAAGTCCACAGCCAAAATGGCAACAGCAGTAAATGCGCTGTTAATTACACGGAAACAGGAGATGGCTGGAATGTGTTCTGATTCTACACTGGTTTTTAAGAATTTTTCAAGGATTTTTTGGACAGGCATTCTGGCAAAGCAAGTTCTCCTGCAGTATATTTGATAGAATAGCCCTGCCCCAAAGATAATTACAGCGAGGTGCTCAAGTAAGACAAATGAAGACAAAATGGTCAAAGTGGTCACCAGGGGAACTATTAGGAAAACAAAGTCAATAAAGAATCGAGATCTCCAGGTATGTGAAGAAAAACACAAGTGCTGTGAGAGAACAATCAGCAGCCCTCTGCACAGGATACAGAGCGCAGGTAAGCACAAGCCCTGGGTAATTTCCAGCACGCTGGTTCCATTGTGGTTACTGACAAAAGCTTCCTTCATCTGCTTTTGCGACATTTTTTCTTCTTCCTGTGATAACAAGTGCAAAGGAATAGATTTGTGGAAAGCAACATTCTTGTGGAATTAGTATATATATATATATATATACACACACATATATTAGTGTATATATATATATATACACACACACACATATATATATATATATATCTGACTTGATGTTACTCTTATTCTTAGGTTTCAGAGCAGAACCTAGGACTTGTGATCCCCATTCCAAGGATTGTGGAAAGATGCCTAATACTAATACATAAGAATGTAACACTAATCGTATGAAATTATTGGTTAAAAAGCTTTAGCTGTTTTCAGTATAAGGCAGACTCACAAAGAAAGTGCATTTGGGATATAAACCCTGAGAACGGAATCACAGTCAAACAGAAATTCCTATTAGAGAACACAGTATATGTTAAGATTATGTAATGAAAATTGAATACACATAACTTAATGACTTAAGTCAAATCTAAGAGGGGGGAGAGGGACAAGAACAGAAAAGTTATTTAAGTACATGTCGGATGAAGTACACATTGGAGCTGGAGGCCTCGATTTCTGTTCAGCCTCTCTGCATCTACTGCCTCTAGTACAAAATTTGGGTCTTCCAGTAATTTCCTGTACCCCAGGCTTCCCCTTACATTTACAGACAGCCAAATTTCATTGTTAGGTGTAGGTAGGCAGAAAGTATACCAACCATGGATGGGAGCGGGGTGGAGCGTATAGCACATACTGCTAGTGTTGTTTTAAAAGGATATAAAACGCCTCTCTGTCACATATCAATGTCTGAAAAGTGGCACACAGGAAAAACACATTTGTTGGCCAAACGAAAAACATATTGAACAGATGAATGCATACATGATGGCCTGTCTGGGCCCAGCAACAATACCTCACGATAACAAACCGATCAGAATCGGCTGGCCTTTAAATGAGTCCTTTCCCACGGCCGCGCCGGGTCCTTATACCTGCAGCGCTCCAGCCAGTCCCGGCGCCCGCTGGCAGAGGGCCGTACACGTTGGCTGGGCCGCCGGGTTCCCACCGCGGCCGCGGCACAGCGCGGGAGCAGCAGCTTCCGCCTCCCTAGTCGTGCTTCCGGCCGACACGGGGCGGCCTGCGCTTCCGGGCCGGCCGACTCTCCGCGCCCCTGGCCCAGGGTGGTGCTGGTTTCCCACGTCCCGCCGGCTCCCCACGCCTTCTCTATCATGGCTAGCCCGTCCCAAGTCCTCTCCCGTACTGGCCGCAGAACGGCCCGTCAGAGGAGCCCGGAGCAGAAAAGGCACGCGCCACGCGCCGCACCACGGCTCAGACCCCAGGGCGCGGCCTGTCATTGTGGTGGGGTCCGAGGGCCCGGCGCAACACTCAGCCACGGCGTCCCGAGAAAGACCCCATAGCCCAGAGAGGTTTCCGGAGGCCCAGGAAACCCTACCTGCCGTGCTTCTCCCGCCAGAACACCGGAGGACTCCCTTTCACCCCCATCTGATCCCAGGCTCACGAAACATTTTGTCCCATGTCAAGCCCCCAACTCCGGGTCCCGGCGTCCGCGGCGGGCCACGTGCGCCCCGCGCCGCCTGTGCGCGCCCCGCCCCCGGGGAGGAGCCGACCGGCTCCCGGCCACTTAGCCAGAGCTGCAGCGGCCGGGTGTGAGCCCGCAGCCTGGGTTTTCTCTCCTTGGCTCGCTCGCGCCCCTCCTCTTCCCTCCCTGGGCTCTTCCCGCCGCCTCACCCAGTCTGTCCTCTTCTCCAGTCGGGCCGGGCGGGTCTGCACGCTGGGCATCTCAGGCCGTGAGACCGGTGAGTGCCACCCCCAGCCCCGGTCTGAAGCCCTTTGCGGCTCAGAAGGGGCAGGAGGGGCCGGTTTGCCCCCGGAGCGCTGAGGAAGAAAGGGGCATCTTCCCCTTCCCTTTCCAAAGCGCCTTTTCCCTGCCCTTTCCCTTTCCGTTTTGACCCTCTCGTATTCCAGGAGGAGATAGCCCAGCTCCTGGTCCTTGCTCAGAACAAGGACCTTTCCTAGCCATCCTCCACCTCTCCACCTTGCTGGAGGCTCGTGGTGGGGGTCCCGGCTGGCAGATCCCAGCTGGCAGGATGGGTCCCCGCTCCTGCTCCTCTCCTAGCCCTACCTAGGGACCGGGAAGGGGGCTGCTGGCCCCGGAGACGTCAGGGCAGCCGTGCCCTTGGCTGGGGTCACGTCCACCTTCCCGGGAAGGACACACTCTCCCTGTGCCAGGTGCTTCAGGAGCGGCATCCCAGCCCTTGGCCCGGCTGGCGCCTCGTGAGGACCGGGAGTCCCCGTTTCCCTCTGGGAACCTCGGGGCGGGGCCTGCTGGGCTCTCAGGACCCTTACCCGGCTCTTCTCTTCTGCCCTCCCACTGTCCACTGAGCCGAGAAAGAACCTGAGGCTGGGGAGGAGGAGGAGCTGGTGATCAGGTTGCTGCTTGTCTTGACTTGGTGTTTCATCTGTTCATTACCGTCTCCCTCCTGCCCACACTGGTCACACCCTTTCCAGAACTTCTTGGCTGGTAACCGCGAAGCCGACTGGAAGCAAGAGGTGGGAGGACTGGAGAAAACCGCTCTAATCTGACTTGACTCTGGCTGGGAGCTGACGTTGCATGTAATAACCAACATTTACAGAGCGCTCTCACAGGTACTAGCCCATTTGATCCTGAACTCTGCATTGTGAGGTCTGGATATTAGTATTCCGTTTTGCAAAAAAGAAAATAAAGTGAGCTCTGGTGATCTGCATCTGAGGGGATATGGGCTTTGGATCCTAACCCCATTTATCATGCTCCTGCTCTGGTCCTCTCTAAGATGAGCTTCCAGTTGAGGGAGTTTTGTTCTCCTTAAGTCTCCAGAGCCCTCTGCATGACTGTCCCTTGGACAGGATACAGTCAGTGTCCAGGGTGAATGTGTTCAACACTGTCCTATGCCCTTCTCTGCCTGAAATATCCATTGTCCGGTATCCCTAGAGGTGCCTCTCCCTGAGTTCTTTCAAAGGCTAGATGTATTCAGAGCCTCAAGAAAGTCTCCACCAGGATTAATCCATTACAGACACCTCATTCTCATCCCTCTTTGCTGGGACAGCGTGAGGCCTGGGAAATTCTGAGTCTGAGGGTCACTTAACAGTTTTTCAGAGATTGGCCTAGGTCCAGCCTCATAGCACCCCCTCTCTTCAGACAGATTCCCCTCCTCTGAAATCCTCACCTTCTTAAATTTGACAGTGGAGAGTTTTACCTGATTAGTGCTCCCCGAATATTGTTTGTTGTACTAATAATATTCTCCTCTGAGTGAATATTCAGATTTGTAGTTTGTGGGGTGCTTTCAATCCGTGACCTGATTGACCTTCACAGCCACTCCTTGTGAGTTAGATTATCTCCATTTTCCAGATGAGGAATGAAAGTGGGCCAGGAAGGTGATGTGACTTCCCAGTGAATGACTGAGCTGTGATGTCCCTCCCGCACGACAGCTTTCCTGGAACCTCGAGTTGACTCCAGCCTCCCTCCCCACCAACCACTGGCTATACTAAAATAGGACATTTCTGTCTAGTGGAGAGGAGAGAGCACGAGGCTTCTGTCTTCCAGTGTCTTCATCCTTCCTGTCACAGTGACCCAGAAGATTTGTAGCCCCACCAAAAACCCCACTATAAAACTAGCCCTGGAGGAGCCCAGGGAGCCTCCAGAACCTCTCGTAAAAGTTTCCCCTGTTCCCCAACTGGCAGGGGACAGGAAAGACTCTCCCTCTCTGCCCAGGCTTACTCTGCTTCTCATTTTGGTTCCTCCTGCTTGACGCCCTCACCTGTTTTGGCCCTTGTCTTCTCTGCCATGCCACAGGCTCTGGAGTGACTTGTCTCAGATTCCTCCAGAACTGAGCCCTTTGCTGGACCGATGCCCCAGCCTGTGCCCCCAAGACCAGGTGGATAGCACTCCTCGTGCCTGTGACCCAGAACCCTGGCTGACCACCCTGAAGCAGGATGCTCCAGCAGGTAAAACCTCACCCTTAGGTAACCCAGGTCCTAAAGCACCTGCGGCACCTTCCCTTCTTTCGCTTCTGAATGAAGTTTCACTGCCACGACCTGGAACAAGGGGAAAGACCCCTTAAAGATCTTTCTTCTTTCTCTCTTCAGATAGTTATTCCAGTGCCTTTCACTTGTTGTCAGGACGTTCTTCCTGATACCTGATTTGATTCTCTCCTGTTGTGGTTTTTTTAGCTCTTTTCCCTGGGATGGGTAAGGGAATCCTGAGGACACTTTGGTGACCTCACAAGCCTGAACCACTGAGGAAGTCCTGAGAACTGTTCCTACCATCCTGAATTTTTAAGGCACAGTGGAAACCTGGGGCTTCCAAAAGGAGGTGTTCCTTGAAGCTGAGCCCTAAAAAATAAATAGGAATTAGCCAAATGAAGAAGGAAAATAAGCAGTCCAGAAAAAGAGGTCAGCTTCTGCAAAAACATGGGAGAAGATGACCTATGTAGAATAATAGAAGGATTCCGATGAATGGATGATAGGGTACTTGGGGGGTGGCTATTGGGACATGAAACCTGCCCTTACTCCAGATTATTTTTGCCTCTCTGTAAAGGCTACTGGGGCCCCAGACCTGCAGGATTCCAAATCACCCCTCACTGTGCAGCCTTATCTCATACCCATGTCATCCTTCACACGCAGCCCTTGGTCCAGAGAGAATGCCAATAGATAATTGCTGAGTTTTTATTTACTAAGTGTTGCCAGGCACTGGGCTGAGGCAGATGTTTAAGATAATACCTAGTCTCAAGGAGCTCATGGTCTAGTGGAGTCCTAGGCAGGTAAGTGCCTGAGATTCAGCAGGATGACTGAGTGTGAGGCCAGCCAACCTCAAGGGAACCATGGTGACACTGCAGCTTGACCTTCTTCCAGCCTTTTGGCTCATGAAACAGGCTTGAGGGCTAGAGAGAAGCAGGGAGGATAAATGTCTGCTTTGACTTTTTATTGTTCGTTTTTTACTTGTTGTTTCTTATTTAAAAAGCAGTAACGTTCATAACCATAGCATCTACTCTATGTGGAGCTCTTGCTATGTAGTAGGCATTTTACACATATAATTCTGTTTAGTCCTCGAGAGAGATGCAGTATTATACATACAATGCTATTATGTCCCCATTTTGGATATGAGGTTCAGAGATGTTAAGTGACTTATTCAAGGTCACATTTATTACAAGCAATGTAGAAAACATAGATAAGCAAAAAGAACACTAAAATTACCCATAATTGTACTATGCAGAGATAACCAACATTTTAGAGAATATCCTAGATTTTTCTTATCTAAATACGTATTTTTAAAGGTATACTTTTTGTAACCTGTTTTATTCCATTGTAAGGATGCACTATAAGCTATCTATTGTTTGGAAATTTGGATTTTCAATTTTTTGTAAGTATAAATGGCTCTGTATACACTGAACATTCTTATGGCCTTTACATAGGACCATTTTCTAGAAGCAGAATTGCAGGCTTAAGGAACAAACATAGGTAGTTTTAAGGCCCTTGATATATATTGCCTAATTAAAACAGCTGCTTTGGGGCGGCTGGTTAGCTCAGTTGGTTAGAGCACGGTGCTCTTAACAACAAGATTGCCGGTTCAATCCCCACATGGGCGACTGCAAGCTGTGCCCTCCACAACTTGATTGAAACAGCTACTTGACTTGGAGCTGATAGGTCCTGAAAAACACACTTAAATAATTAAAATAAATAAATACATAAACAGATGTTTTTAAAAGAATAATAACTAACTTTTGGGGGCATATGCTGGGGGCCTTTTTAAAATGCTTTATGTGCTTATTAGTATCTTATGAGGTGCTACCACCATTTCCATTTTACAGATGAGGAAAATTGAGACCAAATGATTTAGAAGCTTACATAAGATTATACAACTAGTAAGTGGTGGAATCAGGATTCAAACCCAGGCAAACTAGCTTTCAAGTCCAGGCTCTTGACCATAATACTCAGCTGCCTCTCTGGTTGGATCAGAGTTGTTCATCAATTATGGCCGGGTTTGTAAGTGATTCCCCGACACCCCAAAGCAGAGGGATTTGTGTGGCTCCAGCTATGCTCTGACCTCAGCACTTATTCTAGAGGCCGAGAGCCTGCCTTTTGCATTATGGTGGGCTCAAGTTCAGAAAAAAGGCAACATCTTTGGAAAGAAACTTGTTACTGGGCCTCTCAGATGACACTTGCTCTATGGCTTGAGTTGTTTTAACTTGTAGGGTTCACTAGTCTCATTGGAAACCCACATGTTATATCACAGATCCCTTCCTCCAAAAGCAGATTTCAGCCAGGTTACTGTCTTCTACTCCCCACCCCAACTTCCCTACAGCCCCCAGGGAGACAACAGGAGAAATGTGGGGAGGAAACGTGGAAAGCGTTGGCATCCAGCACGGGCAAGGGAGAAGTTTCCCCTTGGTGCCATTCTTGACCTCATCTGACTTCTGAGCCAGGCTTCCTCTCAAGTAGACCCAGGGCAGAGGAAACTAACTGTAATTAGCCAGCCTAAATTTAGCCCCAAGAAGCAGGTGATGAAGGCATGGGACTACTTTTTCATCTCGAGTTGAATAGTTTCTTTCAAAAAAGGCCCAACTATGGTTCTTTTCCTTTGTGATAACTCTTATAGCAGCCCCCCACTCTGGGGCCCACTGCCCCTGCCAGGCCCAGTAAGACTAGCAGCTGGCCAGCCTGGAAGCTGAAACTCATAGCATAGAAGGGGATAGCATTTATTGATTTATTGAGTACATATTGTGTGCCGGTCATGGACTGTGCTTTGTATATGTCTTCCCAAAAGCCCTGTGAACTGGTTTTCTTTTCCTTTATTCACAAATAAACCGTGGCTCAGAGAGGTTAAGTACCTTACCCAGGCTCACAGGTCTAGTAAGTGGCAGAACTGAAATTTGAACCCACCCAGACTATGATACTGGAGGCCTGTTCTCTTTCTACTGTACAGGCCTCCACCCCTACACAGCTGCCAGCTGACTGAGTCCCAGCTTTCTGGCTCTGTTATTCCCTCCCAGGTGAATGGCCACAGTTCAAACCCTGATGCCCATGGCAGGAAACCCCTCAGAGAAGACCTGCAGGAGTTCCTAGGCCAGGAGGCCCCACTGCACTTGCTGGATGACCTCACCAAGGTGAATCCTGTGACGCTGGAGACAGGTATGGGCCTCTCTCTCTTCAAGAGTGCCGTCTCCAAGAGGGTGGAGTGCTGTGTGGGTATTCAGCACAGCTTCCCCTGGCCAGACCAAGGCAGGACTCCTGACCTGGAGCCAGGTGAGCTGCTCCAGCCCTGCCTGGCAGCTGCACCGGGGCTCCCCAGCACAGATTTTGCTCCAGATTTGGTGCTCATCTTAATTAGATCTTGTACCTATTCATCGGGGAGCTGCTGGGACGTAATGGCTCTTGGCTAATTGCAGGGGGAGCAATGTTAGGCGGATGTCTATGTGTGCTGTGTCTACATTTGTGCCAGAATTTGCTAAAGGCACCTCTGCCTCAGTCCTGAGGTGTTTGCAGGCCCGGTACATGGCAGACACATTCTACACCAACGCTGGCTGCACCCTGGTGGCTCTGAACCCCTTCAAGCCTGTCCCTCAGCTCTACTCGCCAGAGCTGATGAGAGAGTACCATGCTGCTCCTCAGCCCCAGGTAAGACTCAGCCACTTCCTGGGCCCCAGGGCTCTCCTGCCTTCCCCTAGGCCTCCTTGCAGCTTCCCTGTCTTTATCCATCTATTCGCCAGCCGTGCAGTCATTTAAAAGCTGGTGCCACAGTCGTGCCCACCAGGAGCTCAAGGAATTTTGAACAGATGACAGGGATGCAAAATGGGAGATAAATAAATCAGTAATTGTTTAACTGACTTTGGAACCTAAAATAGGGACAGAGGACAAAGTATTTTTTTTCCTTATTTGTGAATTTATTAATAGGAAAGGATTTAAAAGGTGTATTTGTGTATTTAAAAAAAACATTTTGTTGGAAAAGAATAAAATTACATGTAATAAGGATCGCCCAAGAAAATGGAGCTCATGTTCCTCTCTACTGAGAGAAATAAATTGGGGGGAGGGGGCGGTGTGGGCAGGAAATAGACCGGTTGGTATTAAAGTACATGGTGTGTTCAGGGAGAGGCAAAATCAGACTTGCTGGTGGGAAGACGCCGTTGGGAGAAAGGCAGTACGAGGCCGATGAGGCCGGAAGAGAGAGCTGAGGCTGGTGGTGAAGGCTCAGGAGCACCACGGCAGGCAGAGAGCGTCTACAAAGCTTCTTCACCAGGCGTGGAGCTGGGACTGAACAGAGCCCACTGTGGGGATACTCTGGAAGTGGGGGTGTTGTGTTCTGGAAGATGAGACGGGACAGGGAGAGCAGCTGGAGGCCTTGTAACAGTCTAGGTGAGAGGTAACTGGAAGCAAGAGCAGGTGGAAAGAGGGACAGCTCTGACAGCATCCAGAACTTCTCCCTTCAGGAAGCTGTGGGTAGGTGAGTGATCACTGCTGGGTGGGCAGTGCCAGGCTGGCTCAGCACTGTGCAGATGGCCTGGTGCTCCAGAAACTCACGCATGTTTTAATGTCCACGTGGAGACCATGTGAATGTTGTCCTGAGAGCCCGTATCCCACTGACTGTCTGCCTCCCCAAAGGCAGGAACCATGTCACGGTCCTCTCTGTTTCCCTAGTGCCCAGCTTCATGCCCAGCATATTGAGCACAACTAATATTTGGTGATGGAAAGAACAGTAGTGTTGGGATTGAAATCACATGGTTGCACTTTCTTGCTGAGTGGCCTTGGCAAGGTTATTTAACCCCTCTGAACCTCAGATGTCTTGTCTATAAAATAGGATTAGCTATCCAACTAATGCAGATACTTTTTAGGCAGTAACTTGAAAGAAAGTTCTTTGCAAACTGCAAAGTACAATAACATAAAATAATAAAGAGCAGAATAAGACTATTCAGCTAAGATAAGATGGGAGGATAAAGTGTTCAAGGCCAGCACTGCTTCCAGACTGAGAGATCAGTGGGTAAAGGCACTGTGGGGGTCCCACAGTTGGCCCTAATCTTGTTACATCCAGGAAATTTTTCTAGAGGAAGCCTCCCGGCACTGCTATTGGCTGCCTTCCCCTCCCAGCCAGCATTGGACCAACCACTCCTTGAAGACAGGCATTCCCTCAGGTGACCTTTCACCCCTTGATGTTTCAGAAACTGAAGCCCCACATCTTCGGGGTGGGTGAACAGACCTACAGGAATGTCCAGAGCCTGGTCGAGCCAGTCAACCAGTCTATCGTTGTGAGTGGAGAGAGCGGTGCTGGAAAGGTAGGAGGGCCCCTTTCCCATCCTGTCAACTTCGTGACTGGCTGGCTGGGCAGAGAGGCAGGGCTGTCTTTCATCATGGAGTCATTTACTACCTGGTCATTCCCGGGCTGGCTCCAGTAGGGAGTTGGTGTGCAGTGGTGGGCAAGCTGGAAAGGAAGTCAAGAGACAGATTCCAGTCCAGGCTCTTCCACCAGCCCTCATGTAACTCTGGGTGAGATACTTTGCTCCCCAAACCTTCATTTTCTCATCAGAGGTCTCTCCCAGCACTGATTCCATTGGAAACAAAAGTCAGCTATTGGGGATTCCAGCCTAGTGGTTAAGAACAATCAGAAAGATACTCAGCTTCAGCAAACCTCAGCTCTTTAACCTGTAAAACAGCAAGGAGGGGAGAACCAACTCATTGGACTTCTATGAGAGTTCAATGAACCAGTGCACACGGGCTTGGCACACAGCAATACTACTCTAAAGGGAGCTGGGTTACTTGTGGGAAAGGGTTTATTAGAGTAACCCACCTGTCCCCTCTGTGTTGCCCATGCTGGCAAGGGTCGTGCTTTGGGCCAGAAGCTCCTGGTGTGGTCATGTGGCTCCCTGGGTGGCAGAACCACAGCAGGTGAGACCAAGTGTTGCACAAGGATGGATGAGATTTTGCAAAGCTGGTCAGAGGAGGCTACTGGCCCAGGTCTCACCACGTTTTTTCCAAGCCTCACCCAGCCACCCTGCCCTTTCCACAAAATTTTTACCTTCGCAAGGGAGTCTGTAGACCATTACCCCCCTCTGCCTACACTCACCTATGAGAGAATTGCTGAGCACTGAGTACCTGCCTGGTTCTAGGCCCTGGGCTAGTCACTGAGGAATGGCAGGGGGAGGAACAGAGATGAAAAATGCTACATCCAGCTTTCAGGGGACTCTGACTACACTGGGAAAGACAGACAAGGAACCAGATGAAGACAGTAAGCTGCAGAGATGAGGGCTTGGACGGGGTGAAGAGGGGAGCTTCGAGAGCTAGATCAAGGTGCAATGGCAGATGCCCAGCTCCTGGACGAAGCCCATTGTCTCCCACAGTTGCTCTGGGGAGCGGAGGCTAGACCTGCTCAAGACCCATGCAACCAGAACTCAGTAACCCATTATGAAGCAACCACTGTGGTTGTGAGCTGGGCCTGGTAGTATGTCTTTAAAATATGTTTTTAACAAATAACAGCATTGTTACATATATGAAAAATCGAGCAATACTACAAGGCTTACAAAGAAAAACAGCAATCCTGCCCCGTATCTCTCAACCCTGTTCCCTCTCTGGCTACTTTCACATCTTTTAGCAGTTTATTTGAATGTTTGCATTCTATTTCTAAATGACATGCTTATATTGTTAGTTTTTTATTTTTCAGTTTTGAACCTATGTGTGGGTCTCTTTAACTTGGAAACTCATGCTTTTGTTTGGGGAAATGGTTTTTTTTAATTATATCTAATAATTTAATAATTTACTCCGTTCTGTTTTCTCTTTCTGGAGCTCCTAGTAGGAAGTTTGATTAATTGTCTAATATTCTTAATTTTCTCAGCTATTCTGCCATCTCTTAGCAATTTGTTCTATCTTCTGGGAGATATTCTCTACCTTTCAATTCTTTTTTTTTTTTTTCTTTTTTTTTGCCATTTTAAAAATACCTTTCAATTCTTTTGAATTTTTACTAACAATTTTAATTCTAAGAATTCTTTCTTATTCTCTATTATTTGTGCCCCCACTTCCCAGCATATTGTTCTTATTTCATAGATTCAATATATTCTCTTATCTTTGAGGATATTTCATGATTTTTACTTGTCTTCTGCTCCTCCTTGCATTACTCTGTTTCCTTCTCGTTCCTTTTCCTCCACTTGTGGTTATACTTGTCATGAATGTAAAAAAAATTGCATGCAAAAGAAGTTTATCAAATAGTTAATGATCCTTGAATTTCTGTTCATACTTAATAAGGCATTAAGCAACTATTTATGGACCGGAGGCCTCACTATAGGTAGCTTTCTAAATGTGTGGGACCATGAATGTTTATAATTTTTCTCTTGAGTTTGTCAGTGTCTCCATAAAAGACTTTTCCAATCTCTTTATCAGAGAGATAGAAAACTACAAAGAGTTAAATGAAAATGATAAAAATTTAAAACATGATAAACATTTCCTTCATGCTTATCAGTCTAGACATGCAGAAGAATATATCAGTGAACTTGACTGTAGGTCAGTAGAAATAATCCAAATTGAAAAACAAAGAAGTACATCCAAGAGCTGCATATGGTATCAAATGGTTTACCGTACGTGTAATTGCTGTCCTAGGAGAAAGAGACAATGCGAGTCAGAAGTACTATCTTACAAAATTAACAAATGACGGCAAGCACAGATCCTAGAATTTCAGGAAACACTAAACAGGATGAAAGGAAGAAAACACACGTAGACACATTATAGTCAAATTGCTGCAAACCAAACAGAAGGAAAAAAACCTTAAAGAAAGCCAGGAAAATACACATTACCTAAAGAGAAACAAAGATAACAATGACAATCGGCATCTTGTCAAAAACTGCAAGCCCAAAGATAATAGTGACATCTTTAAAATGCTGAAAGAAAATATCTATCTATTACCAGCAAAACTAACTTTCAAAAATGAAAGTGAAATAAAGACTTTTTCAGACACATAAAAGTTGATGGAATTTGTTACCAGCAGATCTCTACTATAAGAAATATTAAAGGAAGTTCTTTAGGCCAAAGGAATATGAAACCAGGTGAATATTTGGATTGATACAAAGGAATAAAAGAGCAGTGGAGATACAAAATCTTATTTTTTGTCTATTTAAAAGATAGTTCACTCTAAGACCAAAATAGTAAGTTTATTGTGGAGATACAATGGAATCATAAAAGTAATAAATTCAACAATAAGCAATGAAAGAAAAAAGTAACAAAGATCACATAGAACAAATCAAAAATAAGGTGGTAGATTAAACCCAACCATAGTAATTATTAGATTAAATGTAAATGGACTAAACACTCCAATTAAAAGGCAAAGAATGTCAGATTGGATTTTTTTAAATTATATGATATTTTTAAGAAACCCAATATAATCATAAAGACATAGATTCAAAGTAAAAGAATGGGAAAAGATATTCCATTCCAACACTAATCAAAGGAAAACTGAAGTAGTTATATTAATATAGAACAAAGTAGGTTTTAGAACAAGGAATGCTACTAAGGATAAGACAAGACATTTCATATTGATAAATTGGTGAATTCATCAAGAAGAGAAAATAATACTAAATGCGTATATACCTAATAATGGTTTCAAAATACATGAAGTAAAAACTGATAAAATTGAAAGGAGAAATAAATGATATCAAAATTACAGTTTGAGATTTGAGCATTCTTTTCATGGAGTATTTACCAGTATAGAGCATATTCCGAGCCACAAAACAAATCTCAATTTGAAAAGAATAAAATCATACAATCTATATTCTCTACCCCGAGCAGAATGGAACTAGAAATAAATAACAAAGGTACCTGGAAAATCCCAAATTCAATTCAACAATATCCTTCTAAATGTCCTATGGGGTCAAAGATGAAATCACAAGGGATAATTAGAAAATCATTTGAACTGAATGAAAATGGAAGCACAACATATCAAAATTTGTGCTTTAAAGAAAAGCAATGCCCAGAGGGAAATTTGAAGCATTAAATGTTTATATTAGAAAAGAATAAATAACTCAAATCAATGATCTGAGCTTCTACCTTAAGAAACTAGGGGCGGGAGAGAAGAATAAAGTAAACCCAAAATAAGCAGACGGAGGAAATAAAGTGAAAAATCAATAAAATAGAAGACAAAAAAAATAATAAAGAAAATAAATGAAATCAAAGACTATGTTTTGAAAAGATTGATAAAATCAATAACCCTCTAGTCAAATTTAAAGAAAAATATACAAATTACCAATGTTAGAAATAAAATAGACATCATAGTACCAGTCCGTAAAGATCCGAAAGATTGATAAAAAATTATTATGAACAACTTTATTCCAACAAATTCTACAATTTAGATGAAATGGAGAGATATTTTGAAATGCACAAACTACTGAAGCTCACACAAGAAAGAATATATAACTTGAATAGTCTGTATTTATGAAAAAAATTGAAGTCATAGCTTAAAAACTTTCCACAAAGAAAGCTCCAGGCCCAGTGGCTTCACTTGTGAATTCTTCCAAGTATTTAAGGAAGTAATGTTAATAATTCTACACAATTCTTTGAGAAAATAGCAGAGAGAAACCATCTGCCACCTCATAGACCTAAAGAATTTACAATGTTTTAACGAAGATTGTGCCAGAAGCAAAGAAGGAAGACCCTGCCCCAGCCCCAAACCTGAAGCCAGAGCAAAGGCTTTGGAGGCAAAGAAAGCAGTGCTGAAAGGTGTCCACAGCCACAACATAAAAGCAGATCCGCACGTTGCCCACCTTCCGAAGGCCCAAGACACTGCAGCTCTGAAAGCCGCCCACATGCCCTCAGAGGGCGCCCCCAGGAGAAACGTGCTTGACCACTTTGCCATCATCACATTCCCCCTAACTACGGAGTCGGCCATGAAGAAGGTAGAAGACAACAATACACGTGTGTTCACTGTGGATGTCAAGGCCAACAAGCACCAGAGCAAACAGGCTGTGAAGAAGCTCCATGACATTGACGCGGCCAAGGTCAGCACCCTGGTCAGGCCTGATAGACAGAAGAAGGCGTATGTTCCACTGGCTCCTGACTATGATGCTTTGGCTGTTGCCAACAAAAGGGGATCATCTAGTCCAGCTGGCTAATTCTAAATATGAAAATTTTTCACTGTAAAAAAAGAAAAGAACTTACAAAAAAGTTGTAGTGATTTATAGAGAGTTTAGCAAGGTGACAGATACAGTTAATATATTTTAAAAATCAACTGTATTTCTATGTCCTAGCAACAAATAATTGGAAATTAAAATGAAAATGTATCTCATTTCAGCTGTTTAAAAAAAATACAGTAAAAATTTTAGATTCCCTGGGTATAAATCAGAGACCTATAATTTACTAGGTATAAGATCTTCAATAAAACTTAAAATTTTCCTATGGCTCAGTTTCATCATTTTGAAAACAGGTATAATTGCCCCTGCACCTATAGGATTGGTAAGAAAATATACAGTCTCCTTAGCTCAGAGTAATCCACATTAGCTGTGAGCCCTCAGACACTGAGTAGCCTGCTCAGGTCACGTCTACTGTCCCTTCTCTGCCCCAGCCCCCCTTGTTTCTTAAATATATCCTCTGGAGCTAGGAGAAGCAGAGGTGAGCACCCCCATTTCACAGAGGGAGGAAATGCCTCACCCAAGGACACAGTTGAATTCAGCACTCATCCATTTGGTCAGCACCACGGAGAAGCATGGCGGAGAAGAGGGACTTGCTAGCGGGCACTGTTCCCTCAGGCAGGCTCAGAAGTGGGAGGGAATTTGGACACAGCTCCCACAGGGCTGTTTCTGCCACAGACATGGACGTCCCGCTGCCTGATGAAGTTCTACGCTGTGGTGGCTGCCTCGCCCACATCCTGGGAGAGCCACAAGATTGCAGAGAGGATCGAGCAACGAATCTTGAACTCCAACCCTGTCATGGAAGCTTTCGGTGAGCTCGATGTCCTCTGCACAGTACCTCAGTCCCTTTCCTCTGGGATTTGTCACCTTTTAAGGGAAGGAGCAGTGAGACTCTGTCTTTGGGGGCTGGCGGATGAGAGTATTCTTCACTGCCTTGGACCCGCAACCTCCTCCCAGGTACCCTTAGCCTCTTTGCAGTAGCGGGACCATCACTCGGTCATCCCCTCCCTCTAGCCTGGGCAGATTTCACAGTGGTGCTGGAAGGGACCTAATCCAAATCCTGGCCTTCTGTACACTTTCCTGATGGCTCGGAGAAGAAAGGGACTTGGCTAGGGATGTACAACAATTAGTGTCCATGTTGAGACTCCAGATGTTGTGCCTTACTGCCTAACTCGGCAGTGACAGCTTGTTTTTGACCCTTCCCATTCATAGAAGGCAGTCCCTGACTGCCCAGGCTTGCTCATTTCAGTGTATTGCCAGGAAGTTCTAACTCGCCTGAATCACACTTTCGGAAGCCTGAGTGCCCTTTCCCTAGTCCTGTCCCCTGGGACATGGAAACTAACAAAGGGGCCTTTAGGTGACTTGAGGATAGACGGCCCCAGCAGACCTGCAGCCACCTTGCCCTCTGAGGACTGTGAACATAGGGGAGTGGTATAAACAGGTGTGATCTGTAGGGAACGCGTGCACCCTGAGGAATAACAACAGCAGTCGCTTTGGAAAGTTCATCCAGCTCCAGCTGAACAGGTAATCGCTGCTGCCTGCCACCCTGCTGATGGGAGGACAGGGAGTTTGCACATGGCTGAGGCGGTCTCCAGCCTGGGTGCCCCCTGTGGGCAGAGCCCTGTCCTGGCATGCCTGTAGTGGGATTCACCAGGACCAGTGACCCCTGAGGGTGACCTCTAGAGAACCATGGCTACTCCAGCCTTAGGGACTCTGCGGCAGTGTGCATTCCTCCTGGCTTCTACCCTTGCTTAGGGACTTCTAGTTAAACAGCCACCTCTCTGGGCCACACCCCTAACCTTGAAGCCAGGGCTTCTGCTTCTGCCTTGGGATGGGACAAAATGAGGTACAGAGGCCTCAGCCCTGCCCACCTGAGCTGGTTGCAGGGGAAAGACCAGACCACCCAAGGACCTAGACCTCATGACCCCCACTGGCTGAGTGAAAGAGCTTGTGGGGGGTGGGGAGGTGCAAGGTTGCAGTCTGGCACACAGTAAGTGCCTAATAAATGCCTATGGAGTGAATGGGCTCTGGCCTGCTTGTACCCAGGACCCAGCAGATGACTGGAGCTGCAGTCCAGACCTACCTCCTAGAGAAAACTCGAGTGGCCTACCAGGCCTCCAGTGAGAGGAACTTCCACATCTTCTACCAGGTCTGTGCCAGGTGGGGCCCACAGCTGCTCAGATGCTGGGCGGAGATGGGCAGTACCTCCAAACTCTCCTGCCCCAACCCATGCCTCATGCCTGCGTCTTCACCTGGCCTTCAGTGATGCTCCCACTTATTCCTGCAAACTTGGAGCCACACTGCCTCACCCTGGACCTTGGCTCCTGGGATGGTTTTGGCCTGGGCATGTGTTTTACGTCTTCTATCAGCCCAGAAGTTACTGAGGGCTCTCCTTCGGATGCCAACTGTCTCCTCCAACAGAATGAAGACTTCCCCAGAGCTGTGCTCCTTCCATCAGACTGGGGGGTCCCCCATGCATGGATAGTATGTCTCCCTGCTCTCAGATTGGGCCTGGGGGTACCCCAGACAGCAGTTGTGCTTTCCTCACCAGACCACCGGCCTCCTCAGTGGGGAGCTTTACATCAGGCTGGAGACACCCAGAGCTGTGCACCGCTGCTTTTGAGCTGCTTTTGACCTCGTGCCTGCCTGGTTACAGGAACCTGTCAGCCTGTGATGCCACTGCCATTTCTCACGCCTCATCCCAATGCCAGGCTTATGCAGGCCTGGGCTTCCCTTGCACCCCCAGTTCAGCCACCTGTCCCCCCCTCACAGATCTGCAAAGGAGCCAACGCAGATGAGAGGCTCCAGTGGCACCTCCCGGAGGGAGCCGCCTTCTCCTGGCTGCCCAACCCAGAGAGGACCTTGGAAGGTAGGGGGACCTTACCCAGCACCCTGGGCTACCCCAGCAGCACCCCCCACCCTCTGCCCAGGGCCTGCCTCCCTCACCCCTCACTGCCCCTGCTGACCTATGGTCCTAACACTGGGCAGTGACTTGCATTCCTTTTCAGAGGATTGTTTCGAGGTGACCAGAGAGGCCATGCTTCATTTGGGCATCAATGCCCCCACCCAGAACAACATCTTTAAGGTCAGGAGAAAAGCTGTGCACTTGTCTTAGGCAGAGGTGACAGGCAGCCCTTTTCGTAGGGCCCTTCTCTGAACTTGTAGGTCTTTTTCTGAGAACCTAAGACTGTGGGCCCCACTGTGCAGACTCCAAAGGGTCGGCCACCCCTCTCTGCTGCTGAGCCAGACCCGGGACGTCAGGGTGCCAGAGCAGGGAGCACAGAGTGCTGGCGTACAGAGCATAGAGCAGTGACTGACAGAGCTCAGAGGGCAAGGTGCCTCGTCAGCTAGTGCTGCACTCATCAGAACAGAGGAATAATGCTGCCACAAGTTGCAGCATTATCAAGCAAAATCAAGTTTACACCTCTTAGCTTACTTGGTTTTTCTCAATAGTCCTGTTTGGAGATTATTTCCATTTTACACTTGAGAAAACTAGAGGTAAAGTGACCTGCCCAAGGTCAGACCGCCTAAGTGATACAGATAGAGTTTGTACCATACAGCAATTCCGACCTCCCACCTTCTTTCCCCTCCTCTCAGGACACAGCTGACCCAGGTCATCTGGGCCCCTCACAGCCCCAGTAGTGGCCTCCCTTCTCCCATCTGTCTTTGCTGACGGGGCTGACTACTCCCTGCCCCGTCACCTCCCCACCCGTAAATAGGGATAGGCTGGCAGCAGAGACAGGGAAGCCCCTGCAGGAAGATGGCAGTGCAGTGGAAAGTGACCTCCACCTCCAGCTGGAAGCTGCTCAGGCAGGGAGGGGATCATGGCCAGTATGGGCACCAGCAGGCAAGCGCTTGGCCAGACGGACGGCACAAGTGGGCAGCACTAGGCGTCTGGACAGGAGTGCGGCTTGGCGGTGACACAACCCTCTTCTCCAGCCACTCTGCCCATTGGGCACAGCAGGCTTCTTTCTACAGCCCCTGGGGGCCCCCACTGTACAGAGACCAAGGTCACAGAACCACCCCCAGGCTGGGCCATCAGAAGCCCAAGAATGCTGAGAAAGGGCCAAAGGGAACCCCAAGCCAAGCCCCACCAGTCACAGAAGTAAGCCTGCTCCACAAGTAACAGGAGCGGGGTCTCCCTGGGAGGCATCAGAAGTCAGACTGACTGGGTTCTCATTTAACCTCTCCTTTCTCATCTCTGTTGTGGGCGTCAGCACGGTACATGCCTCACTGATTTTGAAAAGAGCAAACAAAATGATGCATGTAACGTGTATAGAACCGTGTCTGGCCGAGTCTCATACTAAGTGGGCAGTAATTGGGAGCTGCTCTTATTTATCCCGATATGATTATATTCAGCGAGAGAGAGGCCCATCCCAGGCCAGGCTCCGGCCCGTGAGGGTGCCCACTTTGTGTGTCCTCCTTTCTCCCGCCCCCTTAGGTCCTAGCTGGACTGCTGCACCTCGGCAACATCCGGTTTGCTGACTCTGGGGACGAAGCCCAGCCCTGCCAACTGATGGACAATGCCAAGTGTGAGGGCGGGGGTGGGGTGGCTGCACCTGAGGTCACATACCCAGGGCGCAGGGCAGGCCCTGCCCAGAAAATAGCCAACATTGGTGGGATTGGATGGGATGCCAGAGGGTGAGATTTGGAATTGATGCCCTTGATTAACACATCAGCTGTAGGGCCCTGCCCTGGATAAGTTACTCCTCACCCCATCTCTGGTGAGCAGGCAGCATTGTCCCCATTTTACAGATGAACAAACAAGTCAGAGGATTTATAATTTGCCCCACACGTGGCAGTAAGGACTGGGACACAGAAGTCCTGGGTTCCAGTCCTGCCTCTGCCTTTGGCAAGTCACTTCGCCCACCAGAACCGAGGTTTCCTCTGTCCATTTGGGTGGGTCATGGTTCCGCTGCAATGACTTGCCAGCGCCTTGTGAAGTGGGCTATTTGGATGGAAGGTGATTTGTCCCTCCCAGGTTCTTTCAGGACATCGGCCTCGCTTCTGTGGCTCCCAGAAGACCCACTGCTGGAGACACTGCAGATCAGAACCATCAGGGCAGGCAGGCAGCAGCAGGTGTTCCGGAAGCCCTGCTCCCAAGCTGAGTGCGACACGCGCAGAGACTGTCTGGCCAAACTGGTCTACGCACGGTGAGCAAACTGGGCCCTGCCCTCCTCCCAGGTCATCCTCCCAAATTCTGTGTCCCAGCCCACACTGCCCAGCCCACACTGCCACGAGTGGGACAAATTCTAAATCCTCTGACTTGTTTGTTGAACCAGACACCATCTTGCAATAATAGGCCCAGGCTGAGGGCTGCCAAATAAAGCAGACGGGTTTCTCTCCTTGCTCCCTTTTGAGGACAGCAGGGATTGGCTCCTGGGGTTTTCCCGAGCAAGGCCCTTGGCCTTAATTCCGGAGTACTCTGCTTAGGGAAGTTGCCACAGCCTGGCCTAGATTCAGCTCATTATTAAAGTACAGGAGCCTGCCTTGACCTTGGCAGTAAGTGAGGAAAGCCTGCCTAGTTCTCCGCAAGGCAGGCCCCAAAGGCAGTCTGGGGCCCTCACAGTTCCAGGTTCAGACCCATGGCTCTTTGTAGTCACCTGGGGAATGTGACAGATGGCAGAGCCAAAAGCTCAATCCAGAGTCTCGAGCAACACAGCGTGCTGCAGCAAGTGGGAACCCAGAACAGGGTGAAGGTGGGGGTCCTGGCCTTTTCCTGGCAGGTTATATGGGCATCTCCATCCCCTGGGTTCTGAGAACCTTGAGGGTGCCCTGTAAGGGAGTCAAGGGGCCCAGAATCCTTTGAAATTATGGGACAGAACATGTGTGTATGTGTGTGTGCATGTGCTTATGGGAACTTGGGCATCTGGGGAGAGGGTCCCCTGAACTTCCCCCCGAGTCAGGAGCCTGAGGAGCACTGATGGGGGAATAAGATCCTCCGAGTTGAAAATGGCCCAGGGCAGCTGGGCTCAGACTGAACTCAGTTCAGCAGGAGAGTCACTTCCCACTGCCTCAAAGCTAATTTCAGCTCAGAATTTCCGGCCAAATATTTTTAAAGCCTTTGTATCGAGTGATTTCAAAGTGAGCAGATAAAGTGCAACGATCACAGAGTGAGCCTCTAATCATAGAACATTGCATACACAGTGAACATCAGGTCGTTACATCACCAGGTCATTCATCTTTAGTACCTCAAATGGGTATTGGAAGCCCCAGTTGTGAAAACAGAAATCATTTACTGAACTGAGAAAACTTGCGAAGCAATTACTTTAAGAAAAATTGTTAGGAAGTTGGAACCCCTTAATAGTGTCTCCATGTTGTACAGTTACTACCTCATCTTGAGGTGGGGATGGTTCCAGAGTGCAGGAAGCCATTGTTGGCCCCAGGTGACTCGGGACCCATTTGTGTGGGACTGAGTGGGGGGCGGGGCAGGGGGGCTGCGGGCCTCGAATGCTGGGCTCTGCAGGTTGAGTTTTGCAGTGGAGTCTAGTGAACTCAGTTCTTTACAAATCCCATCCAGGCCCGCCCAGCCCCTTCTAGTCAAGACATCAGCTGGCTGTCGGGGCCTATGACAGGCAGACCACTCCCTGTCTAGCCCCAGAGTCTAGCTGGCCCTGTGCTCAGTCCTGCTGGGCGGGACAGCTTTATGTGTACCTGAGAACATGCACGACCACAGCCTGCGTTTGTCGTAGGTGGGAAACCAGAGGCCTTGACTGGGCAGGCCCTCCAGGGTGGGGAGCCCTGGCTGGAGGAGCCATGTTGCCACCCCTCGGCTCAGCCTGATCCCCTCTCACTAGAGCCCACTCTTCCCCCACCCAACAGGCTCTTTGACTGGCTGGTATCGGTGATCAACAGCAGCATCTGCGCAGACCCCAACTCCTGGACCACTTTCATAGGTAGCAGGGGCTCTCCCTGCCGGCGGCACGCCTTCAGAAAAAGAACGGGGAGCCCTGGGTCCACTGGGTGACTCGGGGCAGCTCTTTTCCCTTCTCTGCTCCCCCATCTCCTCACTTGCCTGTCACCGTTCGGGCGAGGACATCTCTGTGCCCCCCAGTGCCCACATCTGACCCACCCGTAGCTCGGCTGGCAGACTGAGATGACGTCCCTTCTCTCCCCAGAGACCCAGCTCCAGTCTCAGGAGAGCAGTGGGGATGGGTCAAAGGGCTAGATGAGGAGGGACGTGAGGGACGTGACAACATCGTTGGCACCTGGGTGGGACAGGCGGGTAGGGGAGGACGTGAAGCTCACAGACACCAGTGAAGTTTGCCCACTGAATTCTAGACACCAACTGGCTGGGGAGACCCAGGTCTTCCCAACTGGGACACAAAAATGTTCCCTGGGACCTGGTTCCCTCACAGGAGGGGCCGACAGGGGCCAGGGATTCAGAGTCATAGGGACCTGGTGCCCGGGGCTGCCCCTTGCACCTTCCTCGGCCTTTCTTCCTGCTCTGAGTTCTGAGGGGGTGTGAGGTAGAGATGGGCTCCCTGGGGTGAAGTGGGGTGCTCTGCCTGCTGTGGGCATCATGCTCACTCAGCCACATCCCAAGGCTGCCAAGGATGAGGCTTCTTCGCCCTGGGCCGCCCCGACCCCTTCCTGCTCCCTGCAGTGGCCCCATGGCTTCTCCCTCATCCTTGCAGGCCTGCTGGATGTGTATGGATTTGAGTCCTTTCCCGACAACAGCCTGGAACAGTTGTGCATCAACTACGCCAACGAGAAGCTGCAGCAGCACTTCGTGGCTCATTACCTCAGGGCGCAGCAGGTGAGGGTGTGGCGGGTGGGCCAGCTCCCCTGCGTCCTCTGTTCCTCCCTAGCCCCTCAGGACCTGACCAGGAGCTGTTAGTCCCTCCTCTGATGCTGTTCTGGAATCTGCTGTGGTGCAGGCAGGCCATGGGATGGCCCTTCTGGGCCTCAGACCATAGCTGCCTTCTCCTGCCCCCCTACCCCACTTTGCCCCCTAGGAGGAATACGCTGTTGAGGGCCTGGAGTGGTCATTTGTCAACTACCAGGACAACCAGACCTGTCTAGATCTCATCGAGGGGAGCCCCATCAGCATCTGCTCCCTTATAAATGAGGTGGGGAGGGTCCACCAGTGTGCTGAACACCAGAGTTGGGCTTTGTGCTTTTCTGGGGCCTTGAAGACTATCCTTTGCCTCTGTTACTCCATCTGCCAAATGGGTTTGCTAATCCCTATACTCCTTCCCTCTCAGGGTCACTGTCATGCCTGTGTGACAACTCTGCTGCCATGGGGGCCATGGGGTGGGGACCATGGTGAGCCACTCTCACTTTTGTGGGCGATTGCCCATCCCATCCCACACAGGAATGCCGCCTTAACCGGCCCAGCAGCGCAGCCCAGCTCCAGACACGCATTGAGAGTGCTCTGGCAGGCAGCCCCTGCCTGGGCCACAACAAGCTCAGCCGGGAACCCAGCTTCATTGTGGTGCATTACGCGGGGCCTGTGCAGTACCACACCGCAGGCCTGGTGGAGAAGAACAAGGTGAGGCAGGGCCGTGGCTCCTGGGGGCTCGCGGTACAGGAGACGCTGAGCCATTGCCGCCCGTACATGGGAGGTTCCTACTGTGCGTCCTCCCTCCTGAACATCCTCCCAGAATCCAGGGTCACCTCATGGGTCTCTGCTCATCAGGCATGACCTGCTCAGAAATGACCCATGTCACACTGGGTCTCCTGGTTTCTAAGTGTCCAGTGGACCCGCTTGTCTCTCAGACTTGGGCCCCACCCTCCCCTAAAAGCCCTCCATCTGGGGCCTGGATGAGGAGGCGGGCAAGCCTGTGGACAGCCCTGGGTAGCACTCCACCTGCCCTCACCTGCTGCCCCTTTCTTTTCCCATTAGGACCCTGTCCCCCCTGAGCTGACCAGGCTCCTGCAGCAATCCCAGGATCCTCTGCTCAAGGTGCTGTTTCCTGCTGACCCTGAAGAGACGTCCCAGGAGGAGCCCTCTGGCCAGAGCAGGGTCCCTGTGTTGACTGTGGTGTCCAAGTTCAAGGTGGGTTTGGTGGTGCTGACATGATGTGAGGTGCTTGGTTTATTCATCAATCTCAAATGCTTACCTGCCACCTCCCAGGATTGGTGCTGTTCACTGGGGAGCATTGATGGCGTTAAGTAGACGTGATCTGGGTCCACATGGAGTTGATAGTCCTGTGAGAGAGGCAGAGATAGGAAACAGACTGTCAGTGTAATTGCCACAACGGGAAGCCTAGAGGCCTTTGGGTGGCACAGTGGGGTCTGCCACCTACTGCTGATAACGGGATTGGGGAAGAGCAATAGATACATGAACTCTGACCTGGCCCAGTCCCAGTTCTCCAGCTTCCTGCTTCAGCTCTGTCCTCGGCTAGAGCAGATTTGTCATGTCCTCCAGTACCTTGAGCTGTCTACTGTCTCAGCCCGTGTATATTCTGCTCCTCCCCACGGCCCCTTCAGCTCCACCCTCACTCCCTCTTCTTAGTTTAGTCCTTCAAAGCCTTCAAACCTCTGTGCTATCATCACCTCCTTGAGGAGGCATCCAGGGGAGCCCACGTTGGATTAGCACTTTCCTGCCCAGCCTCAGACACACCACGTGTGATGCCCGTCCCATGTCTGTGTGGCTTGTTAGACCTTCAACTATGAGACAGCAGCTGCCTGCACATGTCACAGCTTCCTGCACATAGGACGGGCTTAATGAACTGTTACTTAGCTGTTACCTGAATGAATGGCACGGGATTCTGAGATTGTGCTCTTCTAGGAAGACTGTTCTGGTGAGGAGGGTAGGTGAGGGGCGGGGAGGCTGAGACCAGACGCAGGGAGACTTAAGCAGGTGGAGGGTCACTGGTCAGGAAAGGCCCCGGGAGGCAGAGGTGAGGAGCCGTGGGAGGGCACGAGGAGTGTGCTTTGGGCACCCCCAGTGAGCGCCTCTGGTAGTGCTCCCAGGCAAGCGAGGACGCTGGTCTCGGGACTGAGAGGGCTGCGCGAGGTGTTTGACAGTCTCTAACCAGGGCCCCGCGGGCGCCCCCAGGCAGCTCCACTGCCTGCCTGACCCCGTACTCACCCCTGCAGGCCTCCCTGGAGCAGCTTCTGCAGGTCCTGCAAGGCACGACGCCCCACTACATTCGCTGCATCAAGCCCAACGGCCAGGGCCGGGCACAGACCTTCCTCCGGGAAGAGGTAATTCACACAGAGCCAATGCTGCTTTGCAGAGAGCCCCACCTGGCCACGGCCCTGATGGGGTGAAGGGCAGGATGGCTGCTCCAAATGGAGGGAGTCTCGTAGCTGGGCCTGACATTGTCTCCCCAGCTCTGGCAGGACAGTCATGGACGGTTGGGTGGTCTGTGCACTGCACAGAGACCTAGCCAAGGAGGCAAGGAGGGGCTCCAATGCATCTTGCTGCCTGCTCACCAAGCCATGTGCCCTGATGAGAGTCTGAAGCTGCCCACAGGAATGGGTGTCTTTTGTGATTAGCTGCAAGTCTGTGGCACCTTACAGTCCATGCACCGTGCGGCTGTTTCTGACTAAAGGTGTATAGATATTTTTAATTTGCACAAAAGCACTCTGGCCAGCAGCTGGTCTTAGCTCAGGGTACCAGGTTCTGAGGGCTGTGATGAGCTGTGAGTGCTGAACGATACTGGAGAGTGTCCCATAGTCAGCTGGTAGATGTGGTCTCAGGGTTTATAGCCAGGACTACTCTGCTCTGTGGTAAAGACCTTGGTTCAGGTCCCAGAAGAATCTTCCCAATATAACCTCCTCTGCCTCTCAGCTGTGACTCACTTGATTGCCTGCAAAAAATAAAAAGAGAAATTTGGTTGGGCTGCATTATGAAGCAGAGAGCCTCTGCACTGCTGGGAGTGGCGAGACAAAGCCAGGACCCTGCCTCAGCTGCACCTGAAGCATCGGTCAGGGGACCTGGGGCCACCGGGACTCTTTCTAGCAAGGAGCTATTTCTCGCAGTCCCTTGATTTCTCACTGCCCCGGAGCATATACCTCCATCTGCTGAGCCTCAGGAGAGCCTACAGGTCCATGCTGAAAGGGCCACAGGAGTGGCATTTCTGGCCTGCTGGCCCCATGCTGCCTGTTCCCACCCTGTTTCCCCGCCCTGGCAGGTCCTGAGCCAGCTAGAGGCCTGTGGCCTCGTGGAGACCATCCACATCAGTGCTGCCGGCTTCCCCATCCGGTGAGTGGGCCCGTCACCGCAGGGGGCAGAGCCAGGGTGGAGCTCGGGACTCAGGCCCAACAAGAGCAGGATTTAGAGAAGAGAAAGAGGCAGGTCTGCAGCTGTCCACCTGGAACTCAAGAGGATGTTTTCCATTTATCCGTTGACTTTCTGTGCACTATTTTGTACTAGGCACTGTTTCTGGTATATATCAGTGAATAAGGACACTGGGTCTCTGCCCTCTTGGGGCATACATTCCAGTGGAAACAAGAAGTATAATCAGTGCTAGGGAAGAAACAAAATATGCTCTTACATAGACTACCAGTGAAGGGGATCCTTGGGCTGGTCAGGGAGGAGCCCTCTGAGCAGCTTGGGCCTGTGGGAAGGAAGCGGCCAGCTTGGGAAGATTTGAGAGTGAGGGCAGGAGAGCATTCCAGACCAAGGGAACAGCAACCAGATTTCCCAGGTTAGGAACTGTGAGGTGCTAAAGTGACTGGAGCACAGAACTGGGAGGAAGGGAAAGAGGAGCGGGCCAGGCAAGGACTTCGCAGCCTGTCCTGAGTGCCGGGAGAGCCACTGGATGTTATAGGCCGGGAGTGCTGTGCTCTCATTCATATTCCATAGCTGCCTTGTAAAGTGGGACGTGGGGTCAGGAGAAAAGGGAGATGCGTGAGAAGGCTGTTGCAGGTGTACAGGCAAGATGGTGTCCCAGACGAGGGTGACAGCATTGAAAAATGGAGAGAAGTGGGTAAAATTAGAGTATGGCTTGTGACAGAAATAGGACTGTGGATACAGGGCAGGGGAGCAGTCAACTTCCAGACTGCAGAAGCAACTTCCAGGCTTCTGTTGGAGGCAAATGGATGAATCGGGGAACAGTTCCTTGAGATGGGATGGTCAGGGAAGGCCCAGGTTGGAGGGTGGGAGGGTCGGGTTTGAAAACAGCTTTGAGACAGGCTTGGTGCTCAGCAGATCTGAGAACTGGAGGGTCTAACACCATGAACAAGGAGAAAATCCCAGCAGGGAGAAAAGGGGTTGGGCCATCCTGAGGAATGCTCACATTTTGAGGTTGGGGGGGGGGGGGTGATGAGAAACCAGCAACGATAACTTGGAAGAAGCCAGGATCATGGTGTCCCGGAGGCTGAGAGAGAACTCTGCAAGGGAAAGGGGTCAGCTGGGCACCTGCTACCCAGATGCCGGTCAGAGCCCTGACCTCAGGGTTTGAGGGCATGGTGTTTGCTGATGGCTATGATGAGAGCCACACTGGTGCAGTGTTGGGGACAGAAGCCAGACTCAGAGGAGAAAATATGGATATCAAATGTCACCAGCTGTTTAGAGAAGTGTTGCCGTGAAGGGGAGCAAAGAAATCAGGAGGAAGTAGAGGAGGCTGCGGGGTCAGAGAGGACAGGCAGAGACGCGGCCGAGCATGAGTGCGAGGTAGGAGTGACCCAGTTGTCCAGGCGGGAGGCCTGCACGCCCCTCTGGGAGGAGGCAGCGTGCAAATCCCCTACTAAAAGGGCAAGACGTTTTGTTTTGGTAGACCAAGGCTGAGGAAGAGCAGACCCGGTTTAAAATGGTCTCCTGGGCTTCCTGTTGAATGACCCTAGGAATCTCTCCAGAACTACCGCCGCGTCCACTCAGTGGGCAGTCAGGACAGCACCTCGCTGGGTTGTTGAGATTAAATACAGAAACCCCTGTTGCACCCCAACCATTGTGCCTGGCTCACGAATGAAGTCACTTCGTTCTCTTCTTCCACCTACTTTGGCTTCCAGCGTCTCTCACCAGAGCTTTGTGGAACGATATGAATTACTGAGAAGGCTCCGTCCTCGCATATCCCCGGCCCCTCACAGCCCATCAGATGAAGGGCGCTCAGGTGAGTGGGGACCACTTGTTAGTCATTTGTTCAGCCACAATCTACTGAGCACCTACCCTGGGTTATCTCAGGGCTAGGGGCTGGGGGTTCAGATATAAATAAAACACAGCCCATGGTTCTTGGTGGATGGGGAAACAGACTCAAAAAAGACTGGGGAAAGTGGAAAGGCAGAGGCAGATAGTAGGAACAGGATGCTGTGGGTGGTGTTGGAGATATAAATCAGGGAAGGCTTCCTGGAGGAGGTGGTGTCTGAGGACAGATGGGATTAGCCAGGTGAAGTGCATTCCACATGACAGAAGTAATCTGAAGAGGCCTGCAGGCAGGAGACAGCACTGTGTGAGAGAACTCTAGGCCATTCACTGTTACCGGCTCATAAGGGCAGAGAACGGAGGGAGGTGAGGCTGGGGTGACAAGTGGGGCCCAGTCACAGAAGCTTTTTACTCTGGGAGATCATAGGAACTTCCAGGGAAGAAGGGAGTGATGTCAGCCTCATGCTTTCTGGAGACCACTGGGGACCATGTGGTAGGCCAGGGCTGTTAAGTTGGCTGGTGTAGATAGAAGCTAGAAGATATGGGCATAAGAAACATTGGGAAGAAATTGGTTAGATCAGGCAAGCATCTGATTAGATGTAGAGGTAGAGGAAAGGAGGAAATTAATTTAAATAATTATTTAAATAAATAATGTGCTTGGCCAGTGGGGAAAAGAGGTCGGGGAAGCTGAACTCTGCCAGGGCACTTGGCAAGCTTTGATCTCAAAGGAAAGGTCTGGCCTACAGCCCTGATTTGGGGGTTGTGGGCATGTGTCTATTACCGAGGGTGTGGCAGTGAGAGACAAGCCCCCAGTACAGATAGAGGGAAAAGAAGCCAAGGATGGGGTGCCAAGCCCCCTCCCCCCCCAGCCCAGCGGCAGCTGCTCCCCGCCCCATCCACGTATCCTTACCCTGGGGGCCCACCAGACCCAGGTGGGACAATTCTACTGTTTTTCTCCTCTCTTGGGCACTTCTGTCACTTTCCTTTCATCCTCTCTCCCCAATTCTTTCTCCTGCTCTCTCCATGGTCTGCTCTTCTGCTCTGTGTCTCTTTCCCAAGTCCCCGGGCCCCTGGTTGATTCTGCTGCTGTTTCTCGTCTGCGGAGTCTTCTTTGGCAGCCTGTCTCCAGAGAGGCCCTGGGCAGCTAACGGTGCTCAGAGCCCTCAGGTAAATGCTCCTTCTACAGGAATCAGCCCTGTGAGATGCAGGAGGGCCGGCAGGGGGACCCACGGGGCCCCCATGGACCTGGCATTTGTATTCCCTCTTCCCATCCGTGTTGGAGAGTAAGGGGTCAGGTGGAGGGGGTGACCCGGCTGCCCTGTTTGGGGCCTTGGAAACAAATGCTGGCTGAGCAGCATGGGATTCCAGGTTGGAGTCCGGGCACGAGGTTCCCTTTGCCACCCTCACCCTGCCCAAGGGACCCACAGAATGGAGGCTGCAGGCCAGTCCAGGGCACAGCCACAGTGACACTGCCAAGACTCCTCAGAATAGTCAGGCGCCTGACGGACAATAGGGGGGCTGCCTCTGTTCTCCTCCCGCAAAAAAAGCAAGGTCAGAATGGTTGGAAGCAAGAATAGGAAAGAAGCCTGTGGAATGTTGGGGAGCCCAGAACTCATTTCTTAAGGCCACAGAAGTGTGTAGATGGCAAAGCACTGATGGGACCCGTCTCCCATCCCCTAGAATGGTCTCCACATGCCGAGGCGCCCACACTGCAACCTCTACTCCAGGACATCTTCCACTCTCTGCCAGCTCTAACTCGGGCAGCAGCCACACCTGGTGGCCCAGCTGAGGCCACGCCAGCCTCGGTGTACTGCGGCAGGACCAAGGTGTTCATGACAGACTCCACGGTAAGCTGGGCTGGGACGAGGGCAGAGATGACAGAAGCCAGCTGTGCTCAGGGCAGGGGGAGGACAGGCTGAGGACCTCAGTGGACACCCCTTCTCCCAGTTGGAGCTCCTGGAACATGGGCGCGCCCAGGTGCTGGACCAGTGTGCCCGCTGCATCCAGGGTGGCTGGAGGCGACACCGGCAGCGCAAACAGGAGAGACAGAGGCAGGCTGCTGTGCTCATCCAGGCAGGTAGGAGCGGGTCTCTGAGCTACACAGCCCTCATTCCAGGCTGACTGTCAACGACTGCAGACCCCACTAACACCTGTTTCTTCTGAAACGCTGCTCCTGGAGTCCCGGTATACCAAAGCTGACAGTGTCCCAGCCTCAAGGCGTTGGTGGCATGTCCCTATGGTGGGTTGGGATTCAAACCCCCTGTGCACCTCACCCCGAGTTCTCTCCAGTCCAGTGGAAACCAGGTCACACCACTAACAAGGGCGCTCTGTAGGTAGTGGAGGGTCAACATTTGCCTTTAATTCCCCTTTCCCAGACCTTGAGAGCTGCTTATACCACCTTTCCTTCCCTTTGTAACAACTCAAATCATTACCTGCTGGGCTCGAGGGCTTGTAAGGAGTTTAAGGTAAAAACCGACAAGATTTGATTCATCAAATGAAGAGATATATGAACCATGTCCACAGCAGTCTCATTTTTAAAAATACAAATACTAGAAATATCTAACAGTGGTGGAGTTATGGCTGTATTGGACTATCCTTACGACGTAGCTATGAAGGCTTTTTGAAGAGTATCTTAACACTCTCCAAAAGAGTATTTTAAACTACACATCGAGGGTGATGCCACCTGCATAAGGTGTGCTTGTTTGTAAGCATGAAAAAAAGTGTGTAAGGAAATACTGTACAACTACTTGAGTTGGTGAGATAATAGGTGAGTTTTATGTATCTTTACACTTTTGGGTTTTCTAGAATCCAATTGTCATGCAGGGTGTCATGCGGGGTCTCAGCTCCCACTCCCCGCATAAGAACACAGGACATGGTGAGGCCAAAAAGGAACACCCACGGAGCCATAGACAGGGGAGTCATACCACTATAGTCTCACTGGCGGCTGGGCGAGACACAGGAAGCAGGAGCCACACGATGCGCAACCCGCCGTCCGCTTCTCTGCCAACCACCCCCTTGCTAACTGCAGTCTGCGCTTCTAGCGCAGCCGCGGCAGTTCTATCCGTGGCTAATGGCTAACCGGTTACAGCCGATGGCCAACTAGTCACAGCTGATGACCATCTACTACCCGAGCCAGCACCTTTCCACATGAGGCCGAGAGCCTGGAAACTGCTCTCTGGGGCTCTGTCCCCACACAAATATATTCGTATTTAATGGAACAGCCCTTTTTCTGAGTATGATTGTACTAAAAAGAATCAGAAAATGCTGAAATTTCCAACTGTCACATGATCAGTCCACCATCGAGTAGTTATTACCTTTAGCAGCAAGGGGGTGTATTCATTCATGGATTCCTAAGCAAGGATTTCCCCAAAACTAGAAGTAATTTAAAAAGATGCAGACAATTCAGGCCCCTCTCATTCCCTGGGTGTTGTCCCAGACTGAGCCTGAGGTGGGAGGTGACCCTGCTCCCAGCTGTCCTTCAATGTCTAGGTACCTCCAAGTCTGTGGGCAGTCAGGGGGGTTTTCAGAGCCAGTTCTGCTTTGTGTGTTGACTTTAGTACGGAGGGGCACAAGGTCGCCATTCACGGAAAAAGGACTATTTCAAACTTTTACAGCAGCTCTGGTGTTGTTGCGGCGCCAGGTCACCAAGAGCTCTAACGACATTTTACTCTCTACTGTTTGGGGCAAACCCCTTAGCCATTCGATCCTGGTTAACTCGGAAACACATCCAGAGGCTGCACACAGCTGCCACCGTCATCAAGCGCGCGTGGCACAAGTGGAGAGTGAGTATCTGACTTAAGTTAGGGTTGGCAGTGGAGGTTTTGGTACCAGATGGACCAGGTTGGGATGTTGGCCCTGCCTTTGCAAAATGGGTGGCCTCGTGTTCCTCATGTAGGGAAAGGGCATGACACCACACTGCAGTGACCTAAGCAACTCTGGGAACACAGTAAAAACCGTGCAACTGTACGTTAAAGGAGTGAACTTGACACTGTGTCAATTAGGTCTCAGGAAGGCTACTACCTCTGTAACGTAGCACACGGACGGCCTAAGCCCAGCTGCCTTGGGTGGAAAGTGCCACCGCACAGCCAGTCTAGCTAAGGCATCCGGCTGTTCACGGCCAGGTGCCCTGTGGTTCACCTTAAGCTGACTTACTGAGAGTTTTGGTTTCCATTGAGAAAGCTAATAAATCGAAAGCTATAAAGTGGTGTTCTCTTTTTAAGATCAGAATGGCCTTTCTTGCTTCTAACGAACTGGATGGTGTGGAAGAAAAACACTTGTCTCAAGCTCCCCGTTCCCTAAGTGCCTTCCCGCTGCCGCAGGCACAGACCCAGCTGCTGGGGGCAATAATCCGCCTCTGGCCCCTGGGACTGGTCCTGGCCAACGCGGCCGTGGGGGTACGTGGCTTTCAGAGGAAACTGGTGGTCTGGGCCTGCCTCCAACTCCCCAGCAGCAGCCCCAGTAGTTACCCCGTCCAGACAGCACAAGAACAAGCTGGAGTCACGTCCATCCGGGCGCTGCCTCAGGTAAGCCGTGTGATGGGATGGATGGCGGTCCTGCCCACAACAGCGCTGGGTCCCCCACACCCCACTGTGGAAGGCAGGAGGCAAAGCCAAGTCTACAGCAGGAGGACAAGAGCAGTTCTAACCCTCCCTGCTGGGGAAACCAGAAGCCTGAGCTTCCCACCTGGCTGCAGGCTTGGATTAGTGCCATCATTACAAATAAGAATTTTCCAGAGCCCTTTCTCACTTTTTAAAAACTGCTTCTAAATGTTCTAGCATCTCCTTTTAATTAGTCCTACTTTCAAAAAATTTGGGTTGTGATGACCGCTTATCCCCTCCAATGGCACTGGATTTAACACCATGTTTTCCTCAAATTGTGTCACTTGGTTTATCTCCATTTCCAGCTGTGGAAATGACAAGCAGGGGAGTCAATAGTCTCAGTGCTGTTTTAATGTTATGGGCGCCAGGGAAAAAGTCAGCCAGCATATAAAACAGGCTAATACTCAAGGATTGAGTGACTGACAAGGTAGAAGGAAATATTGAATTTCCATACCAGAGGAGTTACTATAGGCCATGATCTGGGTAAAATCTGCCATGACCACACGCAGGCTAGCCCGAGTATAAACAGAAATGTAAATGTTTGATCTGCCAGCTTTAAGCAGTCACAAGACTGACAGGCGATACTCCTAAGTGGGGTATTTCCTCGTCTGTCTCACACAGAATGGATGTAAACTTTTATATTTTAATACTACTTTGGACTTTGCCAATGTTTTAGAATAAGGAGAAAAAAATGTTGATTAATTCAATCCTGCTACTGCCGTGATGCTGCCAGTCCTCACCTGGCCCCACCTCCCTGTATTCCTAGCACTCGCTCTGGGAGGTACCTTTAGGCCCTGGCTCTCCTGGGAACTCAGCTTAACTGCCTCTCTCTCTCCCTAGGGCTCGATAAAATTTCACTGCAGAAAGTCTCCACTGCGCTATGCTGACATCTGCCCTGAACCTTCGTCCTACAGTGTTACTGGCTTTAATCAGATTCTGCTGGAAAGACACAGACTGGGCCACGTGTGATCTCTTCTCACCTTCCATCCTTACCCTGGCTGGATGACCCATGGCGCCTTTGTTTCCACAAGGCCTTTTCCTGCCAGCTACCTTGCCAATGATATTTAATCAACACACAGCTGCCAAACTATTCCCACAGCGGCTCCAAGACTCCAGGTCTGCGTGAGAGAGCAATGGCTCCCGCCTGCCTGAAAACCAGGGCTGTAGCCGCGAATCCACCAGTGGGCCCGGGGCTCCAATCTCATCTCAAGCACTCACAGGTGTCAGGGTTAGTTGTTACCAAACCAGGGTTAAGAAACATCAGGGCCACCAAGAAGTTCACATTTTAACTACCTTCGCTGATCCAACTCTAATCAAACAGGATTGAGGCCTGTCCACCACTACAGTGGGGCGACCCCCACCATTTCCCCACAAAGGGAACGGGAAGTCAGCTTGAAATCAGCTAAGATTTTGGCTGGGGGAAATTTTGCATTTAGTTCCTTAAAAAGGAACAAAACTTTACTATTTAATATGTTGATTTATTTAATTTCAAACAATTAGATATCGAACCAAGGATGATGAACAGTGCAATGTACCACAGAACCACCGTATCTTGGTTTTATTTAATAACTAGTAACACTGCACAAGTTTTAACTCCAGTGGGTGTGAAACTTGATAACTTATATCATTTATGGTATCTACCTTCACTACCAAAAATAAATAACTTAAAAACAACCATTTGAATGTCAAGTTTCTCTCCATAAAGCATTTGCCACCTCGAGTACCCCCGTCTGCCTAACACCGAGCCCCACGGCGATGGAGGTGAAGCCTCGCGTGGCCTACCCTCCAGCAGCTGGTCTGCATCCTGAAAAATCACCGCCCTTGCTTAGGGCCCCAACCAGCTGGTCTCCTGGAGAACGACAGGCACGTTCTGAGAGTCAAACACATGCCTGATCAAGCAGCAACATAATCCATCTTAAAACTCCTCATTCTGAGATGGTTCCACAATCTTTAAGCAGCAGTCAGCAAACTCCACAAACAGGGGCTCCTGCATGCAGGCTCTCATGAGCTTGGCCTTGTTGTCCCCCTGATCCAGGCTGACCATCAGCTGTCGGAGATGCGGGTTAAGCAGTAAGCTTCTTAGAGCTGCAGACTCCCCTTAAACATTAACCAAAAAAGAAAGACAATCTGAGTTCAAATGCAGAGAGATGGAGATGGTTGAAAGCTAAATGTTTCAAATACAATCAATATGAAGGATGCTGCATCCACTTAACCTTTAAACCCACAAATTAACCCCAATGCTTCACATAAGCAGGGTGAGATCCGCATATCAAATGATTTCCAAGTTAAATGCTATCACACTCCTGTTCTTGGTGTCTTTGTAAATATTTTAACTTTATGCCATTTCAGCTAAGAACAAGTATTTTACTAGCACACATACAGAGAACAGCATTAGCCTGTTGCCACGTTTTCTTTCTTTACAGACGTGAAGGTTCTCAGTAGGGAGGACAGTTATACCAAATACTCTAAATGATGCTCCAGCACAAAGCAGGACAGGTGGCAGTCACCTGACACTCACATCTATATGATACTTTCCAGTTTACAGAACTGTTCACACCTGTCCCAACTCAGCTCTAACCTCAATCTAATCATTGCTGTGGGACTGGGCGCAAAGCACCACCTGTCATGCTGACTGTGAAATGGGAATGAAAATAATGCCCACCTTTAGGAACTACCCTGGCCCATTAATTATATAGGTAACAGAACTGCTATTGGGCCTGACTGAGCAGTCCTACAAAAATGCTAGGTATTATTAACATCTGAATCCCTCTAAAACTATATCCAGGGATTACCCAGTCTGCATTAATGCCTGGACCATGAACTGAGCACTAGGAACATGGGAATAAATACAGGTCCCTCCCCTACAAATTGGTGAGGGAGACAAATTACCATAAAATCTGGTGAGTGGTATATTACAAGGCACCATGGGAGGCTGAAAAAGGGTCTAATTCTTACAGAGTCAAAAGGTGAGAAGTTTAAAGGAGGAACAGAAACTCAAACCAAGCCTCGAAGGAGAATTTTGCCAACCCACAAAGCTAGTATGATTCCAGGCCAAGAGAACGGCCCCGTAGGCAGGCTGAGGTGTTCTTTATGAAACCATGTGGCCAGAGGAAGGGCTCTGCATGCCATATTCAAGTATTGAATAACTTTAAAAATCACATTCTCCCCCATACACTGTTGGTGGGAATGCAGACTGGTGCCGCCGCTATGGAAGGCAATGTGGAAGTTCCTCAAAAAATTACGAACAGGGCCGGCCCGGTGGCTCAGGTGGTTAGAACTCCATGCTCCTAACTCCAAACGCTGAAGGTTCGATTCCCACATGGGCCAGTGGGCTCTCAACCACAAGGTTGCCAGTTCAATTCCTCCAGTCCTGCAAGGGATGGTGGGCTCCGCCCCCTGCAACTAAGATTGAACACGGCACCTTGAGCTGAGCTGCCTCCCGGATGGCTCAGTTGGTTGGAATGTGTCCGCTCAACCACAAGGTTGCCGGTTCGACTCCCACAAGGGATGGTGAGCTGTGCCCCCTGCAACTAACAATGGCAACTGGACCTGGAGCTGAAGCTGAGCTGCGCCCTCCACAACTAAGACTGAAAGGATAACAACTTGAAGCTGAACGGCACCCTCCACAACTAAGATTGAAAGGACAACAACTTGACTTGGAAAAAAAAGTCCTGGAAGTACACACTGTTCCCCAACAAAGTCCCATTCCCCTTCCCCAATAAAATCTTAAAAAAAACCAAAAAAAATTTATGAATAGAATTACCATATGACCCAGCAATCCCTCTCCTGGGTATCTACCCAAAAAATCTGAAAACATTTATCCATAAAGACACGTGTGCTCCAATGTTCATTGCAGCTTTATTTACGGTGGCTAAGACATGGAAATAGCCAAAATGTCCTTCAATAGATGAATGGATAAAGAAGTTGTGGTATATATACACGATGGAATACTATTCGGCGGTAAGAAAAGATGAAATAGGACCATTTGTGACAACATGGATCTTGCGAGTATAATGCTAAGCAAAGTAAGTCAGACAGAAAAAGCAGAGAACCATATGATTTCACTGATATGTGGTATATTAACCAAAACCAACAAAAGAACAAGAGAAACAAATGAGAAACAAAAACTCATAGACACAGACAATAGTTTAGTGGTTACCAGAGGGTAAGGGGGGTGGGGAGATGAGGGTAAGGGGGATCAAATATATGGTGATGGAAGGAGAACTGACTCTGGGTGTTGAACACGCAATGTGATATATAGATGATGTAATACAGAATTGTATACCTGAAATCTATGTAACTTTACTAACAACTGTCACCCCAATAAACTTACAAAAAAATCATATTCTATACAAAAGATTGAATGTATCTCAATGGCTGACAAAGAATAAGCACAGCACGGACTTACCTAAATTCTTCAAATTCTGCAAAGAAACTCTGTCCTCTTCCTCATCACTATTGAGAAAATCAGCTATCGAGTCGTCGTCATCATCTGAGGAGTATATAACGCAATCAACTGCTTATGACTATAAAGCGAGCCCAGGTGCCAGATTTTAACTACTCCAATAGCTAAAATGTGCACACAGGTGACAGCAACAGGTATGCAAGTAGGTATAGATAAAATAAACAAAAATAACCTCTTTCTTCTCTGGAATTTGTGACTATACCAACATTCCTCTTTCAGGAAAGGGAAGTGAAAGAACAACACAGATTACTTTAACACATGCAATCTAGTGTTCACACACTTACTCTGTATGTTGCCCTGTGGTTTTTGGGCTTGGAGCCTGATTTTGCCAATTCTTATTGCCCCACCTCCCTCACCATGGCTCCAGCTCTTTGATCGGCCAATACACTAGGTGTGCTCTATAAAAACCTGCTAACATGAACTCCCTACGCTTTCAGTACAAGCAGAAATTGCTGGCATTGTCTGAACTCAACAAAGAAGTTTCTCAAAGAGCAGAAAGGGGCTATCCCCTTACTAGGAGTAAGACCTGTTTGGTGGCACCAGGAGGAGCTGCTTTCAGAGCCTGGCAAAGTGCATGACCCCCAGGAGGTATGAAAGGCTGGCTGGGTGGCTGGGGTGACAGCCCACTACTAACGTGAGCTGGCAGGAGCCCCCAGCAGCAGCAAGGTGACCCAGGCCAAAGGCAACCTCCCACCGAGGCCCAGCTCAGGGGAACGGACAGCTCTGGCCAGGACCAGGGAGAGACCCAGAGCCATGACTGGAGAAGGCTCCTGCCAGCAGGGTGCGCCCCTCACCCCCTAAACCACCCTCTGCCTCCCGCCCCTACTTTTCTTGTCCTGAATGATGCCTTCAGGCTGCTCTATACTATCACCCCTGAGGACATGTGGTCCCACATCTGGTGCTCAGGCCTAAGGAAGCTGCTGCTCCCTCATGAAGCCTTGGTTCTTGACTCCCTGCCCCAGCCCAAGTCCCCTCTCCTCTTTCCTTTCAACTTATTCTATTTGAAACCCATTTCTAGGTTGGTTTGTTTGAAGTCAACCAACCCACCTTTGCTTTCCATCGGCTTTTTAGTTTTTGCAGTAACAGCTGATCCTATTTTCTTCTCCACAGGATGGGTTTTGGGATTGCACTGCTCTGAAAGAAACACAAAGTTCAGGAGCACATCACCTCCATTTTAGTGACAAGGCTGCACCTCCCCTCTGAGCCCGCATCTAGGTGGGAGCATGTGCAGGAGTAAGGGGTGTGGGTGGGGGTGGAACTGGATGTAGAGGAAGTGAGAGATCAAATCAAGGGACAGTATAACAAAAAAAAAAGCAATGCTGAACCTGGCAAAAGGCCTCACGGGCCCCTAGGACCTGTCCCCATCCTTCCTGGTCTGCCTAATCTCACAGGGCTTTCATTAAGGATTCAGTGGCGCAATGACTTCAATTAGCATCAAACTATCTTCTCAGCAGTTTGATACCAAATGTGCATGTACCACATGCTCCCTGGGAATACACAGATGAAAGTCATCAGGCCCACTTCAAAGGGGTTTAGTCTTATGGATGACAGCGAGAGAGATGGATGTGAAGGGTTTGCTGACCTAAGTCACCTGAGAGGGCCTGGAGACACGCCCAAAAAGAGTCCTGGAGGGGGAAGCATTGCCTAGCAGAACGAGCATCCCTGGCACAGGGAAAGGTCTATGGCTGGACAGGACCCTTGAAACCAGGTTGGGTGCAAGGAGGCGGTGATGAGCAACTGCCAGCTGATTGGCAGGGAAGGGCTGGCAGGCGTCTGGGGCCCAAGTGGAGAAAGCAGGAACAAAACAATGCCATACACAGCAAGTTCACCTTTCTTCCCAAGACAGGTATCTCTCAGCAAGGGTACTACTATGTTCAGGGTGGAAAGGTCTTTAATGGTGTAAGACAGCCTCACACCACAGAATATTAGAATGCCAATAACCAAAAGTACCACAACTCCTCCTCAGCTACTATAAACAAACACATTGTGAAAACCTATCTCCCTAGGGAGAGCAATATCCCGGTTAAGAACCACTGACTTCCTTTGCCAGGGAGACCGGAGTTTTCAACAAGGGAGTGAATTGCTCAAATTTACATTTCAGACAATTCACCGAGGCAGAAGCAGCAGCCATACAGCCAAGAGCTCACTGGCGCTTACTCTAGGGGTTCTTAGAGGGCCCTCATTGGGCTGCAGGATAAGAGGGAAGTGTTTCGTTCCCAGCTCCTCAACCCGATGTCCAGTTCTAGCTCTTTCCTATCTTTAGTTGAAAGGTTTCTTTTTGAAATGCTCCAGAGATGTTAGAAAAAAAGCGCGTGGGGTTGGAGGTGTTGTGAACCAGAGACTGGAGGGGATGGAAGGAGAGGCAAACAACCAGCAAGGCACTTTAAGAGTCAACCAATTAAGAGGTTGTGGGAAAGGGCGCTGAGGGTTGAGAAGAGGCACCAGACTGGAAAGTTATTAATAAAATGTACACTTGAGGGGCAGCTGGATGGCTCAGTTGGTTATAGAGCGTGAGCTCTGAACAAGGTTGTGGGTTCAATTCCCGCATGGGATGCTGGGCTGCGCCCCCTGCAACTAAGACTGAAAATGGGGACTGGACTCGGAGCTGAGCTGCGCCCCCCCACAACTAGATTGAAGGACAACGACTTGGAGCTGATGGGCCCTGGAGAAACACTGTTCCCTAATAAAAAAATAAATAAAATAAAAAGTACGCTTGACAACATTAACAGCCAAGCGCATTGCTCCTTATTGTAAACAGATCTACCTCATTGTTTCTAACAGGACATTTTTCTTTAAAATGGTTTTGTTAACCTTCTGCCAAACGGTGAGGGGCTGCGTCGGAACACTAAGATGAAGAAACAGCTAGGGTAGACTTTTCTGGGAATATCGGTCGACTATTTTTAAAGAAGACAAAAGGGACGGTACGTAGAAGGCAGAGCAGAAGAAAGGTTTTTGACTGTTCAAAACCCGAAGAAGCATTCACAGGCAGAGGTCCCCCCAGGGGATCTGACAGGCTCGGGCGCAAGGCCGGAGGGAGCGCGGCCTGAGGGATCCACGTCCCCGAGACCGCGGCGGGACACGTGGGCTGCGCCGCACGAGGAGAGGGCCCAGGGCTGAGGCTGGGACGCGGGGACCTTACCTTTGTGGTTCCGGAAACAGGTCACGGAGCAGCTGTAACAACAGAACCCACAGGCTGCGTCAGTCCCGAAAGCCGCGAGGACCCTCCCGCAACCCCCGCTCCCCCCCCCCCCATGATCCCCGGCACTCACTAGGGCACGCGGCAGGTGGGGCAGCGGTAATTGGGCTTTTCCAAGCATATCACGCAGACCACGGTGCTACAATTGAGCGACGCCATGATCTCTCACGGGCCTCGCCTCCACTCCCCGCACATGCGCCTTTTCTTCCGCTTCTTTAACCAGGACCAATCAGCGCGCAGCACTAACTGGCAGTCAAAAGCAATAGACTGATCCTGCTCATTGTTCCAGGCCTGATGAGGAGAAAGTCGATACACTCGATGTGCATCCCGTAGCTGCATCAAATTAGGTCACTAGAACTTGTCGTGGAGCCCTATCCCTGTCCCTATCCCTACGCGGCCATGTGACTTCAAGCAAGTCATCGTTGCTCTTCAGTTCTGTTGCCCCGCATGTAAATGTCATTTACCTTCTGGCTTGGACTTTTTGAATCTTGGACCCACATTGGGTTCTTCCCACACATCTCGTTTGTTTACCTCTAGCAAATGAGAAGTCCAAATACTAGCCGAACTAGAATGGGTTAGATCACGTGAAACACACGTGCCCTTCCCAGCTTAGGCCATTTTTCTCACAGAAGAGAAAGATGAGGCTTGGCCACTGACAAACGTTCATTTAGCTCCAACTGCCCAGATACTGGGCTGGGGACACCTGGAGATTAGCAGAGGCTGTCTCTGCCTGCCTGGAAGCTTCAGGCTTAGAGTGAAGGCAGAGGGAGAGGTGAGAGGGAAGAGACTCAGTCTTAAGGTAGTGTCGTGCTAGCCTGCACTTGCACGAGTCCGAGAGGGAGCTGCCTTCTTACATTTTGCACCCTAGGTTCTTCCCTTGCCTCACCCTAATCCCAGCCCTGAGTGGGACAGATTACCCATGGAAGAGACTTCTGGTCCAAAGGTGGGGATCCTGGCCTAATGAATCCAGGTAGGGGAACTGTGATGGGCCTTGAATGCCAACTCAGGCTTTAGGAATAGCCAAAGTAACGTTTTATTGGGAGCTCTGCTCTTCCTTGAATCCCTGAGCATGGGCCAGTCTAATCAGGGCTCCCACCCTACATGAGCAGTGCCCTCTTTGGACTATGTCACCCTCACCCTAAATGCCTCTCCCTTTGTGTTGGCTCATCAACCCTCAGGATCCCACCACTGTAAGGGGCCCCCAGACTGTCATCTGTGGGATGAATCTGCTACAACCAAGGCCGCCATTTGAGTCTTAGCTCAAACCTCTCCCTGGCTGTGTGACTTGGAGAGATTGGTTACCCGCTCTGAGCTCCCTCATTTATTAGAGTGGACATTTAGGCCTACTTTCCTGAGCTGTTGTGAGGCAGAGCGGAGACGATGTATAAAGTGCTACAAAAAGTTATTTACATGATATCTCAACATTTCTGTAACTCTCCTGGAGCTCTGGTCCCAATGCCATGAGCGCAGGTCCTAGGCTCCAAGTCCCTCAAAGCCAGGGTACGGGAGCTCAGGATTCTCTGAAAAGGTTCTGCTGTCAGCCTGTGAGCTGTGCTGGGTGGGGTTGGGCATCAGGCAACTAGCCATCCCTCCTCTAGCTTTACCAGACTGTCCAGAGGACACTCTCTAGTCCTCTGTGCTGAAGCAGCACTGGCTCCTTTGGCTGCCTACCTGCCCTGGCATGCAGCTGCCCCTGCCTCCAACCTCCAACCAGGACCCAGGCCAAAATCCAAGATGCATCCACACTGACCCAATAATCTACAGCGTTCCTTGTTTTGCTCAATGGTTGTGACAATGCTGGTTTGAACCAGAAGAATCCCAGAAGGTCCATACTTATCTGGATAGGCCAGAGGTCAGTGACTTGTCAGGCCATTCTTGAATCCCATGCCCTGTCTGGCACCAGTAGAAATTTGCCCACTATGGACATCACCAGTGCCTACTCCAGACTTTTCTTGTGACTTGTGTTTGGAGGCTGAAGCCACGGAGAGTCTCCACAATTTTCTGGGCTCAACCACACCCCACCCACATCCAAACCACGCTGACTCCCCTAGCTTCAGGTCCAGAGATGGTGACTCCAGAAAAAAGAAAAAATTCTTGGAATTCCACCCATACATATTCCATGCAGTAAACATAGCCCTCCCTCTACTCTGGGAGACCGCCAGCTTCCATGGATAGCCACACCCCTGCTGCTCCAATTTCCAGGAAGGGAGGTGGCTCAGCTGTGATGGCAATGAGGTTGGGGAACTCTAAGAAGCTAGGGAAGCCCAGTCCAACTCCTCTGGACAGTGGCTAGTTCCGAGGAGGAAGACAGGTATGACTCCAGGCCCAGCAAGGGGAGGTCCACACTGATGCAGCCGCTCATGGCGGCCCCCTAGCTCTCCCTGGTCCCCCACCGTGCCCGTCCTAGCAGCTGTCTAAGGTTGCCTCATGTCTCCTTAGCGTCAGCCTGAGGCACAGAGCCAGACCTGGAGAGAGGCAAGATAATGATAGAGGTGGAATGGTTATCAGAGCTCTGACACCTGGCAGGCGCTGTCCAGCGCATTCCAGGTGAGCGGAGCCTGGGGCCAACTCCAAAGCCTGGAGATGCACGGAGACGCCTGGGCCAGTGCCCAGCACCGCCAGAGGGCGCTTCAGGTTGAGCTTGGCCTTGGTGTAGCCACGCTCGTACAGACCTTGCTTGGGAGACAAGGCTGTCTCCCCGTGCAGGCATGAGTAAGTCCAGGTGCTGGCCCTCACTGTGAACATGGCCAAGCAGTGGGAAAGAGTGCTGTGTGGAAGCAGGCGACCATAGGCTCCATGAAAGCAAGGCCCACGCCCGCAAGGGCTCCAAATGCAGCTGGCTGCCTAGGGGCAGTTCCCTAGTGCCCATTGCCCCACTCTTCCTGGCAGCCCCGAGGAGTGGAGATCCAGCTGGAAGCTGGCCACCCACATTAGCCTGATGAAAGTTCAACCACACTTTGGGAGCTTTTGGGTTACTAACTAGGGCATGCGCCACTGCCCTGCACCTTCCCCTGATGCAATGACGGGGCAGACAATCAATCTAACCAACCCACATAGGTTACATGTTGACCTATCAGAGGCTGGGGGTTGAGGACATTGGGCTTTCTGTACTGCCTTGCCAAATCTCACCTTTATATCTGCCACTCTAACACCTCCATCCGTCCCTAGGCCATGGGGGACCCAGGTCTACGATGTGTCTACGATGGGGTTTAGGGGACCTATTGCTATGTTCTCATCTGCTCTCTTCCATTTCTCCTCTGGTGGTTCAGATGTTCAGGTGCGTGAGGTTGCTGGTGGGAGTCAAATAAAGGAGGCCTGAGGTTCTGGTGGAGTGGACTCAAGTAATTGGTTTCCAACTCTCCACATGCTATTTTATAGTCGTGAAATGACATTTTCTCCAGCTCTAGACAATCACAGTTTGACCTACAGTTAGACTTCAAGGAGAACTTCCAAACAAGAGGGATAGAGAATAATTGCATTATCCACCGTCCCACAACTATCGGGAGAGTAGACAGTAAAGGTCACCATTGTTTCATGAATAGATTCACCTTACCACCCACAACCCCACACTTTTCTTTTCTCATACCTTCTCCCACTTGCAAATCCACATAGGGCAGAGATCAAAGGAATCAGGAACCAGATTCTCCAAGAGGCCTCTAAGGGTCCCATGTGGAGTAGGAGTGGAGCCAAGGCTTTGGACAAACCTCTTAACTCATCTCCAGCTCCCACATGGCAGAGATGCATAGGAACTCTGCTCAGGGACCCCAAGTTTCCTTCCCCATCTTTTAAAACTAAAGACAAAATAAAGACCTTTGAGACAAACAGAAGCCATAAGAATTCTTCACCAGCAGATCTTCCCAAGAAAGTTATTCAGGCAAAAGGAAAATGATTCCAGATGGAAATCAAAATCACAATATGATACCACTGCACATGTTACGGGAGTCTCGGGTCTTTTTGCCAACACAGTGAAGAATCAAAGGTCAGCAAGCTGATTAACATGCAAGCACAGTTTATTAGTGATACGTTCTCAGGGAAGAGAACAGGCCTAGCCAAGGTGAGAGAGAGAGGCACAGGCTCCCAGTATTAGTGATAACATTCTCGGGGAAAAGAATGGGCCTAGCCAAGGTTGGGGAGAGGGGGGAAGAGAAAGAGAAAGAGAGAGAGAAAGAGAGAGAGAGAGAAGCCTAGGTCACCGGTATTAGTGATACATTCTCAGGGAAGAGAACAGGCCTAGCTGAGGCATGAGAGCAGGGCAGAGGGGCAGAGGGAGGAGAGAGAGAGAGAAAGGAGGAGAGAGTGAGGGCAAGAGTGCTGGAAGGCCAAAGAGCTCAAGGGCCAGAGAAAGAGAGCCCTTGTCCCCGAGGATTTATAGTTTGCTGGGTGGGGTGAGGGAGTTACTTACTGATTTGTCGGGAAAAGTGATGCATGCTCTTCCATGGAAGGGCGTAACCTCCTAAGATGGGTGGAGGTCTATTGACTCAGATCCTTATCTTGCTCCAGACCACCTCTTGTCCCCTGTTGTTGTAAAAACAGATACGTGACTGGAGGCAGTTAATCAAAGCTAGTTATGGGCTTTTTCTGTAGGCACTATGGGACCCCCTCCCACCCCCCTCCTCCTACATTTTCTAACTTCTACCTAACACACATATACTAGAATGGCTAAAATTAAAAACACTGGCAATACCAAGTGCTGGGAGGGAGGCTGCTATGGACTGGATGTTTGTGCCCCCCGCCCCCAAATTCATCTGTTGAAATCCTAATTCCCAATGTGACTGTATTAAGAGGAGGAGCCTTTGGGAAGTGATTCGGTCAGAGGGTGGAGCCCTTATTAAAGAGACCCCCGCGGGCACTCTCCTACCCTCCTTCCCTGTGAGGATACAGTGAGAAGGCAGCCAGTGGTGCACTGGGGGCAGACTCTGACCAGACACTGAACCTGCCAGCTCCTTGATCTTGGACTTCCCACCCTCCAGGGCTGTGAGACATAAATGTTTGTTGTGTAAGCCACCCATTCGATGATGTTTTTGTTATAGCAGCCCAAGTGGACTAAGAAAGAAACTGATACCCGGAGTGAGGCGCTGCTGTAACAAATGGCTAAAAATGTGAAAGAGGCTTTGGAACTGGGTAATGGGGAGAGGCCAGAAGAATTTTGAGATACATGCTACAAAAAGTCTTTGTTGCTGTAAATGGACCTTACAAAGTGATTCTGGGGAGAGCTCAGGAGAGGAGAGCTATGGAGAAAGCCTCAATTGTCTTAGAGAATACATGGGTAATCCTGAACAGAAGGTTGGTAGAAATACGGATGGTAAAGGCCATTCTGATGAGGTCTCAAATGGAAATGAGGAACACATTACTGGAAACTGGAGAAAAGGTGTGGACAAAAAAGGGGGTATGTACAAGCTCAGTGACTGAAAGTAACCTCAAAGGGTGATCTGATCATAAAATTCCTAACTGGGCAGGTCATGGTGGGCAGTGACACCCCTATAAAAAGGTTTCTCTTTGCCTTTAGCAAGCCCTGTCCACTGTTTTTGTGCATCTAGGTTAACATACCTTTGTAATGCCAGAAGTAATTCTCTTCTTTCAGACTCCACAGAGGGGTAACCACCCTCAAGGGAGCACATAATCTTGTTAACTATCCTTACCTTGCTTTCTCCCACCTCCACGTCATCTTTCTTATGTTCCCTCCTTAATTCTAAATGTACAAAAGGAACTGCAAAACTGTCTTTCTCCTGAGCATTGAGATCTTGCTTCCCGGCAAGAGCATGCATCACTTTTCCCACCAAATCAGTAAGTAACTCCCTCACCCCACCCAGCAAACTATAAATCCTCAGGGACAAGGGCTCTCTCTCTCTCTCTCTCTCTCTCTCTCTGGCCCTTGAGCTCTCTGGCCTTCTAGCACTCTTGCCCTCACTCTCTCCTCCTTTCTCTCTCTCTCCTTCTCCCTCTGCATCCTCTGCCCCGCTCTCATGCCTCAGCTAGGCCTGTTCTCTTCCCTGAGAATGTATCACTAATACTGGGGACCTGTGCCTCTCTCTCTCACCTTGTCAGTTTAGCTCAGATAAACTCTTATAACAATTCAGGTTTGGATGTTCTCATGTCCACAAAGGCGATCCTTGTTGTACAGTGGCAAAGATCTTGGCTGACTTGTGTTTGTGTTCCAGTGTTTTGTGGAAGGTAGATCTTGCAAGTGATGAAACTGGACGTTCAGCTGAAGAGATTGCTAAGCAACGTGTTGAAGGTGTGGCTTGGCTCCTCGTGACTGCTTATACTGAAATGCAAGAACAGAGAAATGACTTAAAGACAGAATTGTTAAAAGGGAAGCAGAAACTAAAACTGCTAAGCAAAAAGGAAGCAGGACGTAAAGGACTCTCAGCCTAACCACTTTGCAAAAACTGAGAACACTAGTGGTGTGGCCAAGGGACCACTTGATCAGCTTAGTGTGGGTCAGCCGTCTCAGCAGAAGCCAGGCAGTGTTCTTCTAGACGATAGAAGAGTGACCCTGACAGCTATTCAGAGATCCTTAGGGCTGCCACTCCCACTGCAGCCCCGAGTACAAGGGCCCTCAGGACACAACAGTTTCAAAGGGCATGGCTGCCTCTCCGGTTCAGTGGGCCAGAATGCCCCCATTCTTGCCTCAGGAGTGCCCCCACCTCACACACACACACAGATACACACACACACACACACACACACACACACACAGCCACAGACCCAGCACAGTCACGGGGCCCAAGCAGAGAGCCAATTTCATGTGAACCATGGGGACGATGTTACCACCCGAGCGGGCCTGGAAGGCAGAGAATCCACCCAGAAGAGCCATGAAGGAGATAACACTGCAGACAGTGGGTCTAGAAGGCAGGGTTTAAGCCAAAGAGGATTCTTCTCAAGCCTTAAGTTTTAACATCGTCTACCCTAGTAGGCTTTGGAGTTAGGACCTGTGACCCCTTCTTTCCCTTTGGGAAGACAGCAGCTCTGCCTCCTTTGACCTGTCTTCTGCCAGTCTCAGTTTGATCTTATGCTTTCCCTTATAGTGGCCTGGATTTTGATCGTTGATATTCTTCCACATCCATCTCCACACCCCTTACTCCTGCACATGCTCCCACCTAGATGCGGGCTCAGAGGGGAGGTGCAGCCTTGTCACTAAAATGGAGGTGATGTGCTCCTGAACTTTGTGTTTCTTTCAGAGCAGTACAATCCCGAAACCCATCCTGTGGAGAAAAAAATAGGATCAGCTGTCACTGCAAAAACTAAAAAGCCGATGGACAGCAAAGGTGGGTTGGTTGACTTCAAACAAACCAACCTAGAAATGGGTTTCAAATAGAATAAGTTGAAAGGAAAGAGGAGAGGGGACTTGGGCTGGGGCAGGGAGTCAAGAACCAAGGCTTCATGAGGGAGCAGCAGCTTCCTTAGGCCTGAGCACCAGGCGTGGGACCACATGTCCTCAGGGGTGATAGTATAGAGCAGCCTGAAGGCATCTTTCAGGACAAGAAAAGTAGGGGCGGGAGGCAGAGGGTGGTTTAGGGGGTGAGGGGCGCACCCTGCTGACAGGAGCCTTCTCCAGGCATGGCTCTGGGTGTCTCCCTGGGCTTGGCCAGAGCTGTCCGTTCCCCTGAGCTGGGCCTCGGTGGGAGGTTGCCTTTGGCCTGGGTCACCTTGCTGCTGCTGGGGGCTCCTCCCAGCTCACGTTAGTTGTGGGCTGTCACCCCAACCACCCAGCCAGGCTCTCTTTAATATCTGCTGGGTGTCATGCACCTTGCCAGTGTCAAATGAATTCAAAGTCTGGAGGCTTTGCTAGAAATAAATGATGAAGGGTCTTGGAGTTGGCAAACTGGAAACACAGTTAAGCAAAAACCCAGAAGTGTTCCCAAAAAGAAAAAAAAGTTGAGTTCTTATAGTAAAAGTCACATCCTTGAGAATAATCCGTCCTGCATTCTTAGCCCTCAGGTTGGTCCAGGATGGTCATTAGTCAGATATTAGGTGCTCTGGATGATAGATGCCAGGTGGTTTGAAGGATGGGCATGTCCCGAGTCCTTTGGGGGTAATCAGAGTTATCCACAGGTAAATAAATGCCCAGGCATTGACATAGGACTGGAAAGTTCAAAAGTTTAGTTCCCAGGCTAGTTAAGAAAAGGAATGTTTTCCTCATGCCTCAGCCTTCATAATGTCAATAATTTAGCAGCTTTGTTAAAAGTGCTTCCATTGTGTATTTTCTATCCTCACTCTTTCCTCACCGGGCTCTGAAAGCAGCCCCTCTCAGTGCCACGAAAGAGTTCTTGAACATTCATAGCAAGGGCCTGGCCCTTTCTGCCCTTCAGAAACCTCCATGTGAGTTCCGGCAGTGCTGGCAATTCCTGCCCACGCTGAAAGCACAGGGGATTCACGTGAGCAGGTGTGTACAGCACCTCGGCTACTGGCCCCCCACACGGCTGGAGACCTGGAGGATTGAGTGGGTCTCCGCACTCCGCTCAGTCATGTCACCAACTGACATTGGTGGTCAGTGGATTTGATTTTTCAGGGAGGAGCTAGATAGTAATAGTGTTCAACCCTTGTGGAGCTCATTTCATCTTCATGACAGTGCTGAGGTAGCTCGTATAAAGGTGAGCATTATTTTCATTCCGGATCGAAACAGGATGAAAGCACCTGTAGTGATTCCTCACAGACTGAGGCTGGAGCTGAGCGGCAGTGTTTCAGTTTGAGAAATACAGTGAGGAGTACGGACATTGCTGTAAACTATTAAGCACTGCACAAATATTACTATTATTTGACTGCTACCAGTCCTGCCTTTTTATGGCATTCGTACATTTCAGGTATACTGTCCTCAGCCCAGAGAACTTTTATTTCTATAAAGAAAGAAAATTCAGCCAAGTCTCCCTCCTTTACCCTCCTTGTTGGACAGTCTGATATTCTCCACTCTGCCATGCTTGGTGGCGAGGGCAGCCGTGTGCAGGCCCTGGGTGTGCTTCCGAGTTGACCAGGAACCGGCTGTTAATCATTTCAGCTTCAAACAGAAAAAGGAGAAAAATAAAGGTGTTATTACTAGTGCTATTAGCAACCTGCCCCTGCAGTGGTGCCAGCATTACTGTAAAGGTTTGAATACACTATTATTCTTCCTCATCAAGGTTAAGTTCTAAAACCAGCACCAAAAAACAACCTTCAAACAACCTATGGCCTGGAGAAACACCTACGCTTTTCAGATCAGGGCCCAGCAGATGGGCCTTCCATCTCAGTCCAGGACACTGGCTCAGGCAACTGAAGGAAGTCTGGTTTGCCTGCACCTTTTGAGATTATTTCTGTCTCTGTCTCTCCCTCCTCCCCCAGTCATTTCTCCTTTATTTCACTTTACTTTCAGAGCCCTCAGTTGACTGTGTCCATCCCTTCTCACAGCTCCAGCTGGGAGCAGAGAAGCACCACAGACGAACACAGCCCCACACTTCCCTGAGCCCCTGCCTACCTATGTGGCTTAGGGCGATTCTCAGTCCCTCTCTGGGCCTGCAGCCCATCGCTATAGTGTACGCGAGGCAAGAAAGCGTGGCTTCCGTGCCGGCACCCAGCCAATGTCAGTTCCCACTCTCGCTAATTCAGATTGGCGCGGGCGGCTGGGTCATGTGACACGCGCCTTGCAGCGCCACCAGCCTTGCCTAGCGCAGGAACCTGAGCTCTCGCCCTGCTTTCCAGCCCAGGCATCCTCAATGAGGAAAGAAAGAAGTAACTGGTCCCCACATATAATTATGGAGCTGCTTTTACTGGGTTCCCGGCACTGAGTGGGTGCTGGGGCCGTGGGGAGAAGTCCATCTGGTGCCTTTCCTTGGGGTGGAGGTGGGGAAACCGAGCAGGGCACAGACCAGTGCAGTGACCTGCCCAGTGACCTCCACACCAAGGAAGTGGGGCCCACAATGAGCGTCCCCGCTCCCCCGAGCTGGGCAGACCCAACCCAGGAGGTTCTGAGTCCTGGAGTCTTGGGACGAGGACTGGTCAGAGATAAGTCCCGACAGGCGGGTTGTGACCGGCCTTGAGCAGCCAGACTCAGGAGATGGGGCGTTACCTATGGCCTCATCCCGGCCCCAGAAGGGATCCCAAACTGTGAAGTATTCTTCCTCCTACGTGCGCTCGTGCGCTTGCCCTCCCAGAGCCACAAATTGCGCAGTCTCTAAATGCCTCCCCTTCTTTGTCGGGTCAACCTCCGGGCCGCACTAGGACAAGGGTACCTGGACCCCACAGGCTCAAGGCCCACCCCGGAACCCACACCCCCTTGAGAAGTTCTGGCTGTGAGGTGAGGACAGTTATCCCTATATGGCACCTGCCGCCAACCCCATGGCGCTGTCCAGCCCGTGGTGCTGAAGCGTCCTGGGCCCTGGCGCCAGAGAACACAGCGCAGTCCCACTCTGCGGCTGCCATTCCCAACCTGGGAATAGTCCAGACTGGCCTAATAATTCTCAAGGGTGCTTGTCTGCCTCAGCAGGTTTAAACTGGAATTGCCTCGGATATCTGAGCTTCCCTGGGGAGGCCCAAGGTGGGCCAATGTTTGTCCAGGGTCCATGTGGCCCAGAACAGTGAACAGCACACGGGAATTTCTGTGCTTCATTCTGAGACCAGTCGTCATTCACACACTATGGGCATCTCCACTGCCCCCTTCTGACCTGTCCTATGAGTTGTGTGGGGAACTGGGGAGGGTCCACTTACTTTCCAGGAATGCTACTTCTCACCTGCATCCAAACCCAGCAGGCCCTGCTTCCTGAACAGGGGTTGGTGAGACAATCCCTGGAATTCCTCCCATACACATTCCGCACAGTGAAGATGCCTCTCCCTCCACTCTGGATGGCCCCCAACTTCCAGGGATGGCTACAACTGCTCCCCGCTACCCAATGTCCAGGCAGGCAGGGGAAATCAGTTCTCCCCCAGTGAAGGGCTCTGCAACTTGGAATCTAGAATAGTGCCCTTGAAGGAGTAAATGACACGGTTGTTCAGCAAGTTGAGCAGAATTGTGATGGGCAGCACGAAGACGCTGGGTGTAGCTCCTGGGGCAGAAACTTGTCCAGTGAAGAGGGGCTGGTAGGGCACCAGAAAGAGGAGCCGGGGGGTTGCACTGGTGCCCAGGACCAAGCCCTCCCTGGATCCACCATGCTTTGCCTCGTCCCAGAGTCTCACAGGTGACTATCCTGGCAGCACAGGACCCAGTCATGCCTCCTTAACATCAGCCAAGCCTCAGTTCGGGGTGGGGGGGGAGAGAGATGAGGTACCAGTCGAGGCAAAGGAGCGCATAGTGAATCACGCGGCTGGACTCTGGCAGCCTGCCCCTTCTCCTTATCCAGGGTGGCTGCTGGTGCACCAAGGATGAGTGTCTGAAGATGGGCAATGCTGCTCGACCCCTTGAAGGGACACAGCATTTGTGGGACTGGAATGGGCAGTTCTCCACGAGATGAGAAGGTTAAACCCACCCCACCCCCATACATGAGCCCCATACTGTAGCCGCCATGGCAATAGATTAATGACTAGTGTCATGCCGTGTTTTCCTGACCTAACTGGAAAATAAGCCCTAGCATGATTTTTCAGGATGACACGTCCTGAACATAAGCCCTAACGCGTCTTTTGGAGCAAAAATTAATATAAGACCCAGTCTTATTTCAGGGGACACACGGTAGTGATCCCAAGAGGCAGACAAATTGGATATTAGTAAACAGACAGACAGGAAGACAGAAGGGCAGAGAAAGCTTAGGACAGTCACTAAAGCCCCTAAGAAAGTTCAAAGACCAACTTCCGGCGTTCAGCTCACTCCAACAACCTCCTTCCTGTTCCCTGTGCTCTGCTCCATCCATAAAGGAGCTGGTGCTAATGGAGGTCCCTTCTGTCAGATCCAAAGAGTTCTGTTTACTATTATTAGCAATTAACAATTACTATTGTCACTATTATTAGTAATTAACAAACACCTCCTCCAGGTTCTCAACAACATAATCCTAGGGGGACAGGAGGAGAAATCTTGTGGCCTAAGGGTCAACATGATACCCCCTGGCTGGCCCCCCAGCAACAGCTAGGACACGAACAGCATCCAAAGAAGAAAGGAAGCTGCTGGGCAGATGCTGGGGAAACGTGGGGTGGGGGGGCCTAAAGGAAATGCAGCAGGCCCCTCAGGCAGTGAGCCAGAAGTGCTTTAGCTTCTCATTGCAGTCATTGAGCAGCAGCTGTGCCAAGCTGTTGTTGGGAAAGAATGTGAATCCAAACACGTCCAGCAGACCTGGCAGAATGAGGGCATCTGAGGGGCCACTGCGGGGGCCACCAGGAGAGATTTTCCCTAAAGCCCAGCTTGGCAAGACTCCTGCTACATTGAATGATTAGCCATCCACATGAACTGGAAGAATTCCACAGCCTGGATTAACTGGGGTGAGGTTGGGAACATCACACTGAGCCGTGTACAAAGCAATAACAACCCCCACCCCATACACACACCCAGGGTGATCTCTGTCCCCACTTCTGCCCCCTGGGAGCCTAGAACAGGGAGAATTGGAGGCTACGGCTGAGAAAACTCTCTTACAAGGTGAAAGAAAGGAGAGTTACAAAATAGATTTTTTTTTAAATATAACAAACTTAGATGATTAACTTCATATTAGTAGTTCTAGGAAGAGAAAAGGATGGGGAGGAAATTATTAGAACTATTTTTTTAACCCCCATAATGAAAGAGTTTGAATTGACAGGTTGAAGGAACTCAGACCACATACCCACACAATGGATGAGAAATTCCACAGAAGGCACAGCACTGGCAATTTTAATAACACTTACAGATTAAAAGAAGATCCTAAAACTTTCTGCAAAAAAAAAAAAGTAGTTACACACTAGGGACTAGGAATTGCTACAGCACACTGGAAGAATACAAAAGAAGACAACTCCAAACTTTGGAGGGAAAATGATCTCCAACAGAATTACATATCCATGGGAAAAAATCAATTATGAGGGTAGAAAAAAGATATCATGAGATGTTTGAGGCCTCAGAAATTCACCTTCCAGGAAACTGCCAACAAGCGTGCTCCACAACAGACACAAGGAAATGAGCTAAGACTGAGGAAGTTGTGGGTCACAGAAAAAGGGGATCTGTCATAAGAGAGAGTTGGGGGAATCCCGAAATGAGGGGGCAGAGATGCTCTTGGGTGAGTTACATGGCAGCAGCACTAGGCAGCTGCCAGTCCAAACAGGAGCAGGAGGTCGGAGAGCCCCAGGATGTCTGTAGGGGAAAAGGGGCCAGAGGAGATTGCGGGCATGACCAAAGGGTGTTTTCCAGCTCTGGTGGTCAGGTCGGGAAAGAATTAACAGTAGGTACCCAGAAACAGAAGAGAGATCTACACTCTACGGTCAATTGATTTTCAACAATTGTGCCCCTCAAAAGAACTTCAACCATAACTTTACACTATGTAGAAACATTAATTCAAAATGGATCATGGACCTAAATGTAAAGAGGTAAAACTATAAAATTCTAGAAGAAAAACATGGGATAACAAAGGGTTTGGGAAAGAGTCTTACATATGACATCAAATGTATGAACTATTAACTACAGGGAAAACAAAGTATTTCACAAAATAGGTTCTGCTGTGAACAACATTTACATGGTCATAATAATGGAAACATTGCATATTAACTTAATTAGGAATCGTAATAAAATAATATGGAGAGCGTAGGGGAAATAAAGGCTAAATCCTCATTAAAGTAGGAAATGAACGACGTCTAAAGTTAAAAACTTGATACGTAATAATAGTAGCATATGACTGAAAGATATGGACATAAATACTCCCAAAACTGCAGCACAATTTGAAAGTAGCTGCCTCTGGAAGGAGGGGGTGGGACACGTGGGACAAGGACGCTGTTTTTGTCCTAAGTCTTACAGCATTCTTTCTCTTTTCAGTCACCTACCTGTATTATGTAGACACAAATAAATTACACCGTACATTTCAAACCACACCAGCGGGCCACTGAGATGAGCTGTGTGGGCTTCGGGCCATGTTCAGCACAGGACAGGTGTGGTGCGCAATCCTGGGAGGTAATCCCAGTGGGCACTGCCCAGCTGCTCTGCATTCTGGGGAAGCCAGGCTTGGTGCAGAAGCTGATGCCCTCTCCTCTTACCCGTGCGTGGCACCCCCCACCTCACTGTCCCCACCACCTCTAGCACTGCCCTCAGTCACGGCACTTCTCCCCACGCTGTCCTCATCTGTGTCCTTGACTGTCGCTTTCAGGGGACCTAGAGCCCCCAGAGAGCCTGAAGGTACCCTGTTCATCACCCCCACCCCGCTCTCCCACCTCCAGTGCCTGGCCCAGGGCCAGCACACTGCAAGCTCAACTCTCTTCTGCATGTGTGTTGGCAGCCTGGGTTCATGGACAAAGGGCTTATAAAAATCAAAGTGGTAGGTCATGAGTGAGGCCCTAGTTTCTGGTCCCCTCTGACCAGTTTGCCACTCGCCACATGGCTTGCGTAACCTGTACCTTGTCCCAGCTGTGGTACCACCCCCCAGAGGCCCCATCCTAGGTGGCCTCTGTTGTCCCCCTGCCAGTCTTGAGCACTGCCCCTGCCCCTGTGGGAACAGATATGTCTGGGATGCCAATGAGGGGCAGGCGGGCTACCCCAGTAAACACTTTACCACAAGTCACCCATTTAACTCCTGGAGTGCCCTGAGCACAGGCCTGGCAACAAATGCTTTCCATGCAGTGGCTTCTACACCTGCTCAGGGGCCAATTTTTAAAAAGGGCACTAAAGACTTGGTGCTTGGGGTGGGTATGCCAGGCACAGGAGCCCAGTATCACATCATCAGGAGCTTCTGTGGATTCTCCAAGTGTGGGCCCCCCAGGAGGCTGCTGACGTTCCCAGTGTCCATGGAGGAAGAAGAAGAGAAGCAGACCCCGACATCCAGAACTGATTTGAGGTTCACAGACCTCAGTGTTGCTACAAACTGGTCTGACACTGACTGCCCGTCATTTTCTTCTCCTGATGGACATTAACAATCACAGAATACCGACCACAGATAAAGTTGTTGAGGCCATGATAAAATGAGACAAAATAGGCACTTCATAGTTATGTCCAAGCACAGACAAAAACAGGGTCACGGTGCTGCTACCCCATAAAATACCAAACACATCCCCTCTTTGACTAAAATGAGTGACTGCTATTTTTTTAGTAGCTCTATCAAGATATAATTCATTTACCATACAATTCATCCATTTGAAGTGTACAATTCAATGGCTTTGATTATATTCACAGAGTTGTGCAACCACCACCAGGGCAAATTTATAACATTTCCATTACCCCCAAAAGAAACTCTGCCCCCCCTTAGTTACCTGCAAGTGCTACCGTCTTCCTACCCTAGACAACCATTACTCTACTTTCTGTCTCTATAGATTTGCCTCTTCTGGACATTTCATATAAATTGACTCATAAATATGTGGTCCTTTGTGATTGTCTTCTTTCACTTAGCATAATGTTTTCAAGCTTCATATGTGTTACAGCATGGATCAGTAATTCACTCCTGTGATGGCTAATTTTATATGTCAACTTGACTGGGAGATATATACTGGGGGTGCCAAAAAAATGTATACCAGTGGACACTTTGATCAACGTTGCTCAAGCAGTAGTTCGCCGTAATCAGAAATGTCTGGAGGCTGATGGTAACCACTTTGAGCACCTCTTGTAATTGCAGAGGTCAAACATGATTGGTATTCATCTTTTGTTATTGGTATATATTGAGTATTACAATTTTAATAGTTTTTCTTTTCTTAAAATGTATACATTTTTGGCATCATATATATATCTTATTGGTCCTATGGCAGTATGTACCAAGAAGCTTAACCATCATATTTTTATTTATTTTTTTATTGGGGAAGGGGAGTAGGACTTTATTGGGGAACAGTGTGTACTTCCAGGCCTCTTTTCCAAGTCAAGTTGTTGTTCTTTCAATCTTAGTTGTGGAGGGTGCCGTTCAGCTTCAAGTTGTTGTCCTTTCAGTCTTAGTTGTGGAGGGCGCAGCTCAACTCCAGGTCCAGGTGCTGTTTTCTAGTTGCAGGAGGCACAGCCCACCATCCCTTGCAGGACTCGAGGAATTGAACTGGCAACCTTGTGATTGAGAGCCCACTGGCCCATGTGGGAATCGAACCGGCAGCCTTCGGAGTTAGGAGCATGGAGCTCTAATTGCCTGAGCCACCTGGCCGGCCCAACCTTCATATTTTTGACTCCAGTAATTCTACTTCTAAGAATGAACTAACTCCACTACTACTGAAATAATCAAATTCTCAAAGAATTTATTTAGCATCACCCTCATAGCATTATTATGAAAACTAAAAAATTAAAAACAATCCAAACAGCTAATATCAGAGTTAACCGCTAAATTATAGTACATCCTACATTTGGTGTGTAGTTGTGTATATAAAGAAAAAATTCTGAAGGAAAATACAGCAAAAGCATCAGGGTGCTGAGATTACAGGTGGTTTTTAACTTTTTTATTTTAAATTATCTACAAGTGCGACATGACCTCAGGGAGGTTGTGTGTGACTGTGAGGATGGCATCGTTTGCCATCACAGCTCCAGGCGCCACTTACCCCATTTAGAGGGCAGGCAGCAAAGCCCAGGAGCCCACCGGGGAGGGGGATGGGAGCTGGGACAGTCCTAACCCTGCTGGGGACAGCAGAAGCCTGCACTTCACCACTTGACGTTTGGATTATTTATATCAGTACAGCTAGGCATTTTCCAGAGCCCCTTTACTTCCTTAAACCTGCTACCTAAGTGTGCTGGCATCTCCTCTGCATTTTTAATTAATTTCACTTCCAGAGAACTGAGTATTATTTTTGTTGACCGCTTGTTTTCTCAAATGGCATGGCATTACGTAACGCGTTTTTGTTGTTGCTGAGATTTGTTTTCGTTTTTTCCGAATCTTATTAGTCTAATTTGTCTTCCTTGCTAGCTGAAGAACTGGCGACCAGGTGAGGAAAGGTTCCAAGACCACCGTGTTGGTATATTATGGGCAACCTGATAGAACAGGAATGTGCTTGGAGGCAGAACCCAGAGTTCTCTGGTATAGAGAGGTGTTCAGGAACCTAGACCCTCTACCCCCGCTTTCAGCACAGCAGGGCCGCTTGCAAATAATTTGTTTGAAAACGATTGCTTCAAAACGGAGACGGAAAGAGCGGTAAAGAAACGAATGAGTTTTAACGACGGAGTCAATAGAGAAGGCGGGAGGACGCCAGGTTGGAAAGTGACTTAAAACCTATGGCAGTGAGGACACCCTCCCGCCCGCGGGCCCCGCCCGGCCACCGGCTGTCACTGAGCACCCTGAGGCGGGACAGCGCCTTTCGGCTTCTAGTACCTGGTGCAGACGACCTTCCGCTCCCGCCCCAGTCCTCTTCAAGCGCTTCCCGTAGCCGGGGTTTCCCTTCTCCCCACATTTCCTAAGCCAGAGCCAATCAGCGCCCAGCAACGCCTAGCAGGTAAACCAATCGATTGGTCCTGCTTTGCACCGGAGACCAAGAAGTAGATCGTCGTGCACTCGATTGGTGGTAGGTCCTGGGTGGGATAGAGGGACTCGTACGTACTTTGTTGGAGGATGGTCCTCTGTGGTTTCCTCTTGGGTCGCTAGGAAGTTGAGATTCCTTGGCGTGGAAGGAGGTTGTCCTCGAACAGTTCAGGTCCTATCACTGGTCCACCCCATACCTCGCGGTGTGGCTTGGGGCAAGCCATTGTGAGTGAAAAGGGGGCTAAGTAATAAACCTATGTATGTGTACAGTCTATGCACAAGGGCCTAGCCAGCGAACCGATGTGGGTGTCAACCCAGCCTCCCACAGGAAGAGGCACTTTCTCTTATCAAACTTGGGGAGGGAGTGTGAGTCTTCCTACATACCCATTAGCAGTCCCATTTCCCCTCGACACCACCAGCCCTAGGCAATCACCAATCGACTTTCTGTATCAGTGGATTTGGCAATTTTGAATATTTTATACATATAAATGGAATTATATGTGGTCTTTTGTGACTGCTTTTTAGCCAAATCTTTTCAAGTTTTATCCATGTTGTAGCATGTATCAGAATTTCCCAACTTCTTATAACTAATATTCCATTATATGGACATACCACGTTATTTTAGTCATCCTTCACTTAATGGACTTTTGGATTGTTTCCGTTTTCTGGCTGTTATGAATAATTCTGCTGTGAACATTCACATACAAGTTTTCACCTGAACATGTTTGTTTTTTGTTTTTGTTTTTAATTTTATTGGGGAATGTTGGGGAACTGTATGATTCTCCAGGGCCCATCAGCTCCAAGTCATTGTCCTTCAACCTAGTTGTGGAGGGCGCAGCTCACTGGCCCATGTGGGAATCGAACCAGCAACACTGTTGTTCAGAGCTCACACTCTAACCAACTGAGCCATCTGGCTGCCCCCTGAACATGTGTTTATCTCTTTGGGTATATACCTAGGAATGGAATTGCTGTGTCACACAGTAACTCAGTGATTAACATTTTGAGGGGTATTTGTGCCAGTGGTATTTGTGCTTCCCCATAGATCGTGCTGACGGTCGGTGTGCTACACATATCTGGTCCTCCCGGGTTCAGGTTCTGCAGGTGGAAGTCCTTCACCTGCAGCTGGCCCCAGCATGGGGAGTACCAGGAGCAATCTGAATTCAACACCGCCCCACAGGAATAACCAATAGATTGATCATGCTCTTCTCAAGACCTCAGAAGTAGAGTGTGTTTGCACTTGATCAACACCTGGCAGAGGACTGGGAGACCAGAGCTAAGATTGGAAGCTATGTTTTCTGGCTGTCTCCTGGGTCTCTAGAAGATAGAGTTTTCTGGGGATGGAACATGATTTCCCTTATCTGTTCACATCTTTGAAGAACTCCGACATTAGCCTTCCCTTACCTCGCGATGTGACATGGGACAATTACAGCCCCATCTCTGGGCCTGTAGCCCTACCTGTAAAATAAATTCAGAATGCCCCAAGGTTCTTCCATCATGTAAATTTCATAACACTGCCTATACATCCTGCACTGGATAAATCTAGATTGGCTGGGTCCTGGGACAGTCATTTCACAGAGACCTTCCTGGGTTATCCTGAGCCACTGTCCCATAGGAACCCACCTTTCCTCAGTTCAGGTCACCCACGCTGAGTAAAGCAAGACAAGGCTCATTCACTGACAAATATTTGTGGAGCTCCTACTGTGTAGTATCACTGAGGGAAAAGCCAACCCGGTTCCTGACCTAAGGAAGCTCAGAGCCTCAGGGTTGGGAGAGACTGACTAGGGCTGAGATGAGAGACCCACCGAGAGCAGGTAGCCTAGGCCAAGGGCGCAGAGCTGGGAAGACACTGCCTGATTGGAGGTGTTGGGACACGGACATTTCAGGCCCAAGGGGATGTATAAGTTTGACTGGGAAGGGAGTTCCAGGTAGATAGAATCAAAAATTCAAGGAGACTGAAATAGCCAAGAGGTGGAACCAACAGGGACTGCTTTACAGTGGAGGTGCCATAGATGGGCTGGACAGGTGAGGGTGTGATGGGCCTTGAATATGAGCTCAGGACATGAGGCGTTGTGTATAGATGGAGTCATGATTAATGGAAGCCCTGGGCCTCATCCTGGCCCTGGGGTGGGGAGGGGGGACTTGTCCAGGGTTCCCACACCACCTCCCAAGGACCAAATTTGCCGCCTACCTCAGGTGCTCCCCCTCTTCTTTTGTCCGCTCAGCCCCTCATAACCCCCCCCCCTTACACTCTGACAGAGACGCCCCACGACCAACCCCCACAGGCGCCGGGGTTGGTGCGGTTGCAGGAAGGCCCTGGCTGGGAGGTGGCTCCGCTCCTGTGAGGCGGGTAATCTGAACCCTATAGGGCCATTTACGCGGTTTCTAAAACACACTCCATAACTTTCCTCGCTGTCACCAGGTCAGCGCAGCCGACTGCTCTGCTCCCTCCCCTGAAATCGCCCTTCCACACCTCAGTCTCCCCTCAAAGGTGCCCCTATCTCTCCTTTTAACCTGGGGCGGGAGGTGGAGGCTGCAGCCTGGGCTTGCGGGTGCCCGAGTATTTGTCGCAACGAGCACTGGAGTGGGCGTCTATACAGGAATTCGCAGAGAACCGGAAGGTTGCTCAAGGGGCGTGACCAGCATTCCGTCTTCAGTCCCTGACTCCACTGCGCTGGAACGCCAGCGTCCCCAGACTAGCTCAGCTACAGCTCCCTCCCTTCCCCGCCCCCATCCCGGACCGATTCCCTGAACACCGCCCCCAAGACCCACACATCCTCTGGGGTTTGAGGCCCGCCCCGGGAGGTCGGCCCGCCCCGCCTGCCTCTCCGCCTTGCTCCCCAAGTTAAAGCTCGAGATGGGGGAGTGGGGCTGTCGTCGCCCCTTCTGGACATCCCAGGCACCTCAGGTGCTGTTCATCTCGTGGTGCTGAAGCTAACCCTCGACCTCCGTCCTCGAAGAATAAATAGTTGCGTCCCCCCAAACCCCTTACAGCCTCCACTCAGGATCTGAGCCGAGCTCCAGGACGTGTTCACACTGGTCCAATAATTCGTATAGGTCATGGTCGGCCTCAATATCTCAGGCCATTGCTGATTTGAACTGGAAGCACTCAGGAGGTCTACGCTTACTGAGCAGGCTCAGAGAATGTCTGTGACCTGAACAGACCCAGGGACAGGAAAAGTGAGCAAAATTCAGATCCCATGCTCTGTCGGGGCACTTGTAAGAACTCATACATTATGGACATACTTCCTGCCCACTCCAGACCTGTCCTATGAATTGTACAGGGAGACTGGGAAGGTTTCCCTCAGATTCTCCTTGTGACACCCAAGCTGTACAGACAGTGCTACGTGCGAAGCAGGAGAGAAAAATCCCTAGAATTCTTCCCATGCACCTTTCACACAGTGAATATGCCCTCCTTCAGCTCTGGGTGACCCCCAGCTCATGTGGATGTCCCTATCCCATGCCTCCCAAGTCTTGGCAAGGAGGAATGTGCCAGCTATTCCCAATGCAGAGTAGTGCAACGCTGGGTCCAGATTTTTGCCCCTGAGGGAGTAGATGAAGAGGTCGCCCAATGAACTGAGTGTGATCATAATGATGGTGACGCCTGGAAGCATGAAGAAGCCAGATAGAGCTCCTTGCAGCAGAGACTAGTTCAGAAAAGACGGACATTGAACAGCGGGAAGGCCGCACTCATGCACTCCACCGAGCCTGGGAGGGCCTGCTGCACGTAGACTCCTGCTCTGCCCTTGCACAGTCTTCCAGGGCCTCATCCCAGGGCTGCCTCCTGCTTCTTCTTCTTCTTCTTTTTTTTTTTTTTAAAGATTTTATTGAGGAAGGGGAACAGGACTTTATTGGGGAACAGTGTGTATTTTTCCAGGATTTTTTCCCAAGTTGTTGTCCTTTCAATCTTAGTTGTGGAGGGTGCCCTTCAGCTTCAAGTTGTTGTCCTTTCAGTCTTAGTTGTGGAGGGCGCAGCTCAGCTCCAGGTCCAGTTGCCTTTGCTAGTTGTAGGGGGTGCAGCCCACCATCCCTTGCGGGAAATCGAACTGGCAACCCTGTGGTTGAGAGCCCACTGGCCCATATGGGAATCGAACCGGCAGCCTTCGGAGTTAGGAGCACAGAGCTCCAACCGCCTGAGCCACAGGGCCGGCCCGTCTCCTGCTTCTTATCATCAGCCCAGGGCACAGCGTGAGACCCAGAGGGAGACCAGATAGTAGAGGCAGAAGTCTGCAGAGCAGGACCAGCAGGTGTCACCCAGCACGTTCCAGGCCAGCCAAGCTTGCAGCAAGCATCCAGTAGCCAGTGCCCAGCACTGCCAGACAAGACTTCAGGCCAAGGCTGACCCAGGTGGCAACAGTGCTTGGGCTGGACTAGGTGCACTGTACACAGGGCATCAGCAGCCCAAGGACAGGGAGGAGGGACACAGGAGTGCCTCGTCATGGCTTTCAAACAAGTGAGCATGGATCATTTCCTGTGAGATAGCAGAATCTGTACCAGCCCAGGACTCCACGAGGGGCTGCTGGTCCATGGGTTGTTCTCCGGGATACCATCGCCCAGCTGGTTCTGGGGCAGCCCTAGGAGGGTAGACAGCCAGCCAGAAGACTGCACATCACCTACCCACCTCCACCCTGTATCTGCTACAAAATGAAGATGCAGAGACCCTTGCATTTCAAGACGGTGCCAGCAGAACATTAAACCAAGTGCGGCCCCTTGAGACTATACAAGTCCCACATCCCGAAGCCATCCCTGCCGCTACCCATCCACATAGGTCTCATTAAACTTTAACTACACATCAGGGTTAACTTTGGGTTTACTTACTATGGCAGAGTCACTGGCCCCCACCTTCTTGATTGTCAGAATAAGGGAGGAGGAAGGGCAGAGTGAGCTAATCATCCCACAGGACTGTTATCAGGGATGGGAAGTGAGCTATCTATGCAGCCTTGTGAAATCTCAGCTTCTATGGGCAGCTTTGACACCTGCCTCCCTCCCCAGGGTATGGGGGAGCCAGGGCCACACCTGAAGGAACTAACTAGGGCAAGGTCTTTAGAGAACTTGCTGACACATTCTCTCTCAGTTTCCCCTCTGATATCTAAGACAGAGTAGTTCAGATGTTAAATGAGTTAGCATGTGGCAGTGGTATTGGAAAGTCTCCGGAAGGGGGCTAAAGTTTTGGGTATCGGGTATGGGGTGGACCTAAAGATTGTTTTTCAACTCTCTGAATGTTATTTTATTGTCATTGAGTGCTCTCCCCACAACTAAAAAAGAAACACTGGGGAAGGACAGACAGGGAAAAGAACATCCAAACTGTAAAAGGCCAAGCTGAAAAGCAGGGACAGCAGAGGGCACCATTGTGCAAACACAACCATGGGAAGAGGTGCTCAAAGTGGTTACTATCCGAGTCCAGACACTTCTGATTATGGCGAACTACTGCTTGAGCAACGTTGACCGAAGTGTCCACTTGTATACATTATTTTTTGGCAACCCCGGTATATATGTGTGTGTACAGACACACACACACACACACACACGGTGCCAAAAATGTATGCACATTTTAAGAAAGGAAAAAAAAAACTGTATTAAAATTACTCAGATGGGGGCCGGCCCGGTGGCTCAGACGGTTGGAGCTCCGTGCTCCTAATGCCGAAGGCTACCAGTTTGATTCCCACATGGGTCAGTGGGCTCTCAACCACAACATTGCCCGTTGGACTCCTTGACTCCCACAAGAGATGGTGGGTTCCCCCCCCCCCCCCCCCCCCCCGCAACTAAGATTGAACAGGGCACCTTGAGCTGAGCTGCCGCTGAGCTCCCGAATGGCTCAGTTGGTTGGGGAGCATCCCCGCAAGGGATGGTGGGCAGCGCCCCTGCAACTAGCAACAGCAACTGAACCTGGAGCTGAGCTGCGCCCTCCACAATTAAGACTGAAAGGACAACAACTTGACTTAGAAAAAATCCTGGAAGTACACACTGTTCCCCAATAAAGTCCTGTTCCCCTTCCCCAATAAAATCTTAAAAATAAATTATGCTGATGGTAACCACTTTGAGCACCTCTTGTAATTTCAGAAGTCAAACATGACTTGTGTTCATCTTTTGTTATCGGTATATAGTATTACAATTTTTTTTAAAAGATTTTACTGGGGAAGGGGAACAGGACTTTATTGGAGAACAGTGTGTACTTCCAGGACTTTTTTCCAAGTCAAGTTGTTGTCCTTTCAGTCTTAGTTGTGGAGGGTGCCGTTCAGCTTCCAGTTGTTGTCTTTTCAGTCTTAGTTGTGGAGGGCGCAGCTCAGCTCAAGGTCCAGTTGCCGTTGCTAGTTGCAGGGGGCACAGCCCACCATCCCTTGTGGGAGTCGAAACCGGCAACCTTATGGTTGAGAGGATGTGCTCCAACCAACTGAGCCATTCGGGAGCTCAGCGGCAGCTCAGCTCAAGGTGCCGTGTTCAATCTTAGTTGCAGGGGGTAGAGCCCACCATCCCTTGCGGGACTCGAGGAATTGAACTGGCAACCTTGTGGTTGAGAGCCCGCGCTCCAACCGATAACTGAGCCATCCGGGAGGCAGCTCAGCTCAAGGTGCCGTGTTCAATCTTAGTTGCAGGGGGTGGAGCCCACCATCCCTTGAGGGACTTGAGGAATTGAACCGGCAACCTTATGGTTGAGAGCCCACTGGCCCATGTGGGAATCGAACCGGCAGCCTTCGGAGTTAGGAGCATGGAGCTCTAATTGCCTGAGCCACCGGGCCGGCCCTAGTATTACAATTTTGATATAGTTTTTTCCTTTCTTAAAACGTGTATACTTTTTTTGTGTGTGTGTGTATATATATATATATATATATATATATATATATATATATATATATTCAGTAGACTAGAATAGAAAGTGAAATTGGACCACTTTCTTACGCCGAATACAAAATTAAACTCAAAGTGTACTAAAGACTTAAATTATAAAACTCTTAAAAGAAAACATGCCAATAAACTCTTTGACATCACCCTTAGCAATAGCTTTTTGGATATATCTCCTTGGGCAAGGGAAACAAAAGAAAAAATAAACAAATGGGACTATATCGATCTAAAAACTTTTGCACAGCAAAGGAAAACATCAACAAAACAAAAAGATATCCTACTGAATGAGAGAAGATATTCACAAATAATAAATCTGCTAAGGGGTTAATATGTAAAATATAAAAAGAACTCACAGAACACCAAAAAAAAAAAAAAAAGGGCAGAGGACCTGAACAGACATTTCTCCCAAGAAGACATACAGATGGCCAATGGACTTATGAAAAGATGCTCAATGTCACTAACCATCAGGGAAATGCAAATTAAAACTACAGTGAGGTATCACCTCCTGTCAGAACGGCTGTCATAAATCAATAAATAACAAGTGCTGGCGAGGATGTGGGGAAAAGTGGACCTTCCGTGCACTGCTGGTGGGATTGTAAATTAGTGTAGCCACCATAGAAACAATATTGAGATTCCTCAAAACATTAAACATAGAGCTGCCATAGGACCAAGTAATTCACCTTTTGGGTTTTTATCTGAAGAAAACAAAAACACTAATTTGAAAAGACATACGAGGTCAGACAATTAAGTTCGTGAACTCATCCTAGAAAAAGTACCTTCAAAGTACTCCCCTTGGGAAGCTATGTATCAATGCCAGCTCCTAGTCCACCCTTCAAAGCAATTTTGGAACTCTTTCTGGAATGGCCATCAGAGCTGTCGTCGTATTACCTTTGATGTCCTGAATGTCATCAAAATGTCTTCCTTTCCATATTTTCTTTATCTTTGGGTAAAGAAAGAAGTCATTGGGGGTGAGTTCAGGTGAATAGGGAGGGTGTTCCAGTTATGTATTTACTGACTAAAAACTCCCTCACAGACATTGCCGTGTGAACTTGTGTATTGTTGTGATGCGAGAGCCATGAATTGTTGGCGAAAAGTTCAGGTCGTCTAACTTTTTCATGCAGGCTTTTCAGCATTTCCAAATAGTAAAGTTGGTTAACTGTCTGTCCATTTGGTACAAATTCATAATGAATAATCCCTCTGATATCAAAAATGGTTAGCAGCATCGTTGCAACAAGCTCGCAAATGTGAGTGTCAGACCTCATATACACCCCTATGTTCATTGCTAGTATAGCCAAGATATGGAAGCAACCCATATGTTCATTAATAGAGGAATGGACAAAGAAGATGTGATATATGCCTATATAGATATCTATAATGGAATATTATTTAACAATAAAAAAGAATGAAATCTTGCCATTTGCAACAACATGGATGGACCTAGAGAGTAATGTGCTAAGTGAAATAAGTCAGACTGAGAAAGACAAATACCGTATAATCTCACTTATATGTGGAATCTAAAAAAACCAAAACAACTGAGTAAACAAAACAAAACAGAAACAGACCCATCGATACAGAGAACAAGCTGATGGTTGCCAAGGGGAGGGGGTAGGGAATGGAAATTAAAAAAAAAAAAAAGCCCGATTCATGAATTGCTTAATAAAACCAATTAAATCTTCAAATTTACTCAGTTTAATTTTTTTTTTAGGGAGAGCACAGCTCACCGTGGTCCATGCAGGGATCGAACTGGCAACGTTGGTGTGATTGGCACCATGCTCTAATCAACTGAGCTAACCAGCCACCCCTAATTTTGTATTTTAACACTGGGTATACATTGTGGAACCACAAAATGACAGCTGTGAAGGCTGTGAGTTAACACGGACTTGTGTTTACACTGAAACGTGAAGGTTAAAAAGCAGGACTCTAAGTTGTTCACTGTCGGTAGTGTTTTGCATGTAGATAAAGACTGAAAGGGAAGATGGAAAAATTCAACTGATGGATTAAGTTGGGGTGGGTGATAATTTTCTGTAAAAATTGTTTTTCTTAAAAATATGTCAAATTATAAAATGGATGCCTCTGGGAGATAAGGTTATTCATGACATTTTTGCTCTGCTTCTTCCCAAATATTCTATATTGTGTAGTTATTATCCAGCTAATAAGAGAAAAAGAAGTGTACACACACACACACACACACACACACACACACACACACACCTGAAAGAGGCTGTTCTCTTCCTGTTGCCACAGCACTAACGAAGCAGAAAATGTTCCCTTTACCCCTGAGGCTGCCTGTGTGACTTTTCCCTTTTTCTCCCCACCTGGTTCCATCCTCATCACCCTCTTCAGAGGTCCTTCCACCACAAAACCAGAATTTAAATGAATACACTTGCAAAAGTGATCCCAGCGTCCTGCTGGTGTGAGCCTGGGCTCCTGTGGCTGAGACACTGAAGGGGGAGGAGAGAGCGGTGGGGGAGTTTTCCTGAACTCTGCAGGGCAGGAACAGAACATATGTCATTTCCATTGCTGAATTATTCCACGCTTCTTACTGCTGGTATTATTTCAAAATGCTCAGAGGCAGATGTTTCCTCCAACGCCTCTAGTAAAGAAGCCCCTATCCTGTCCCCATAACAGCCTCCAACTCTCTCTCTGTCCCCCTCTTTCTGCTTCCCCAGGATTCTCTCTACAGATCAGAGAAATAGGGTAGGTGTGAAGGTGATGGAAGAGGGCCTGCAGCCTCTACCAATGCTGGCAGGAAAGGAGTTTTCTTGTCTCTGCTAGAATATGGCAGAGATCCAAGTGGGGGAGAGGTGGAGCTGAGGCTATCGATTAAACCTTGCTCTGCATATCGGTTTCATCTCAACATCCAGGGACATGAAAGCTGGAGTTCTCTGCAAACCTACTCATCTACTAATCAGAGAAGACTCTGCAGAAAGCACAGGGAGATGGAGGCTGGGGGTCCCAATGGGTGGAAGGTATTGTGTTGGGGGGGTCGATGAGATGGAATGGAAATAACAAGGAGGGGGCAGGAGACCAAGGCTCAAATCCCAGCTCTGACCTCTCCTTGCTGGGCACTTTGGGGGAGTCCCTGCCATCTCTGAGCCTCAGCTTCCTCTTCTGTAACTCAAAGAAGCAGGTGAGGATCCCTGTCCCTTTCTAAGGCTGAGTGACTCTCTCTGAGGATGTTTCCTGGCCTATAAAATCAGAATCTTGATATCTGCCCCTCATGAAAGGAAAGATCAGTCCAACCTTCTAATCCCAACAAACAAATCCTATCCAACTGATGCCAAATACCTCTCCAGTTTCATCTCTTGGCACTCTTACCTCTCATTGATTCTCCTTTCAACCTTCTATGCCTTTTCTCATTCTGTTTCCTCTGTCTGGATTTCCCTTTCTTTTGTGGATTCACATCTACTTGTCTTCTAATACTCAGCTTATCTCCTCTAGGAAGACATCTTCGATTACCCACCCACTGGCTCGGTTGTGTGCCATTCCTCTGGGTTCCTGTGATATCATGGGCATATGCCATTGTTGCCCTAAACAGCAAGTAATTACAGATGAAGTTTATTGAGCACTTACTAGGCAAGTGTCTGACCCTCTACCAGGCTCTTTACCCAGCATCATCTAGTTGAATCCTAACCATACCCATGGGAAGGAGATGCTGTCTTTATGCCCATTTTCTTTTTTCTTTTTTTCTTTTTTTTATTTTATTGGGGAAGGGGAACAGGACTTTATTGGGGAACAATGGTCAAATTGTCCTTTCAATCTTAGTTGTGGAGGGTTCTGTTCAGCTTCAAGTTGTTGTTCTTTCAGTCTTAGTTGTGGAGGGCGCAGCTCAGCTCCAGGTCCAGTTGCCGTTGCTAGTTGCAGGGGGCGCAGCCCACCATCCCTTGCAGGACTCGAGGAATTGAACTGGCAACCTTGTGGTTGAGAGGACGCGCTCCAACCAACTGAGCCATCCGGGAGCTCAGCTGCAGCTCAGCTCAAGGTGCCGTGTTCAATCTTAGTTGCAGGGGGCGGAGCCCACCATCCCTTGCGGGACTCGAGGAATTGAACTGGCAACCTTGTGGTTGAGAGCCCACGCTCCAACCAACAACTGAGCCATCTGGGAGGCAGCTCAGCTCAAGGTGCCGTGTTCAATCTTAGTTGCAGGGGGCAGAGCCCACCATCCCTTGCAGGACTCGAGGAATTGAACTGGCAACCTTGTGGTTGAGAGCCCACTGGCCCATGTGGGAATCGAACCGGCAGCCTTCGGAGTTAGGAGCACGGAGCTCTAACCGCCTGAGCCACCAGGCCGGCCCTGCCCATTTTCTTAATCAGGACACAGCTGGAGGAAGGTGAAGGGTGAGTGTTAGGGTTGGAACATGAACACAGGGCTGTGTTATTCCAAAGCCTATTTGAAGCTTCTGCCATATCCTCTGTCTGCCCACCTCACCTCCTGAAGACAGACATAGTAGATTTCTGTTTAAGGATATGTACTAGACCTTCTCCTGACCTACAAACACCAGGGGTGCAGTTACTTGCTCCTTTGTGCCTCCACCCCACTCTGCCAATCAGAGTTCCAGGAAAGCGTGAATCCAAATCTCACATTCTCTGGGCCATGCAGTTGGGGCTTCCTTACTTGACCCTCAGCTTTCCTCACTCCTCCCTAGATCTTAGGCGCCTAGCCCAGTGTCCCCTGCCACATCTACACCTGCCTAGGGTCAGGTTTAATCCAGGTAGAGGGTACCTCCCCTCCAAGGTCATAGTCACATATGCTAATACGCCCAGCCTGGGCCATCCCTCCTCAGGCTTTAGCTCACTGAATTCTCACAGTAACCTAGGAGGAAGATAGGGGTATAGTTTTCATTTTACAGATGAGGGAAACTGAGGCTCGACTGATCTCACAGAGTAAGTGAGTGGATCCAGAAATGACCCCATGGTTGTCTGACCTCCAAGTCTTTCAGTTTCCCCATTGCCTCCCTCCAGTTCCGGGCAGAGCCTCACAAGTGAAAATCCTGAAGGTGAGAACTGTGATTCATCTCTGCACCTGCGATGGGTCAGTATGACACCCAGGCACCGTGAGGCCGGTTGTGAACGTTTGGGCTGGGCAGGTGCTGGCTCACAGCAAGCCCAATAACTGTTTATTGGTAGAAGCCAACAGGGCAAGGATTACCATCCCCACCTTAGAGAGGAGGAAGTTGCCATCAGAGAGGAGTAGAAAAGTTGCCCAAGGTCATCACTGAGTCAGAAGAGCAGGACTTGAATGCAGGCTACCCAGGGACCCTGTGCAGAGCGAGGGGGAGGAGGCTGTGACAAGGCGGGGGGTTACAGGGCCTGGGCTGGCAGTTTTATGGGTCCTGTAAGTCACAGAGATGTGTCAGGGCCATCCCTATTCTAATGATCCCTGCTCTAATGAGGGCCATGTGCCCTCCCTTGGGGCGGGGCCTGGTATGGCCTAGACAGTGACAGGTGACTAGTTCCTGGCAGGCCAGCATAGGAGTCCGGGCTGGGAATGTGAAGACCAGGGCCCCCTGCCCTGTGGAACCTTAGAATCAGAGATGGCAGGCACATTTCGAATGTACAGCCTCTGTGGGGCCTGTGATTAAGACACTGTGAAGAAGCGCCATCCTTAACCTCCTCCCCTGCTCCAAGCCTCAGAGGGGACCCCCCCACACACTGGGGTCTTGTTCTCCTTCCCCATCTTGTTGGCCCCAAAACATACTAAGGGGTGTGCTGACCAGACAGGAGCAGGATCACCTAGGGGTCAGCTCCCCTTTCCACACTCCTCTCCCCTGGGGGGCCCCAATGCAAAGGACTTTGAAGTGGGTCCAAAAGTCACCAATCAGTAGCCCCTTAATCCCACCAAAGGTTCCCAAGTGTCCCTCCTGCCTGTCAGGGGGCTGGCCTGGGGTCTCGGGGACCCTCTGAAGCCGATGTCATTCCCAGGCATAGTTTTCCTCCACTCTTCCCCACCCTACCTTTCCCCCGTCCTGAAAGGTATCTTCTACAGCTCTGTGAACATAAATCCACTCTCCAGAAAAGGCCCTGGGGTGTGGACTCCCTCCTCTGACTGTCGTCATCCCAGGCTGGTGCTGACAGTCTAAAGCAGTGTGGACAATAAGACCCTAGGCTGCCGAGGACAGCCTCTCCCCTCCTGCCTCGCTGTAGAATCAAAGCTGCTCCTTGAGGCTGTGTGATCCCGAGCCAGGAGGTGGGGGGTGGGGGGAGTCTGTCAGGACTCTAACCCAAAGGAAGCCCCTTTGCCCCGGGTAGTTCTGGGGGAGGCAGTCTCTCTTTGGAGTTCTCTAGCCTAGGTTCAAAGGCTGCTGGGGGCTGAGAGGTTGGCAGCGGATGGGGAAGCGAGTAGACCAGAAAACCAGGGCTTCCTGTTGATGGAGGGGGCCCGAGCCCACCGCCTGGTGCGCAGTCCCTCTTCCCCACCCAAGTCTGAGCTTCGCAAACTCCCACAAAAGCTCCCACGCCATGTGGGACACCCGGTACCTAGAGCCAAGAAGGAGTCTAGAGGCATGGCAGCAGGAGGGCCATAGCCAGGAGAGGGAAGAGCTAGCTGCCTCTCCATGGCGCCCCACCCCCAGCCCCATTCCCCCAAATGTCAGCGCCTCCTTCAAAGGCACTTTCTTTTCCCTAAACTCATCTGAAGATCCTGGCAAACGAGAGAACTGGGGGTGCAATCAGAGCCTGGTTTCTTATCTTCCCATCTCATCTCAGGGGTGGAGTTTGGGGCCTCAATAAAACCCGGCCTCTCCTTTCTGACCCCATAAGTTTTTTTCACTGAGCCCCTTTGCAATTCTTTGCAGTTTCTCAATTCTGCCCCCCTCGGCCCCCTCTGCTCTGGCCATCACATAAACACCCAGTCATTTAGGGGGCATCTTCACTGTGTTGGAAAAAGAGCCTTTGGTCCGCTTGGCAATTCAGTTTGGAGGACACATTACAAGAGATGACACGGAGAATCCGCAGCCACCGGCTGAGAGAGAGAAGCCCTGTTTCTGGGGACACCGGATTCAACAAATACCATCGCACGTCCCTCAGCTTCAACTTCGCCTCTAAGACTACCTGCACCGCCCCACCCCTCACCCAAACCCATCTCAGGGCCCCCGCGGTCCGCTCCCTAGACGAGAGGGCTGCGCAGCCGCCCGCACCACAGTGAGAGAAGTCGGGAATCCCGGACACTCGCCCTTGCGTGGATCAAGCACCTTGCGATGTTGCTCGGGTTCCCAAATCAGGGACCAGGTGTGGGATGCGGAGAGGCGCGACTGGGGGTGGCGGAGAGGGCACTTCTCTGAGGGGAGAGGACGCAGAGATGGGGATGCTAGCGCACTGAGCAAGGTGGGGGTGGAGTGGAGGATTTCAGATCAGGGACAGGACGCGGGGAGGGGAGGCTCCGCTAAGGGGAGGAGCCGCTACCCGCGTCCCGCTGTCGGGGCTCCCTCCCGTCGCGGCTCCACTATAAAATCCCGGCCCGCCTGGTCGCGGCACCCCCGGCGGCCTCCTCGGTGCGCGACCCCCGGCTTGGACGTGTCTTCGTTCCTGCGCAGGATGCGGCTGCTGCTGGCGCTCCTGGCCCTCGCCGCCGCCCGGCCCCTGGCCCGCGCAGGTGAACGCCTGGGCTTCGGCCCGGTGCCCCTTGGGTAGCCGGCTCTGCGACCCCACCCTGCGCCCCCACCCTGCGCCCCCACCCCGCACCCCTCGCCCAGGCTGCGGCCGCTCGCCGCCAGTGCGCGCGGGCTGCGCGTCCGTCCGGGATGGCGTGTGCGTCCGGAGCCGCGAGGCTGCGGGCGGACAGGGCGAGAGGGGGCTCGTGTGCGCACACGAACGGCCACTGCGGTGCGGGGGGAGCGTGTGCACGCGTGTGCGCGGCGGCCCTGAGCGAGACGAGCGTGCGACTCGGCGAGAAGGATGCTTCTCGGGCCCGCCCCGACACACGCCTCCGCTTCTCGCCCTTTCTGGCGTTTCAGGAGGTGCTGGTTCTCCTCAGTGGGTCGGGGGGTCGCTGTCGGTCCCGCCGGGGCTCGGTGCTGGGTGGTGGCCCCCCGCCCAGAGCAAAGGCAACGCATTGGGTGTGGCGGGGCCCTGGCATCCCCACCCTGGGTTCCTTATTCCCGACGCTGCCAGCTCCTTTCACCTCCCCAGCTCCCAGCGCTGTATTGGGAGCCTGGCTGGGGGCACCCGGAGACCCGAGGTCCTGGCCAAGCCGGTCTTTCTGGCCAGGGTGATTTTTGTTTAAAGATTAATGGTGAGGCCAAGCTCTTAATTATTCGCCTAGGTGGGAGGTAGCAGGAGAGGCGTGTTAATATTTGATAAGGATCTGAAGGCGCTTCCAGCGACTGGGCACAGGAAGCCGGGAGTCACCTTCTCTGTGACCCTACAGGGCACCGTCTCCTTCGCAGGGAGCCCCTCGGAGGATCCTTGGGGTCCATCTGCCCAAATCTCTTCTCCAAACCTAGATGCTCCTCCCGTGGAGTCATGAAGGCTGAGGGTCCCGGAACAGCAGAGGAGAGAATGGATACAGGTTGCAGGAGAGACTGAGCTGGCGGGTCGGGGTGCGTGGGGTCCGGGAGGATGAGGGGAATTTTACAGCAACTGCCTCTCTCTAGAAGAGGAAAGAGAAAAGGCAGAGGAGGGGTTCGGAACAGGCCTCCCCAAGATGTGTCTCCTTGGCATGTGAATTGTGTTGGGCTGAAGGCAATGGAGAAACTTCTACCTCTCCCTCGAAGCATTAAAATTGGAGGCCTGGCTCATAATAAGAGTTATTACCAGAAATAAGTTTTTATGAGGGATCTGTAGGGTGGGGCAAACACTAATTACTGAACACCTGCTCTTTTATTGTTTTGTGAATGAACTTCCTCCCCTCTGAAGCCCCAAGGTGTCATAACTCGTCCTTAGTTCAAAATGCCATATACACCTCATTTCCCCTTTCTGTTTCTGAACCTCCCCTGTATGTGGGGTTCTGGCACATACATATGTAATTAAATTTGGTCATTTTCTCCTGTTAATCTGTCTCATGTCTACTTGATTATTAGACCAGGCGAAAGAACCTGGAAGGATAGAGGAAAGTTTCTTCCTCCCCCACAATAGGATGTGACATTTTTTAGTCCTAGAGTTGGACGTTTGAAACCCAGCTGCTAAGCAGCTGGGCTTAGTAGGAAGAGAAATGCTTTGAAATTAATTTGGTCACTTTGTAGCCGTGTGGCCTTCGGTAAATCACTTAATCTCAGTTTTCTCATTTATGAAACCGGGATGGTAATTCTAATGTCAGGTGTTGTCTTAAGGATTCAGATAAAATAGTGGGTGTAAGTGCTTAGAGCAGGGGTGTCAAAACTTTTTTCAACGTTTTTTACCAAGGGCCATATGCGATAAAATACACAAACAGCTGGGCCACTCACTCAGGCGAAGTACAGATTGCCTCACCTGGTTTACTTAAGTAAACTAAATATATTTTTTAATTTGCTGCGGGCCAATTAACAATGGATTGGGGACCGCAGTTGTCCCGAGGGCTGTAGTTTTGACACCCCTGGTTTAGAGGGAGCCTGTGTGGCACATGGCCGGCATTCTATGCGTGATGGCTACCATCACTTTCTACCACTGGCCTGGGGCCAGCCAGCCAGGAATTTATCTCAGCTGCCCCCTCACACAAGCTGTGCTCCCCTTAGGGCCTGAGGCTTTCTGACTGGGAACTGCCAAGGGACCGGCTGCCTTCCTCCACCCACTTCATCCCCTAGGAAACTGGAGGCTGGAGAGGAACCTGGCTGTACATTAAAATCCCCAGAGCATCTGGTGCCGTGCAGAAAGGAAGGAAGAGGATATTGGGCCCCTTCAGAGTCTCAGACCCCTGGCCAGGAATTGCTGAGACTTTGCCCGGGACCTACGTGGGTTTTGCTGAGCTGGTTTTCAGGATTCCTCCCTCCCCCTAGAGTGGGAGGGTGGGGTGAGCAAGGTCCATCAAAGATAGCTTTTCCAGTAAGTTCTAAAGAAGAGGGGATGGGTGATGGGTAAGTTAAGGGTGACAGGCAGTGACTGGGTGATTGGTGATGGTTGTTAGGTCCCTCACTCCATCTCTGGTTAGGGCAGGTGGATTAGGTGGAGCCTGGAGCTTGGAGCCAACACCTGACATTAGAAGCTCCTCTCCTTCCCAGGCCCTCTTGGAGGTGGCCTAAGGCAGCAGAGCGGGCTGGTAATCATCTGTAAGGGCAGCCCTCTCGTGAACAAATACAGGAACCAGCGCGGGTCTGTGCCCCTACCACTGCTTGCCTGAAAACCAGCCCCCGACCCTCAGCCAATGGACATGGACTTGACCCCTGGCCTTGGCCTCATCAACAGTATGTTTTCCTGGCTCCTGCCTCCTGCAAAGAGTAGTTACAAGAGCATTCAGCCAAGCAGGTCAAAAGTTTCTATGATTAAGACAGTGGATCAGAGGTTACCATTACAAACCCAGGAGCTGTAGCCAGAGGCAGGAAAAAGCAAATTCCTAAGTAAAGCTCAGCCTGGACTAGATGGGCCCTGGGGAGGCTCAGAGGGGGTTCCATCCTTCAGAGCTGGCTCCCCAGGACTCTGGCTTCAGTAAGGCTTCTGTTGGAGTGGCTTTCCCTTGGACCTCCAGTCCAGAGGAGGGGCCAGCTTGACCTTGGAGGCCTCATCTGCCTTCAGGACCTCTGAGAGGTGACGACATAAGAGAATTATCACCAGGAGCCTTCCGAGTACAGATGACCTCCCATCCATTGTCTCTTCAGACACTCGCTCCTTCTGTCTGAGGAAGAATGTAGAGCTCAGAATAAGTCAGTGAACTTTCCTGCAGAGAGTAAGCAAGAGGCAGAGCTAGGGCTGGAAACCAGGTGAACGGGCTCCAGCTTCCCAGCTCCTTCCACCTGCAGGAAAGGGCCTAGATGTGACGTGGCCATTGCCTCGTAACCCATATGGCGGTTCTCAGATGCAGCAACTCACAGAGGCAGGAAAGCCCTGTCCAGGGCAGGGGGTGGACTGTCGTGGGGAAGACACTCAGGGACTGTCCATCTCTGAAAGAGGCTGTGCCAGCAGGGTAGGTGAAGCATTGGATGCAGAGCTGGGGAACTCAAAACCCAAGGTGGCTCTGAGGTCTGAGGGAGAGGATGCCCGTTTTCTGTGGGCGCTCACTCTCCTGGCCTCAAACCCTTCCTCTCACCCCCTACCAAGAACCTAACCTCATGGCCCCCTCCCCACCTTGTCCCCATTCCAGGGACCCCAGAGGAGGTGGAGTTGGAGGCAGCTCAGGCAAGAAGGTGGGGATGGAGGGCGGGGGCATACTCAGAGTCTGCAGCTCAGGCTGAGTGGGAAGCTGTGCTTTTCTTAGGAATTTCCTCATCCCTGAATTCTTTCCAACTTGGCTTTGGCCATCTGTGCACTGATGGGAGGCCAGAGGGAGGGAGGCAAGGGGAAGGGAAGGGCTCATCAGAGACTTTACTAAGTTCCGGGCTACCTGGAACACTCCTACCATCTCTCATTTAATCTTCCTCACAGCCCGATGAGGTGGGTGGTATTAGTTCCATTTTACAGATGATAAAATTGAGGCTTAGAGAGATTAAGTGACTTGCTCCTAAACCAACAGCTCCTACATGGCTCAGCCAGAATTCTAGCTCTGGATCAAATGCTTTGTCCACACTGCTGGCACAGTCTCTCTCTCTCTCTCTCTCTCAATCAGATTTTAATTAGAGCAGGTTTAGGTTTACAGAAAAACTGAGCAGAAAGCACAGAGAGCTCCCACGTGCCCCCTCTGCCCCTGCACAGTGTCCCCTAGTGTTATTATTAGTCAACAACTGCATTAGTGTGGGACGTTTGTGGTGCAGCCTCTTTCCAGAGATGCTGGTTCTACTGCCCTGAGGCAGAGCTAGGATTAGAACCTGCGTCTGTCTGACCCAAACACCAGGACTGTGGGATGGTGGGGCAGGGGGAAAGGTCTGGATGTCTTCCTTGCTGTGGGGCTGTGAACGCTTAGCCAAGTGTTATTAGATCTTAATAACGCAAGAAGGTGTGTTCGGGGGAGGGGCCGGCCTAATCTCCATCACCCCACTGGTCAACTCTGGGAAGGCAGCCAGGCTAAACCTGTCTCTATTGTCAGGAGGGGAGGCCAGGCCCTTATACGTCTCCTCCCCTCTCACCAGAGCCTTCCTTCCAGGTTTGGGGGAAGGGATGCAAAGAGAGAGGGGGAGGCTGATGAGCAACAAATGGAGAGTGTCGAGTCAGCTGGCCTCAGAGGGGTCTCCTCAAGGGTTGGTGGCTGTTTTGCCCAGCCTTGCCCAGCCTTGCCCTTGCCGTGGCAGGACGCCCAGTAGATCAGCCACGGGTCAGGGACACCTGAGACCTGGCTGCTTCAACTACCTCCTTCCCCCATCTGTACATTTTCTTCTTAAGTCTCCTTCCCCTGGGCCCTCTGTCCCAGACGCCAGGAACATAGAGACGTATGTGCACACGACACACGGACACGTGTACGCACAGCCTTCACATCCCTCCTCTCTCTGCTCCAGAGTCACACTGGTGCTACAAGACTCAAGCCAACGCCTCCAACCCCTGCTTGGGTAAGTACAGAGAGTCTTGGAGACAGGCCTTTCTGTGTGATGGGCACCGTCCAAGTGGAAATGGAGACCCAATGAGGGTGGGAAGGATGAGGGGTAATGATGCCCCCAGTCACATATCAGCTCTTAACATACACGCACACACACATACACTCCTGGTGCTTAGGGGAAAAGGAATATAGAGTGACTTGAGCCTTCCCTGGTACCTCCCATCACTATCACCAAGAAGCTGAGTCTTTTATGAAATCAATCATCAGCAGCAGCAAATGGAGACCTACATGATGCTTTTTCTCCTAGGAGAATGGACAGTTGCTTCTATTCCATTGCAGGGGAACCTGAGAGGTCCTCCTTTGCCTTTTCTCATCGAATGCTGACCCATTTCCCCCCGCAGTCTGCTTGCTTCCTGCCTCTGCTGTTTGGTGGCTGGACGGTGCTTCCCCACCCCCACCCCAGCTCTGCCCAACAGGGAGTTGGAGTCACCAGGGTGTGGGGAGCCAGGTTCCTCCAGGGGCTACTTCCCCACCTCCCAGCCTTAGACAGTGCTTAGTGTCAGAGTCAGGTGTCCTTTCAGAAGCAGCCCTTCCAGGGGACTCCACTCCACCCCTTCCAAGAGCCCTCCAATTTACCTTATTTGAACTTCATCACTTGCTGCCAGACCTGCTAGCTTTGCATATGAGTGTGCTGTGCGTGTGTGAGTGTGTGTGAGTGTGAGTGTACCTGAGGAGGGAGGCCCCTGCAATACAGCCTACGAGCCACCCCAAGACCTTGCTACCTGTGAGCTGAGTGTGTGGGCCTGGCCTCTGGGGAGCAGTGGAGGCTACACCCTCATGCAAGCACCCCTGATGCGGCCCCCTCCCTCCCTGCTCAGGGCCAGACCAGTGGGGTGGTGACTGCAAGAAGGACCGCCAGTCCCCCATCAACATTGTCACCACCAAGGCACAGGTGGATCCACACCTGGGGCCCTTCTCCTTCTCTGGCTATGACAAGAAGCAAAAGTGGACTGTCCAAAACAATGGGCACACAGGTGCGTCCCAGGCAGGATGGAGGAGCTGGGCAGACATGGGCACTGGGGCCAGGAACCCCTGAGTTCCGTGAGGATTGAGAGGGCACACAGGCCAAGGTCCACCTTTGCTGAGGAGAAGCTGGACAGCCTAGCTGGGGGAGGGTAGAGGGAACAGGAGGGGCTTCCGAAAGCAGGGAACACTCTCCAGCAGCATTTCCCATACTTCCACCAGACCAGACTTGGGGGTGGGGGGTGGGGACATGTTCTAGGATGAAGGAACAACATGTGCAAAGCCGTGCAGGCGTGAAACAGCTTGGGGTGTTCAGGGAACTTCACGTGGCTTCGTGTGGATGGAGGACAGAGAGTGAAGCTGGGAGGGGCTGAGCCAGTCCAGGGTCAGCAGAGCTGGGCCCAGGGGCAGGTCACCCAGAGCCAAGGAGGTTGGCTGAGGACGCCAGGGCCCGGTAGAAAGGGCTGGAGCAAGAGAAGGACTGACCGAGTTTCATGGTTGCGGTGGGAGAGGCAGACAGGGAGGCCTGGGGCTGAACCACCCATCTCGTCCCCTCCCTCCAGGCCCAGAGCGCAAGAAGGGTAGGAGGAAAGGTCTTGCGTGGGTGGAGCTGGCCAGCGTGGGCAGGGGGAGGTGGATGTGAGGACCCGGACCCCTCCTGTGCCCTCCAGTGCTGATGCTGCTGGGGGACGAGGCCACTGTCGCTGGAGGAGGCTTGGCCGCCCAGTACCGGGCCACGCAGCTGCACCTGCACTGGTCCAAGGAGCTGGATGCAGGCTCGGAGCACAGCCTGGATGGGGAGCACTTTGCCATGGAGGTGAGTGGCCCCCCACTGGGTCGGTGCTGAGGCTGGGCTCTGGATGTACCTGCCTTAGGCAAGAAGAGTGGTCCAGCCCCTCACAAGTCCTCTCTCCATCCTTCTCAACCACCACCAGATGCACATCGTACATGAGAAAGAGAAGGGGACATCAAGGAACAAGAAAGAGGACCAGGACCCCCAAGATGAGATCGCAGTGTTGGCCTTCCTGGTGGAGGTGGGACCCCCATCCCCCAGGGTCCGAGGGGCTGCTTCTTAAGATCCAGAGACCTGGGATTCTAGCAAGACCGGGGGAGCCTGGGGAGGCCCTGACTTCTCCTCTGTTTCTCCATGATTTGTACACCCCCAGGCGGGGAGCCCAGAGTATCTCAGGGCCTCAGTCCCAGGAGCTGCCTGCCCTCCTTACCCCAGACCAAGAGAACAAACTCAGGGTCACAACCGGCCCCCACACCCCTCTCAAGCCTCTTCCCTCCTGTTCCAGGCTGGATCCAAGAACGAAGGCTTCCAGCCCCTGGTGGAGGCGCTGTCTGATATCCCCAGACCCAGTGAGTCAGAATGACCGGGGAAGGAGGCTGAGGTGGTGAGGGGACGGATGGAGACTTCTTCCTGCAAAAGGGGGGCCTGGGTTCTCAGAGTGAGGTGTGTGAGGGGGCTCTCAGAGCCTCTGAGATTCCCCTCTTCTCTACCTTTATCCACCCCCCACCCCCGCACCAGAGATGACCACCACGATAAAAGACAGCATCAGCCTATTTGACCTGCTCCCTGAGAAGGAGAAGCTGGGGTACTACTTCCGCTACCCGGGCTCGCTCACCACGCCGGGCTGTGAGGAGAAGGTTGTATGGACCGTGTTCGAGGAGCCCATTCAACTGCACAGGAACCAGGTACACAGGGTGCAGCCTCCCACTGCCCAGCTCCCCACAAACTGTTCCTCTGGATCCCCCCAGAGGCCCCCGGGCTGGGGTGGGGGTGGGGCACCCCGGGAAGCTGCGGGCCTGTTGGTTGAAGCCACAGACACACCCTGTGGGAGACAGATAAGAAAGGTCCCAGCTATCACATTGCTAGGTTGAGGGCTGGAGGGGAGGCTGTGGCAGGGGCATCAGAAAAGGCTTCCAGGCTGCACCCTGAAAAGTAGGTGGGAGTCATCCAGCTGAGGTGGGGGTGGGAGGTCTGTGTCCTGGGGAAAGGTGCCAGCGTGGGAGGGCAGGGCTGGCCATGAGCAACTGAGTGGTCAGTGTCGCCACAGGAGGAAAACAGTTCATTCATGCAACAAATGGTACTTGAGTCTGCACAACAGACTCAAGGGGATAGAGCAGTGAGCCAAAAGGGCCCCAGTCCCCGCCCCCCGCAGCATTTGTTCCAGGACAGTGGTTCTCAGAGGGTCCCTAGACCAGTGGCGTCAGCATCATCTGGAAACTTGCTAGACATTCTAATTCTTGGGTCTCACCCCAGACGTACTGAATCAGAAACTTTGTGGGTGGGACCCGGCAGTCTAGGACCCAACAAGTCCCCCCTCCCCCCAAGACATTAATGCATGCTCAAGCTTGAGGTGCGCTGTCCTACCTAAGTGTGGTAACAGTAGTTGTAATCATAGGCTAGGGGAAGCTAATGGGAATTGAGCCCCCACCAGTACCTAGTACTTTACACCTCTTATTCTTTCCATCTGGGAGGAAACCTGAGCAGTAGGGATTCCTAGCACCTTCATTACCAAGGGCAAGGTGGCTGGCTGGGGGTCACACAGCAGGGAGTGCAGCTCTCCCTGCCCGCCCTGCCTGCTGAGCTGTGTCCCTCCACAGATTCTTGCGTTCTCTGAGAAGCTGTACTATGACAACGAACAGAAACAGAAAATGACAGACAACATCAGACCCCTGCAGCCGAGGGGGAAGCGCCAGGTGCTCAAGTCCCAGGCCCCAGGCCGGCTGCTGCCCTCTCCGCTGCCTGCTCTGCTGTTCCCCACGCTCACCTGCCTGATGGCTGCCGTCCTCCGATGATGGCTCACTTCTGGACACTTGACTTCTGACTTCAGCCCTTCGAGGGCTTGGGCCTGCCTTCCGCAGGCTTCCCAGGTTGCACTTTGATGAGAATTAAAATATGGATATATTTTTAGAGAAACCTTTCTCAGGCCTCTTTTTCGTTCCCACCACTACCCCTGCCCTGTTCCCCTCCGCCTATTCCTGTTCCAGGGTATAGCCTTAAGTCCTGCAGGAAACACAAGGCACTTGCCCCCACATTTGGGAATTCCCTGTCTACGCCCCACTTGGAGAGAGGCGGAAGGCACCTCGGAGCTTCAACACAGAAAGGAGGAAGGCTGGTGGAGGCCACACAGACAGACGATGGCAGAGCCAACTGAGGCCCCAGCTGGTGCTTTGTCCTCTGCACTAGGGGCTGGATAGTGCAGGTTACGTGTGGGTACAGCCTAGACCAGGTGGGTGACGGACCATATATTTACAGAAATAGTTCTTGAGTGTCTATGTTCTAGACACTGGGGATATGGCAGGGAATGAGACAGACAGAAGTACCTGCCCTCTTAGAGTTCACAGTCTAGTGGGGAGACACTGGAAGTAAAAGAGACACATTGTACAATATATCAGAAGGCAGATACATTGTACATTCTGCTATCCAGAAAGCTCAGTCAGGAAGAGACGGTGGGCAGGGACGGCCTCAGCTGGAAGAGGCATAGAGATTTGGAGGAGGCCAGGGATGAGGCCATCTGGAGCCAACAAGTATTCAGGTGTGGATGGGAGGGCAGGCACCTGTCCTGTGGGAGGAACAGCAGGGAGGCCAGCTGGTGGGGGGAGAGAGAGGGAGGGGGCTGCCTCTTGTAGGATCTAGGAAAGATGCTGGTTTTCACCTTAAGAGACTAGGAGCCACCAGAGGGTCTTATACTTGTGCTGCGGGGGCTGCAGGGTGACAAGTAGGGGGAGCAGTTAGGAAGGAGGCTGCTGCGCAGGTCCAGGAGCTGATGGGTCAGAAATGGGATGTGAGACAAGGAGATGCAGGTGAACCCAAGGGTCTCTGGCTCTTGCATTTGCGAGTTGTCAGTGAAGATCCCAACCACCACTGCTCCCCTCACCCCTCAAACATGTTTCTAGTGATTTTTCCCGCTGGGGCCCAAGGAGGGAGTGAGACTAGGAGGGGGTGGGTGGGAAGTAGGGGGTTGGAAAACCAAGGGAGAAGGAACTAAGGGCCTCATGGGTGGGTCCCAAGTCAGGCCAGGGCCCTGGAGCCAGGGACTGAGGAGCCCCAGGCTCTCAGATTTCATTATGTAGGGCAGGGCTGGATTCTGGAGGAGCATGAATGAGCCTTGAGAAGCAGGGCCCTGCTGGGTGAAGAGGAGTCTCCAAGGCCCAGGGCCAGGGTGGTGTGGGCACAACCTCTCTAACAGGCTGCCCTGTCTGGAGGTGCTGAGCTTCCCCCCACAGAGACGTGTGAGCTGGGCCGCACTCAGTGTCATGCGGGGCGGCCAGCGGGGTCTCAGCTCCTACTCCCCACATAAGAACGCAGGATATGGTGAGGTCAAAAAGGAACACCCACGGAGCCATAGGTAGGGGAGTCACACCACTATAGTCTCTCTGGCAGCTGGGTTGGAGACACAGGAAGCAGGAGCCACACTGTCCACAACGCCGTCCTAACTGCAATCCGCGGTTGCCAGCCCCCATCTTCTCTTAGCGTAGCCACGGCAGTTATATTAGTGGCTAGTGGCTCACTGGTTACAGCTGACGTCCAACTAGCCACAGCTGATGGCCATCCAATCACAGTTGATGGCCATTTACTACCTGAGCCAGCACCTTTCCCCATGAAGCCGAGAGCCTGGAAACTGCACTCCTCGCTCTGTCTCCACACACAGGAATTCCATCACCCAGTGTGAGCAGCCTTGGCTTGCTGTGGTCTGGGGAGGGGAGCTGGTTGCAGGAGGTGACCTCTAAGCCTTCTCCCCCGCTGGTATCCTCAGCGCCAGTGACCAGCCCCAGCTAAGCCTGGGAAGAGGGAGAAGGGCTGTTCCCCCTCCATACTAGCTTCCCCCTCCCTTGTGCTTTTCGTGACCAAGAATAAGCACCCCCTCTGTTCACTGGTGACCACACAGCTGTGGGTGGTGGGGCGGGGATGAGATTGGTAGTGCTGTCCCCATGGCAACAGCAGGCAGCATGTGTCAGCAGGGGGTGTGCGGACACTGAACCTGTTCTCTTCAGGTTCCCACACAGCCTGCAGGGAATCTAAGATCTAAGTGGCACTCCCCCCTCCCATCTCAGGCTCAGGGTTCTCAGAAGGCCGAACTGCCCCTCCCTCTCCCCATCTGCACCCCCAACCCCCATCCGTCTTTGCCCTCAAGGCAACATTCAGTGAATAACATGGCAACAGAACCAGGAAGTCTCAAGCTCTTTGCGACTAGGGGAGCCTTGGGCTCTCCAATCTCAGACAGAAGGCACACGACCCTGCCCCCACCCCCCTGAACCCACAATCATAACCTGGCCAATGGGGGCTAGAATGGGCACAGCTTGTCCGGGGTGCAGGGTTTAGGCCTCCCCCCTGCATTCTGCCAGCCCTTCCTGCACCTGGAGGCCGGAGCAGGTGCTGTCAGCACATGGCTCATAGCAAGGTGACTCCTGGCCAGTCACCCAGGAGTGGGCAGCCAACCTCTGGGATTGGCCCCCCACACCCTGGAGGCTGAGACTGATAGGCAAGCCCTCGTGTGTGTGTGCACGTGTGTGTGCGTGTGTGTTTTCTTAAAGCCTCCTCTTCTGAATAAGTGCAGTCCCTCTGTGCCACCCCACCACCCTCCTCTCTGGAGAAGGTGGCCTAAGTTACTTGTGCCCAGCCCGGCTTGGCTCCTGACATAGCTCTTTCAGAGATGACAAGGGGCTACTATAATAAGTGGCCCCCTTATTCAGAAAGAGCCCAGCCCACCCCTGAACCCCCATGCCCCTTGGGTCACTGCATTGGATGTACACCCTGTATACACACACATTCCCCTGCAGCTGGCCAGGCCAGGCTCAGTGGCCACCACCTGACTTCTCTGAGGTCCCCAGCACAGACTGTCATGCATGCGTGTTGAATACCCATTCTGGCTGGGCATGGGTCTCACACAATCCTATGAGGGTGGTATTATTTCTCCCTATGCATGGATGAGGACGCTGAGGTACAGAGAGGGATTCGGGGACCTGTCAGAACCTGGGGTCACTTCTCGGCACCTCCTCAGCTCCCATAGTCAGCTTTCTCCTTTGGTGGTCACCCGAGGGAGACAGACCTCTGGCTCACGGGGAGGGTGGGGTGTGCAGCACTGTCCCACCCTCTCTGCCTGCTTTATGCCCCCCGACGGGCCAGCTCTTGGGACCCCTGTTTAGATTTGGCATCTGGGTGGGAACCAGGGGCTAAAAATACTCCCCGTGTGTTTAGATGATTCTTGAAAAACAAACTTCCCCGTCTTGGCTCTCGGTTTGCACACTTGCTGGCCCTGCTTCCTGTGGCTCTGATCTGACAGTGTGGGAACAGGGAAGGGAGGGGTCGGGGGGAGCATAAGGGCCTATGGGGGCCCATGCTGCTGGTGTGCGTGTACATGCACACAGGTACCTGTAAAGGCTGCTGTGTCACAAAACTCCAGGGGCTGCCTCTACAGAGACCACACAGTGCCTGGTGCTCCCGCGTGGCATGACCCTGAGGCTCTGTGCTTATGTGTGGGTTATGGGTGGGCAGAAGCAGGGAAGCTGGTAGCCTTGCAGGCATGGCTTCCCTGCTCTGGGCCTTAGTTTATTCACCTGACAAATGGGCGAAGCGTAGCCCTTCCATCTAACTGGGCCTAGCTGCCCCCAGGCTCCTGCTGGTGACCTTGGGAGAAAGGCCAGGCCTGTGTCCGCGGGTGGGGCACTGCTCCTGCACCTTGCATTACACACTTAGAGAGCAGGCTCTGTTTGTTTATCCCAGTCGGAACAAAGGCATTATCTCCTCTGGAGACCAAGGACTTGTCCCAGGGCCCAGGCACCTGGGGAGGGGCTTCCTTTGGAGGAGAGCTACAGGACAGACGAAGTCACAAGCCAGTTCCTTCCTCCGAACCCTGGCCCCAGCTGAGACTGGACACATGGAAGTGTTGGCTGCTGCAAGGCCTGGGACAGGGAGCGGGACAGGGGACAAGGAAGGGATCTGGGTACATTTTGGAACGAAATTTAGTCTTTCAACAACACACGCTGTTATTTCCTCTGTGCCAGGACTGAGGATTCAGGAAGAAAAAACCCAGTCTGTGCCCTTCCTCCAAGACTCCAGGCCAAAAGGCAGAGATACAGGGCACAGTAGTACCAACTCTATGAAACTACAGGCTGTGAGGGACGCACAGACACACTTGGGGCATGGGCCCCAGAGTCACCCCGGCCTGGGTTTGAGTCCCTTTCCACTGATGACTAGTTAGTGAGGTGCCTTTGGTAATTTAATTCACCTAAGCCTCAGTTTCCTCATCTGTAAAATGGGGACAGTGATGACATTTAACTCACAGGGTTGCTGTAAAGCTAATACCTGGCCAAGGGGATGTATTCAATAATTCATAGTTATCATTATGATTCTTTTTCTGAGAGCATGGAAGGATGGGTAGGACCTACAGATGGGGAGAAACTGGCCACCCTAGGGATGAGGGCTGGGAATAGTGGGTGGAGGTTGGAATTCTGAGGAGTGATACACTGGGTCACCTCTGTGGTAAGTAGTAGATGCGTGGTGGGGTCACAGTTCTATGCAAAGAAGAAACTGCAAGACCCTTGTGGGACCCACCTCTCTTCTCAGACACTCTCTCCAACACTCCATACCATCATACACTGAGGCCGGCCTCCCAGCCTGACCTTTGCCCAGAGTTGCCTAAGGTCACCCAGAATAACAGGGGGCGCCAAGGGGCCCGTTGAGGCCCAGGCTGCTCTGCAGCCCTCAGGTCCCTGCCTTGTTGGGTGGGGCTCAGGGTGGGAGTCAGGCTGAGCCTACCCAGCACCCCTTCTGCATTCCTGCTGAGGGATTGTTTGGGCTGGGGACCAGTTCCCCATTTCACTTTCCTCCAGCCCTTCACCTTCCCCGGGAGCTGCAGGGTTAGTGGTGCGCCCTCCGATGTGTCCCTCCCTCCATCACTGGCCCTGTCGCTGGCTGTCTGCCAGGAGACCTGTCCTGTCTGGGTTTGCTAGTGGTCAGTACCCACCTAGGGTTACTGGGTAAATTTGAATTTCAGATAAACAACACATTTAAAAAAAAAAAAAAAAACATTTATTTAACTGTTTTTCCAGGACCCAAAAGCTCCAAGTCAGTTGTTTCAATCTAGTTGTGGAGGGTGCAGCTCACAGTGGCCCACGTGGGGATCGAACTGGCAACCTTGGTGTTAAGAACACCACGCTCTAACCAACTGAGCTAACCGGCTGCCCCAACAACACATTTTTTTAAAGTATATCCCCCAAATTGCATGGAGCATACTTCTACTAAAACATTATTTGTTGTTTATCTGAAATTGAAATGGAACTGGGTGGCCTGTATTTCTACTTACTAGGTCTGGTGACCCTACCCCCACCCCACCTACCTCAGGGAAACAGACCAAGAGAGAAGGGTAGACAAAAGAAGGGCCAGGAGACTGAGACCGCCACCACCTCTTCCTCCGCTTGACCATCTCCCTCTCCCTCCAGCTGGGTACACCTTCCAGGAACTGATAGTAAAACGGGGCGATCAGTTTTCGCTCCTAGAAAGGGTAATTCCTGTGGGGAGGGCAGCTGGGCACTCCTGAGAGGTTGTTGGAACAGCCCCTTTTGCTTGTGGATTTCATCCCCAGTTTTCCAACAACTTGGGAGAGGCCATTGCCAAGGAAATGTCTTATTCCTCTGCTCCCTTGGAGCAGACTGACTGACTCCCGCCTCACTGAGCTGGAGGTGCCAGCGCTCCTTTCCTGCAGCGCAGCGGGATCCCACCCATCATCCCAGACACTTCTTGCGGAAGGGAACCCTCAGACAGCGCCTGGTTGTCGCCCCCAGGTGGAGTGAGAAAGCGCCTGATGCAGGGCTTTATTGACGAACTGAGGAGACTCAAGAGGTGCAGGAGCCCCTCAGGGGGTTGTTCCGGCCCACGTCACGGCCTCGAGTGCAGGAAGAGCGGAAACCAGACACCAGTGGGTACTTGAGTCCTCGCTGTCCAAATTAGACGCACTTCCTCCAATTCCTTTCCCCTCATAATCTCCCTGGATCTGTTTTACTTCCTTCAGTTACCATTCTTTGCACCCCTACTCTGTTATGCCCCGCACTTTAAAGTAAGATGCTTTACACCCATTATTCTCACACAATCCTGGCAGTGTCATTTCGAACCCAAGATCCCAGGGGAACAGCCTCTTCAGGACCGAGGGAATTTTTATCTGATTTGTTTACTGCTCGTGGTGGACACTGTGATGCCGAGGTCACAGCCCCTTCAAGGAACGGCTTGTCCCAGCTCTGAGTGCTGCCAGTGGGCAGGCGTCTTCAGCCCTTGGCCTCTTCAGGGAGAGGAAGCCTCTTCATTCAAGGTCACACTCCTTTACCAGGAGGCCACGGCCAACGATGGATCCAGGTGGGGGTATAAAGGGCTGGCTAATTGAGGGTGAGTCCGACAGGACTTTCCAGCTTCCGAGCTCTCGGTGGGACCAGTCGAGGTTACCAGTGGACCTGCATGGCAGTGCCTCCCCCTTCCCAGTCCTGCTTCCTCCCACTCTCTTCCACCGGTGTTGGTCCGAGAGGTGCTCCTTCATCAACATCCTGCACACTAAACTCCATCACCTTCCCCCGGGGAAGCCAAACGGCAGGACGGAGGCACATCAGTGCCCAGAGAGCACACAGTAGGCTCTCAATCAGTACTGAATTAGAAGGACCCTGGGGCAGGCGTTGCTAGTCCTGACACTACACAGATAACACTATAATAATAGTTATTCAGGTAAAACTGTTTGACATGCTTAACACGTTGCGTACGGATCACGAGAATCTTTGTTTTTCTTCTGAGCCATGCGTTAAGGGCGGATAACGAGAATTCTCGTTTTTACTGTTGACTCTTTTTACTGTGCATATTTTATTGAATTATTTGTGTTTCGTTAATATCTAACGGGCAAATGTCGTTAATGAATAAAGTCTGCATCATATGTACACTTTTTAGAATTCATATTTTTTTTCTAAAAAAATAGTGATTTTGAATCGGATACATTTTTTCACCCATGAGTCATTTCACGTGTTACATTCACAACAGTGGATGTACGAATAAACAGAGTTTTCCAGAACTGTAGTGATTTGTTTATAACATTTGGAACCTTAGTATCCCTTAAGCGATTTTGAATTATGTTATTTTTGGAAAAACACCGAATTATTTTATTTAACTCTTCGGTGATACCTCATGAAATACATATTGTCCTACTGCACAAAGGAAGCTGCTTTCTGCAGTATCACACCAGGAGGGATTACTAACATCATAGGTGAGTAAATCCTAAAAAATTCCATAGAAAAATAATAAATGACATAGAAGCATTTACGCTTTAAAGAGAAGAGTGCATTTTAAAGTAGTTTCTTTTAAAAACCTGCCGGAACAGAGGGGTATGAGGGATTTAAACCCCGCCGTACGCAACGTGTTAATATCTCAGTTCCTAGAACAAGTTTCTGAGAAGGGCATTCCGATTTTCTCCATGTTCAATGGGGAAATGAAATACACGGGACTCAAGGCTAGCAAGTAGCATAGCAATAGAATTTGGACCCAGACAGTTTGATACTCAAGTGCATCCTCTGATCACCATGGCCTGTCATTTTTCTGAGGGAAACTGAGACTTAGAGAGTTAAAGGAATTTGTTCCTTGCCAGCCAGGGAGCTGCCGCCAGAGCTACAAACCCTGCAGTCCTTGCTGCTTCTCTTGAACTGAAAGTGCCTCTAGGGAGTCCTCTCGTACAGGGGAATGTGACTGTAGAAATCACTAAGCCTGCCCTACCCTGGGGACACATGCTCTTCCCTGGCCTGGAATGCTCTGCCCTGTCCCTAGACCTCTTCTCACGAGGTTTACAGACCATATAAAAGCCAGCTTAAATGTGACTCCTTTGTGAAGCCTTCCCTAATCTCTGCTCTCCTCCTACCCACCCCCGACCCCCTAACCCCTAACCCCAGACCCGCTAAGGGAAGACTGCAGGATCCTATCTTATCAAGATTATGGCAGTGCCAGGTCAGGGCTGGCCACCCAGAGGGGAGCCGGCAGCAAAGGTTTGCAGGATGAATGAATAAAAGAAAAAATGATAGCAAAGCACGGAATTAGCAGGCACCATTCCAGGGCCAAATTTAAATATTTACCTTGCCCATGGGGCAATGCTGAGTGACAAGCATGGTTTTCCGAGCTCTATGTATGCTGCCTTTCCTTCAGTAACAGGACACAATCAACCTGGCTTTGTTACAGTTTGAACAGCTGTTTCCATACATGGGAGCTGGGCATACAACTTGCTTGCTCATCGGCTACTGTTTTTCCACAGCATCATGTGCCCTCCTCAGGGAACGTGCTTCCTGATCACTGGGCCTAGCCTGGCCACAACCTCCACGAGGCGACAGCTCAAACTGGGGCTTCACTCCAGTGTAAGCCGTGGGTTCATCATGTCCAGCCATGGGGTTAAGTCACATAAAGGAACAAGGTAGGGCTGTCTTGCCTGGGTCTACTGCCTAAGGAGCCTCCGGGAGACACCTCTCTTAAGGGAAAAGAGTTGGGTGTGACACGCTGGGTCCCAGTGTAACTTCCATTCATTCCTGTCTGTGCTGAGACCTAAACTGGCAGCCCACTGTCTTTTCTCCAAAAATGAGCTCTCAGGGCAGTCAGATGACTCAGTTGGTTAGAGCACGAGCTCTGAACAACAAGGTTGCCGGTTTGATTCCCACATGGGCCAGTGAGCTGTGGCCTCCTCAACTAGATTGAAGACAATGAGCTGCCGCTGAGCTTCTGGAGGGGCGGCCAGATGGCTCGGTTGGTTAGAGCGTGAGCTCCTAACAAGGTTGCCGGTTCAATTCCTGCATGGGATGGTGGGCTGCGCCCGCTGCAACTAAAGATTAAAAATGGCAACTGCACTTGGAGCTGAGCTGCGCCCTCCACAACTAGACTGAAGGACAACAACTTGGAGCTGATGGGCCCTGGAGAAACACACTGTTCCTCAATATTGCCCAATAAAATTTAAAAACAAAAACAAAAATGAGCTCTCAGTGGGGCCAGCTGAAGTTACCAGTGGACCTGGGTGGTTATTTCCCCAGAAATTTCTCCCATAGTTCTCCCCAACCTCGTCCCACTCCCTAAACTTGAACCATCAGCGAATTCCACACAGAAGCATCTTGCGAATCAGTTTCTGTGCTGGCTGTGATTGTGTGACCACAACAGCCTCGGGCTCACCAAAAGGCCACTTGCTGTGATGACACAGATTTCATTGGATCTTACTCTTACGGTCCCTGCTGTCCCTCTACTTGTTGACGGCAGCCTTCAGTGGGTATCTAAACTGCCTTAAATAGTCTTTTCACCTGCCAGGTGGTGTCTGCTGGGCAGGACTACTCAATTTCCTGGGTATCCCTCATGCAGCACCACCACTGCCTCCCCCAGGCATCCCCTCAGACTGGGCGCCAGGGTCGGAGTTGCTCCCACTTTCTCATACTCCACTCGAGTGTTACCAAAGGGAGCTGCTTGCTCCCTACAAGCAGTATCAGTGTTTTGGTGAAATTGCTGTTTTCATGTGCCACTTGCATTTCCCTTCTGACCCCACTGTGAATCCCACAGGCTAACAGCTGCCACACCAAAACTCCAAGTCCCCCTCTTCCATGACTCTGGGTTAGCTAAGGCCTCCGGCTCCAAACTGAATTTTGAAGTGTCTGATAACATCTTGATCAGGGAATTTAACAGGGATGGGAAAAACAAGGGCTGAATAAGCTGTTCTCGGGAAGGTGGCCCGCCAGTCCCGGCAGCCATGAGATTCCCGTGCTCCCTACTTTCTTTCCCTTTCTCCCTCAGTTTTGGATTGAGGACTAGCATTCCCATTATCAAAGAGGAGAGATGAGAAAACGAAAGTTGAGTTCATACATCCTGGAGAAAAGACAATGAGCTGCCTCTCTGGGTCTCAGCACAGCCAGGAATGAATGGAAGGCAGCCGAGGAGCCTGCCTGCTGCGTGATGGGTCTGCTGTGGTGGCCGGATGGACATGTGGAATTTGCTTTAGAGACCAGCCTTATGGGTGCAAACACCTGGGTATAAACGGTCAGGCTCAATTGTTATCCCTCCCTTCCCAGGAAAGGCCAGGAAGGAAAAGGCTCCAGTGTAAGGGAGGAGGCATTGTCCTCAGTGGGTTATGCATCGTCAGGTACCCCGGTCTGGCAGCGGGCCCGTGGGGAACACGGGAATCTCATGGCTGCTGGGACTGGTGGGCCGCCTTCCCGAGAACAGCTTATTCAGCCCTTGTCTTTCCCATCCTGCCTCTGGAGCTATCACATCCCTGTTAAATCCCTGATAAAGATATTATCAGACACTTCAAAGTCCAGTTTGGAGCTAGAGGCCTTTCTTTCTCTCTCCCCTTCTACAGCCCCTTCTGTCTTCCTCTGTCCACCTCCCAAGGTCCCTGGGCCACCAGAAGTGAAGAGAGCAAATTTAGGATGTCGGTCTCCATCAAGGGCCACTGCAGAGCTATTTGCTTCTAAGTATTTCATCTTCCAGGAAGAGGGCAAGGACACTCACTTCCTCTCCTTATGTAGCAATAATACTTTGCACTTGCATACGTGTTATTAGGAAAGTTGTAAAAGGGTTTTTTCACAGTCTCTTTATCAGGGTTATCATGACTCCTGTTCCTTGTCAAAAACTGATCACTAAGGCTCAGAATGACAGACCTTCTTGCCAGGAGTTGCTAAATTGTGGATTACAGACTCCAGTTCAGGTGAATCGGGGTGGTATAGAAGCAGTCGGATTTACCCGGGTTTGAATCCATCTTGGAAACATTTTATCTGTGTGTTGGGTAAGAGACTTAATCTTACTGAGTCTCAGTTTCTTTATCTATAAAAATGAATGATAACGCATTCCTCATTGCTGTGGTGAGCATTACATGACGACTGAAACACACCTAGTATGGGGTCCATTCAATGTCTAAGTGCTCGCTCCAGCACTTTTTCTGGTTCCAAGCACAGGAGTATACTTTATGCCCCATAATAGTACCGTGGATGAAAAATTAACCTGAGTGAATGTAACTTCATGGGGTGATCTGATCAGAATCTCCTAACTGGGCAGGTCATGGTTGGTAATCACACCCCAGGCCTGTAACTTCTTTAGTAAAAGGTTTTATTTTTGCCTTAAGCAAGCCCTGTCCATTGTTTTTGTGTATCTCGGGAACACACATTTGAAGTACCTCTTTTTCAGACCTGAAGCATAGTCACCCTCAAGAGAGCACCTAATCTTAACTCTCCTGTAATCCAATCCTCGCCTTGCTCTCTCCCACCTTCATGTTACCTTCCTTACATTCATTCCCTTAATTCCAAATGCATAAAAGAAAGTGAAAAACTGTCATTCTCTGAAGCATTCTCTGTTGCTTCTGGCATATCCTGTTTGGCTCAAATAAACTCTAATCAACTGTTATAAAAATTTTCTGCACGTTTGGGCATTCTTACATTGACAGTACTAGTAATAAACATTTGATGTATGAGTGATAAACTCTGCCATTTAGTTTCCTCTCTCTCTCAAAGTGAGAGGATGTTTATTTACAGTTCCAAGCCTCCGGGAGCTCTGCAAACAAGGAGTGGCAGCCGTGACTTTCTCCAGCTGGCACAATCAAAGGCCACGGGCTCTGGGGCTGGCTTCCTGGAGATGCCCAGCCACAGATGCTGCAGGTACTCCCACCTGAGGTCTCTGCAGGGGAGGGAGGTTGGCCTGCACACTAGTTGGATGGCTTTTCCTCTGCCCACATGTGCTGAGAGTAGCAAAACCACTTCAGAAAGTTTCACCCTGCTGCCACCGTGATTTCCAGCAGACCCAATGAGAATCTCTCCTGCTGCCGGAACAATTCTCTGGGAGCTGCTTGGTGCGACAGCAGCGCTGCATGATCCACTTTTTGAATGCTTAGATGTCAAAGGTGCCGGAGTGAACATTTGATACAGAGCCTCACAGGTTGTTCAAGCAGCGCCCCACCCCCTACCCTTACTTCAACCTGGGCAATTCCAACCTCATCTGCTTTGGGTATCGGTCCTTCAGATAAAATACAGTTGGAAGAAAGGATCCGGACCCACTGTTGTTTCGAAATAAAAGCTGACCCAATGTAACCCCTTCATTGACAAAGGGAACTGAGATGCAGAAGAGACAAGTGACTTGTGCTCAAGGTCATACAATTCTACAAGGAGTAGAGCACACACTGCAGACTAGATTTCTCATCCGCTGCTTTCTGTGGGGTCATGACTGCCCGGAACTTAGGGCTATAGCAGCTTCTGACGAACACAGGCATCTCCTGATCCATTTTGGGAGACTCCCTGTTTATCCCCAGTATGGAAGTCCCCTTCTTCCTACCCGATCTCAGCCCAGTGAGTACTGGGGTGTAGCCATCAGCAGCAGAGGATCATGCTGTGGAGAACTGAGAAAGCACCCCCCACCCTCCGTGGCTCCCAAGGGCCTTGCACACCTCCAACAACCCACTCGCCTTTCCTCTGTTCTCTAGGTCACACTCAGCTGTGACAGGGCTCCTCTCTCCAGCATGCTTTCTCCCTTTTCAAAGCCCTTCTAGTTTTTCTCCCACCTCCTGCCTGATTGATTCCTTTTTTCTCCACTTACTTTGACCTTCTTGGAGCACTTTAAGCCTAGTATCCATCTGTGTTCCTCTTGGGCTTGTGGTAAGATCCAAAGTTCATTACCATGAGAAATTTCAACAAAAGTGGATTGTGTGTATTAAAAAGAGCAACTTAATTACAGCAAACAAAAATGTGTTTATACTAAAATGGTCTCAAATAGATAAGTGTGCACTTACGTAAACCATACGACAGTGCTTTTCAACCATACTGAAATACTTGGCAATGTGAAACACTTTTATTATAACTGGTCTGACCTACAAAGGCCTCAAGACGTGGTTTCTGCCTGCTTGTTATCTTCTACTGTGCTCCCCCTGCACCTTCGACTCAAGCTCCAACAGGCCCACCCAGCCTCTGCAACGCCTCACGTCTGCTCCCTCGTCCGTCTACATTGCTAGGCTGTTCTGCACGCTTCTGACCAGGAAACCCTGGTCTGGCTTCACGGTGCAGCTCACTTCCCTTTCCAATTTGGTTTTCCCTAAGTACTTTGTCAACAGCCTATTGCCTCAGGTCATCAGTTAGCATTTCATCAGAGACAATTACATCTAGGGAGCTTTGGTTAATTACTATCACTCCTCCTCAGGTCTGTGTATGTATCTTTTCCTAAGTAGACTGGAAGTAAAGATTCATTGCCTGAAGCAGTGGTTTCCATAAGTGCAAAGTGGCTGCCAAAGTAGCTCTCATAAGAAATCTATTAAAATGCAGACTCTTGGACTGCATGGGAAGAGAGTTTCATAAATCGGGGTGTAGATAGGCACAGGTGTAATATGATGATGGGTGGGACCCCAGAATCAGCACATTTAACAAGCTCCTAACCTATTTTGATGCTGATGAATTGCTAGGTTGGAAACTGCTGTCCCCAGAGAACCTAGCACAAAGCTTTGTACCTGTAACACGCTCACAAGTTTTATCTGTGTGCCCCTGGACTGGTAATGAACTTGATCATAACACTATTGTTATATTATACGTGTGTTGTTTTCCTAAGTGTGGAAGGAATACTATTATTTGAATACCTAACAGGTATCAGGCTCTGTGGCTATTTACATGTATTAACTATTCCTTAGAACCTTTTTTTTTTTCTTTCAAACTTTTAATTATTTAAGTGTGTTTTTCCAGGACCCATCAGCTCCAAGTCAAGTAGTTGTTTCAATCTCGTTGCGGCGCAGCTCACACTGGCCCAATTCCTTATAACCTTTGGAAGTAAAGTGGTTATTTGCATTGGGCATGAGAAACCTGAGAGTCTAAGACACTGGTTTTAGGTCACCACTGTTGTAACAGCAGAGCTAGAATCTGACCTCTGACTTGGTGGACTCAAAGTCCATGACCTTCCTACTCACCAGAGGGCACACGGCGTACACTGGTGGCTTGTGTCTGGCTTGCAGAGGGACCTCCCAACTTATAGGGCCATTCAGAAACAAGAAACAAAATGCTTACCCTTCTCCATAAGCTGGTCCTTTTCAAGGCTGCCTTTTTGAGCCAGAGACAGACGGGCACTGTAGGAACTGTGCTTCATTTCCAATGACTTTTTGGATCCTTTTTCTGTTTGTTCGTTTCCTTAAATAAGCTACCATTGCTGCTGATCCAATACGTTTCATGCTATACATTTTTAATGTGTATTCCTGTTTATGGAGAATGTGAGCAGAGGGCTATTAAATTCTTTTAGCATCAGTATAGCAAAGGAATAAAAAAACCTTTTTGCAAAACAGGGGTAGGAATCTCATATGGGTGGAATTTCACATTTACTGAGGACTCACCAAGAAACTGTGTGTCATGCGGGGTCTCTGGTCCCACTCCCCGCATAAGAACGCAGAATATGGTGGGGGTCAAAAAGGAACACCCACGGAGCCATGGATGGGGGGGTTCATACCACTATATTCTCGCTGGCGGCTGGGTTGGCGATACAAGAAGCAGGAGCCACACGATGAGCAATCTGCCGTCTGCTTCTCTACCAACCAACCCCCTTGCCAGCGCAGCCACGGCAGTTATATTAGGGGCTAACGGCAAACCGGTAACACCTGATGGCCAACCAGCTACAGCTGATGGCCATCTGATTACAGCTGATGGCCATCTAATAACCGAGCCAGCACCTTTCCACGTGAGGCCGAGAGCCTGGAAACTGCTCTCCTAGGTGTCCCCACACCGTGCCAGGCATTTATATATTTTATTTACTTAATACAAGCCCGAGAGGTAGGTATTCTCCCTTTAAATGTAAACAAACAGGCGCTAAGGGTGAAGGACCCACAGTTCTAAATCTTTGACTCTTCTCAGTGCTGCCAACTGCCTTTGGTGGCCTCTCCAGAGACAACCAGGGACATCCCCTAGAAACCCAAGATCATCTCAAGGCATTATACAAACAAGGTCTTCCTCTTCTTCCCCTTATCTCCTAATCTGCATGAAAACTGTTGTAAGACCTCCTTCATCAAGTCTCAGCTCACCACCTGCTCTCTACCCTTCTTCCCCACTCCCTTCAATGCCTTTCAAATAATTTCCTAACAAGGATCTGAGCCAAGTTTAAATTAATTCACCTGGTCAGGGCAGGTATCTTGTCTTGCTTTCAACAGTTTCCACTCTCTCAGAGATGGAGCGTCTACTCTGTAAGTCAGGTAGGTTTAATACAAGTAGGAGAATTAAAACAGTGTCACAGAGAGAAAGGCTGAAGAATTTGACTCTTTTTTGTGTTTATGTGTATAGAGGAAAAATAGCACATAGATGCATCCACAGTATTTAATTTGTTTGGATAATAGTTACAGATAAACAGGTACACTCCATATACAATTACCAATACTCTTTTATACAGTTTGTATTTCAGTACATCAACACTATTTTATTTACACTCTATTTATGTACATTAACATCTTTCTAAAGTCAGTGCATTGTCAACAAGTTTTATACAGTAATTTACAAGGTGAATGTAGTTAATAGTTAATTTAATAAATTTTCTGCTAGTCATGAATTAAAAAAATTAATTACAACCAATATAACAAACACAGATCAAACAACATTAGTAGATTGTGCTACCTGCTTAAATAAAACATCTGTACGGAAATTACTTAAAATCTTCCACTTTTTCATGGGACTTGTCCAGGTAGGAATGGACATATTTTTATATATACTGAAAATCATGACACTAGAGAGTCTTCATTTTGTCTGACTTCATCACATGATACCATTTAGGCCACTCCTTCCTACTTGTAATTACCGTCTTCTTCTGAATAGGTTTTCAATGTAGGCAGCCTTTAAGGCAACCTTTCCAAATGCTCTGAGAAGAACTGGACCGTAGTAACTGACCTCAGATACCAAAACACGAACACTCAGTTACACTGGTGCCTACTATCTGTGAGGAAGGGAGGATAACGAAATCTGATAATTAATGAGAATCAACTTCCAGGGTCAAAATGAATAAAAAAAGACTGAAAAAAAAACCTGAAGTATTTACTTTGCATATATATTCAAAAAACACAAGAAAAAAAATGCTGCCTGTAATAAATAACATTTATATTTTTGTTCCAGTCTTGAATTATTGGAGGAAAAAATAAAGTGAGCAAAGAAACATAACTTTTGATGACCACTACTGTGAAATTAAAAAACAAAAAAAGACAAACACCAAAATAAAAAATAAAATAAAAATAAAATAAATGGACATGCAAACAAAACAAAACAAAAATTTACTTCTAAAACTGCCAATTTCATTAAAAATACACACTATTAATGTTTGGGGTATAGTCTGTTTTTAAATTTAATATAATGGGGGGGGGAATACCCCATTTAAGTTAACTTATAGCCCTTACAGCCATCAAATATGAGCAAGTTTTGAAAAGTTCATTTGTCTGTATTCTCTTCTTTTTTTAAAGTGCAAAACAAAGAAACAAAGGAAAAATAACCACTAACTATGAAACACCATCTAACTTTGATGCCACTTTCCCTCTCAGAAGCTCTCTGTGCAACATGTGCATGTGAAGATGGTGCAAATATTGGCAACTACCCTACCACACTCAGCAGTGGGAGGTGGAATACATTTTTGAGGATACTTGAAGTATCCTCCAAAGGAAGATGCCTCCATCTGGAGGACCATCTTAGCTGGATTGCCCAGCATGCTTTTTTGCCCCTCGATAGGGTGCCCCAACCAAGGCCCTCGGTAGAAGGCACACAGTCTTAAGAAATTCCCCCTCTCTAATAGACTGGCCACTATTTATGGCTCTCCCGCCATGACTGGTTGTGTCTCAAACACAAACAACAAAAACAAAAAGTAAGAAAGACATAGAAAGAGTGGGAAAATGGTTTAAAAAACAAATTGAAAAGTCTGTGTCCATGCCATCGGAATCCTTTGCACGTCTTCATGATCTTGCTTTCTCTATCTTGTCAAGATAATGGAATTAAACTTCAGGAAAAAGGAGGTAGCATATCATGTCGTCCCCAGACAACACTACAATTTTTTTGTTTTGTTTTATTTTGACGTCAAGGAAATTCTTAGTATTTTGTTAAGATTATTGGTAAACTCTATACTCACTACACATTTGTTCATATCTGGACAAGCACAATTTAGTTCTTATTTGGTCCCAGGTGGCTGGTGCCAAACCCTTTTGTTTACAGGCTAATGGTGGGCTCTGCCTGAAAAATTCTCTACCAGAGAGCCTGTGTGAGACTGCCAAACAAAATTATTACTACTGTTATGTTAACTGCTATTTTCATTCGGATTTTTATTTTGTGCTTCAGGGTCACGGGATAACATAAGTACACGGAGCTTGCCTTTCAGCGCCGCTTTTGCCAAATGTCAGCTACAGGGAGGGAGTCCTCTCCCTCACCACCAGCCTGTCTAGCAACCAGAGTGGTAGCTCTACTGTAACACACAGTACTTTTTGTAATCGGACTCAAAGTCTTCGTCCATGCTGCTTGTGTCTGCCATCTTTTTGCCATCAATCTTTGGCAGAAATTGTGCATAGTCTATCCCCTGCTGCTCATAGAAAAGAATGTAGGCAGAGTCGGTGTCAATTTCATCAGGGTGAAGTTCCTGAAGGGACAAGAACAGCATTTAATAAAAAAGCTATCCCTCTGCTGGCTCTTAATCCTTGCCAGGGAAGGGAGGACCAATCCTCTTTAATCACTAAACCTGTTTGCTTCCACTCGGCTTAATATTTTGGCTGTCTCATACCTGCCCCTAAAATAAGCCCCATTATCTTCAGTGTTTGTTGTAGGGAAAATAATCTGACCACAGACAAATCAAAAGAATGACTAAAACAATCCCCATTAAATTACGATAGTTCAAAAGACAAGAAGTTCTTCTCATTAACTGATACTTCCCCCCGCTTACTACTCATGTTTTCATTCCCTAGTCTACACATAATTTTTCTCCCTTGAATATTGAAGGCATCTCTGTACTGATTCTAAAATACCTATTCCCGTTTAGGAGAAAGCCCCTTATTTCAACAAATGTCCCCCAGATCTTTTGACCATTTTTGTTCTTTAATTCAAAGATTGGGGACATTTACCTTACAGCTGCTGTCATTGTAACAGTACCACTTGCTGTTTGGGTTTTTGGCATAAGTGACGTAATGGCCCCCGCCCAGAATTCCTGAATGGCACTGTAAGACAGAAGAAAGTTGAGGTAGGTTAGTAGTTAACAGTACTCTGGCTGGGGCGCAGTACTAGGATCTGATCAGGACAATACTCATCACTTATGTGGTTAAGAAAGAATGTTTTAGAACCATCTAAACTTTTCCCAAAACAAAACAAAAAGCAAAATTCAAAAGTTCCAAATCCATTTTATAGTTGTAATTATTTTTTAGAAAGCGCAAATGCCTTAGAAACACCCAGTTGTGAATGACTTGAACCTGTGACTCCAGTTCTAATGATGACATGACTATCCCCTGCAGTACTCGGTGAGCATCCTGGAGTCTATCCAGAAGGCCAAGATACCTACTGCTAACTTTGGCTGTCACCAAGCTGGCCCTGAAAAAATGACGAATGAATGAATGAAGATGAATGAACAAACCACTGAAAAATGCTGATCACTGTGAAAACCACACAACAAACCACTTACCGAAATTGCATATAGATTATAAATAGGCTTAACATGAATATCTTCTCTTTGGTCATCGGTGCTGTCTTCTTCACTATGGTTTTCAAGCTGACCATTGCTGTAGCCATTGCCACATGCCTCATGTTCATAAAGAAAGCCATTGGCCAAAGCTACTTCGTGGTCCTGAGGGGTGACCAGCTCAGGTTGGCTGCCACCCAGTCTGTGCCCTCGGCTCAAGGCATCAGCTAGCTCACACACTTGCCCAGTGCCATTCTCTTTGCCAATATCCAAGTTCTCCTTACTGCTTGACAGTTTATTTTTGCTGCTGATCTGGGGTAGCCGGAGCCTCCCTTTGCTCCTCCCTAAAGTCCGTGGGCTACTGTTGGGGCTGCTGTTTTTGCTGGAGGGACAACTGCTTTCACATTTTCTTGATGAAGACGGTGAACCTGTCAAAGGGCGAAGGAAAGATTCATAAATCCAAATGCCGCAAGTTAAACGGTCTCCAAATGCTAAGTTTGAAGCCAACCTCACGTGTACACATAAAGGTAAAGACCGGAAATCCTGACTGGTTACTCTTTAGTTCCTGTACTGTAGCCAATCAGTTACATTGTAGTCTTCCTCAGTGTCAAGCCCTTACAGGCAGCAATGTTCAGAAAATGTAAATTACCATGTGGGAACTTAGAAAATAGCAGATTTAGGTCAGATTCGGTTTAAAACGATACTATTAGACTAAGGAGTTTTACAAATACATATTCTTGTCCTTCATAAAATTATTAAAAATATTAAAAATATGATCAATTATTTAGTACTTATTGTTGCTCAGCACAGACGGGAACTCTGCTATCTCTACCTCTCACAAATCTTCAATTTTTTGGTCCCAGCTCCCCTGCCCACTTTCTTATATATCCTTACAAATTGTTGAGGACCTCTAGAACTTTTGTTTATGTGGGTGATATTGATCAATATTTACCATATTAGAAATTAAAACTGAGGAATCTAAAAAAACACAATACACAAGCATATATTTTACTGACGATCACGTCAAGCTGGCTCTGACTTCACTGTACAATTGTGACAGAATGAGCGTGAAAAGGCATAAACTGTCTTAGTATTTTTATGAAAATAGTTCTGATCCTCCAGGACACCTCTAAAAGAGTCTCAGGGGCTCTAGGGGTTCCGAAACCACACTTGGAGAACCTTTGCAGTAAGGGGACAAGGATGACAGCTACCATTCATGTCTACCGCATGTCAGGAAGCATGTAAAGTGTTTCACTTCTGACCTATGAAATCCTCCCACTCTGTGAACTTGGTATTATCTCCAGTTTACAAATGCAAAAATAGCTCTAGGGAGGCTGTGTGTCTTTCTAAAAGTCACACAGCTCTCAAATCTAGATAGGTCTGATTCCAGATAGGTTCCTTCCATCTCACTCTGCCTTTGCTCTAGAGTGGAAGGCAGAGGAAACCATGCAGCCTACAGGGTCTCAAGAAATCGCCCCTCAGGGTGATGTCTGGGCTCCACGAGGTGCCCCGGCCTTTTTACCTTTAGGGCTATTGATGACGTTTGTGCTGAGTGAGGACGGGCTCTTGCTCAGGAGCACATCCTCTTCCCCCGCCGAGTTCTGGGCATCCACTTTCTTCACCTCGCCTGCCGGAACCCTGGGCTCAGACAGCTCATCCCCCTGGGGTGTGAGTGGTTTCCGCCGGCAGAGAGCTGGATCTCTTGGTACTAAAAAAGCACTCGGGTCAAAACTTTCACGAGGAAATTTAACAATTTTCTGTGATTTTATCCATCGGCCATTTACAAGTTGAAATCGTTTAAGATGAATAATCTGCAGGAGAAAAGGTAACAAAAACTTGGGTTAAAAAGTTCTGAAGATATAAAATATACATTAAAAAAACCCAAATCTAATACATGTGAATGTTCAAGAATAACTAACATCCTCTTTTCAAAAAGAATATATTTTATAATGTAACGTAGTTATCAGTAGGGTCACTGCCCTTTAGCTGTGTGGCTCACATGGTAATCTCTCTAACTTCATAGCCTGTGTATGTCCAACACTCTTTCCAAATTTCTTCAACATCCTAGGAGCCTATTTATATGTACTCCTCTGCTTTCTGGGTGTGTGATCCACGCTGACCTCTACCTATGTCCAGTAGCATAGAAGACTCATTCACAAATGCACTCAGGAGACTATACTGAATGTTTTGAAGAAAAATGGAGGAGTTTTTTATAGATGGACCTTATTGAATCTCTGATAGGGGGGTCTCTCCTTTCTTACCATCTCCTCTGGTGGCCACCCGGGAGTTTCACTACCAGGGAGTCCTGAAGAGCCTAAGAATCTCCCTTCTTTTTGGCTTCTCTTCTTCTTTGCAGAGCAATGAATTCCTCTACTCTTATACCGTGTTGTTATGCTCTCTAGTGCAGGCACAGATCTTTGCTGGCTACCTCTACTCTAAATGCTTAACAATTTACTGTTTCTATAAAGAGAATCCCTTCCTAAGGGGCAGGCTGCTGTGTGGATCTAATAGAAGCCCACCAGGCTCCCAACATAACATTTACTCATCATTATTCTTTAAAGAGCTCAAATCATAATTTTTATAAATGCCTTTAAGATATGTCTTATGTGATGGTTATAAGAATATATATATAATTGTCAAAACACATCAAACTAGATATCTAAAATCATTGCATTTAATTCAGTGTTAATTATACCTCAAGTAAACAAACAAACAACTTTCCCTCTTCCTACCTGCTTGTCCCCAAGCCTGCCCTCTTCTTCCTTTCCCTCAGTTCTTATCCCTTGAGCTAGCTAACCAATGTTATTAATTTCTTGTGTATCTTCCCTGGGAACTTGTCCTGGTCTAAGAGAAGAGAAACCTACATTCACAGTCTTACAGGGCAGTAGGAAAAGGACACAAATAAAGAAATACATACAAAGTCTGGTTAAAATATACCAGTGCCTTACAGTTATACTTGTTATGATACTTCCACTCTTAAGAAAAAAGCTTTCTTTCCCTCTTTTTTACTGTCCACAGTATTTGTTTATTGTTTATTTATGAAGAGAAAGTATTTCTTAGCCCAAATATTCATGTTTCACCGTTCAGGAACATAGTGATAAACTGCCATGGAACTCAATTCAAAGAAATTCTTTACATTTCGAAATCACTTTGTGCTTTGAAAGATACCAGCCTTCCTCATCTCCTCAAAGTCTTTCATAAGATTATGAATCATAATTTCTGTAGAAACCTGCATATACTTTCTCTTTTGGTTCAGCCACAGCAACTTTTTAGAAAGCTGTACCCCTAGGGTTACAATGATCACTCCAACAATATGAAATCGCAGAAGCTTGGCCAGAAAGCCATGCATCTGAGGTTTTGTGAAAGCACTGGAAGGCATGGGAGTTACGTTCTCCTATGTATGGGAACCCCGCATATATGAGAGTCACAGACCCCACATGCACAAGAGGTTCCCGAAAAAGCTTTCTTAAATGAATAGTAAGATTTGTCATTTCAAACTCTCTTGACAAGCAACAGGAGTGTCTCCTAATCCATGAAGAGAGAAGGCAGGAGTACATCAAATCTGAAAGACCATCAAAGCCCCAGTGCAGTTGTGTGCTTGTGCGCACACTTAACTCAGCAGTGTGCCGTGGCCATGTGACCAAGCACAGTGGAAATGGAGGCTCCAGGCTCTGTTGCTCTTCTGTAGCCCACTAAGGGTAGTCTAAAGCTTCCTCTCTCCTGAGAGCCAAAAGTGCTTTTCTTCTGAAGTTCAAATTCACCAGGTTGTACCACTTGTGACACTTCTCACATACTGCACTGAACTGCAGTTACTGGTCTGTATGACTTCTCTCTCCTTGTAGGCTCTATGTTCTTTTGGAATAGGAACTAGCAAATATCTATAGAACAAGTAATCTCTGTGTGCAACATAAAAACCCTTGCACAGCAAATGTGTTTTAAGCTCAGCTACAGGGAAGATTTTATTCTCAAAAATAACAAACACTCCTATTTGTTCATGGCTCGTTTCCTTAAAGCCAGACTTTGGCCCTCTCAGAGGTAGGATGTCACATACCAGGATGGGTGGCAGCCTCCAGAGATCCAGCTTCTTGGTAGCCAAACAGTGGGTCTTACACTTGGAGCAGTAGTACATCTCGTTTTCCCCTAGCTCCTCCTCACTGGTGAAAGCGCGGAGACAGCTGTCCAGGTTGATGGGCTCAGCTTGAGCTCGCCGACTCTGTTCCACACTCTCGTGCTCATCTACAACCTGCAAGTGGAGGAGGGAACGGGAAGAATGGGGGAAGGTGTGGGAGGGAGGCAGGCAGGGAGGGAGTTTAAAATGGTCATCTGGCTATACCTCATCCTCTAGGTGACTCACCACCCTCTTTTTATTCTACATGAAAAAAAAGAAAATACAACCCAAACCAGAGTCTTTGAGCAAATACAGCGTCTGTACGTTTATTTACAAATATCACATTAATAACATCCTAGATCAAATTTCTATTTATATGACCATAGCTCTTCCTAAAACATTTCTAAATGCTTCAAAATGACAAAAACAAAAACAACAAGGAATTGACTATTTATTTTGAAATTCTGAAATCATGAAACAGCTTACATGTGAGCTGGCCCTCAAGCCATAGATGTTGTTATTAGGTCATTTATTTTTCAACCAGAAAGACAGAACATTATTAGTATGCTGCAGGCTTTACAGAGGCGAGGAGAAATAATGTCACTGGAACACATATGCTAGATATGAATTAAGTAAGAAAGGTACAGAAAAGCTCACCATGAGAAGACAACACACCAGAGCATTAAAACCTATGGGATACAACTTATTTGCATATTGACACCATATAACACAGTTATCAGAATACCACGTGTATCATTATCTGGCTCCTGCCTGATGGGGCCTTTTTACCTGAGCCTTCAATGAAAGAAACAGCAGGCTCAAAGGAGCTTGATTTTGTAGAGAAGGCCCCTAATACCTACCTAAACCTCTGTGGTCCTGTTAACCAGCATGCTAATCAAGAAGAAGGTAAGTATAAGAAAGGAGAGAGAGCAAAGGGGGGTGGGTGTATAAGGTTAATGTGTGTTGGAGGTGTGGATCAGGAGGAGAGGCCTACAATGCAACAGAAAAGGAAGAATGTTTCCCTCTTGGATTCTTGGCTGTCACTTAATAAGCAATCAAGAGCCATGGTGTGTGAGGAGGCATGACTGTCAGGACTATCAGCGACTTCACACAAGGATCTTTTCATCCCAGGGTGGAGCCCAGACTACAAGTCCAACAATGAATGCCTCTTTCTGGCAAAGGTCACATACACGTCCATCGCCCCCGTTATTACTCATCCCTTCCAAAGGTGAATTGGTTCTCCTCGTCTGAGGCAATTTCCGTCCTGTTTCCCTTTACAATGGGAATACTGGGCTGCCTATATTACCAACTAACACATCTCACAACGTTCAGTTTAGAACAGGCTTTCGGGGAACATTTTCCCTACACGAGAGGATGGCAGAGTCACAGGCTGTCAAATACTTCTATAAACTATCAAGGTTAAGGTTGCTCATACAATGAAAGGTTTTAGCATTGTATCACCATTCATTTAGAAATAACTCATTTAAAAAGGGGAACATAGAGGAAAATTCTCTTTCAGAAACGGAGATCTGGCTTGACCTTGCGTCACTGACTTCCTTTCTGATACTGTCATCATTTTTAGAGATTGGCTTCAAAGGGAAGAACCAACATGCTTCAAAAAAATTAAAAAACAAAACAAAATGCTGTATCATGGTTGTTGCAATCAGAACAGGAAAAGACGTGTATCAAATACAGTAGTGCCTCTTCTCTCACAGCTAGTTAAACATTACCTCTATTACCTCTACCAAGGATGCAAATTACAGTAAGCTGATAAGGAATGTTGATTTTTACTGTCTATATTTTCTATGGAATGCACAGGCCATAGAGCTACATGAGGACAGGGAGGAAGGCTGATGGAAAAACATATTTGAGGACTTACACAATAATTTTCCTAAGTGACAAAGATTCCATTGACCTCTTGGGAGTCGTTCCCAGATCCTCTACTATTATTCAAATAGTCTGAATTGTTTATTGGCACTCTCTTTCTTTTTTCTAAACTGCTTGAAAGCTCATCCTTAACACAAAAGATAAGGAATGAAGTAACAGCTTTCATACATTATAAGACTATTACAAAAAGGAAGTTCTAATAAGTTACCTAGTTTAATTTTCTATTGAGGAATGAAAGGTCCAAACGGGAAAAATTGAAAGAACAAGAACAACTGCCTCTCTTTTTTTTTTCCTTGCTTACCAAATAAAACATTCACATAGAAATTTTGGAAAGCAGAGGAAAATGTAAAAAGGCAGGGAACCTTTAATATTCTTAACATAAAGGCAAACGGTATCAAAATATTGGCAGATTTTCTTCTGTCCTTTTCCTAAATAGTATTTTCTTTTATTGAAGAGAATTTTCAGTATATGCAATTTTTTATCTTGCCTTAAGAAAAAAGAAACAACACGCTATCATAAGTATCTTGCCATATCTGTTAATAAAAACTCCTAAATCATCATTTTCAGTGACTGTATAATATTTTATCCAATTACTAGACCATGCTTTATTTAACCATTCCTCTAACATGGGACAAATACAAGTCGTTTCTAATTTTTTACTATTCTAAAAAAATGCTATGATGAAGTTTTTTTCCCCAGCAAATTACAGAGTATTTCCCTCAGACAAATTTCTAGAAAGGAAATCACTGGAATAAAATATATATATATATATATATATATGAGCAATAATCTCAATTTTCAATCTCAATTTTGTCTACGTGATTCTCCAAGCACATGCAGAAACCACATGTAGGAAGAGAAAGTAAACAGGAAGAAATTAGTCATGTGGCCTCACTCCCCAGCAAGGCAGGATACCTTAATTGCGACTTGATTTCCATGATGTCCTAATAGCATCACTGAAAGTAGAAGTGGGGTGAGACTTAACAGGTCACATAGACCTTTCTTCCTAGAAGCACGATGTCCTCCAGAGCTTTTCAGATTACGCACTGGGCTTGTTAAAAGGGAAAGATTTACAGAGCCAAATGATTTTTTGTTTTTGACAGAAGTGTCTTGTCACAATAATGTCCTGTCAGAATTTGTGCAAAGATTTAGGAATGTTTCATTAATTGCTCAAACTTTCCTTCTTCAAATAAAGCATGGTTGAGGTTACTGAATTACCTTGCTACAGTGAGCATGACCTGCTAGATCAACTTCTCTCTAGCTTCCGCTAGCCAAAGAGCTTTCATTTGGCAAGTATCCACAAATTACACTCATCCTTCGCTAGTGAGCGCTACCAGGAACCTCGGGGTGTGTGGGGGCACTTTTAGGAATCCAAATAGCGAACTAGATCTGAATTTGGTGGTTTCCCCACTCCTCAACAGCACAAACAGACAAGAAGTCAATTATCATTGCTGACTTATCTAATGAGAACACTCTAAGAAACAGTGAAGGGAGTTTCCACCAAGAGCTACACAAATGCAAAAGCCACTACAATTCTTCACGGGACTCAAAAACCCCTTTGATTCTATTGCTTTTACTTGTCCATCAGATTCTTCTTATTTCTACTCACAAGCTATCTAGTCAATCTACCCTTCAAACAGCATTTGGCAAACATTTTCAGGTGTGAAGTTAGTATTCTTTTTGAAGTAACATTTTCAAAATTTAAAAATTGCTCTGCCCAGAGAGTGGCAGTGGAGGAAGGCCAAGTGTGAAGACTAGCCAGTGAGATGTCCCCTTAGGTGCCCAGTCTTGAAACATTCAATCCTTTTGCTAATCTTCTACTCGCTATGCCCATTAAAGGTAGCAACTATAGCCCCTGAGCTCAGTTACTGTGCTTACCAAATGCCGCAGCTTCAGTAGTAATTAATAAACAGGCAGTGGGATACTTACTGATTGGTATGTCATGGCCAGAGAATATAACTTCTTAATTACACCTAAGAGTTTTGTCACAAGATTTACTTATTAGTAGTATTTTTAAAATTCAATGTCCCAATACAATTATCTCTAGAAGAGGGAAAACTGACACATCCATGTCATCAAGTCAGCCTAAGTAAGTGCCATAAGGAATGCAATGAATGTTTTCCTGCTTGTATTTAAATTGTCTACAACATCAAAGGCATGATACAGTTAAACTGGGGAAAATTTTCCATATAAAAACCACCATCTTACGGTGGCCCTGAGTACTTACCCTTTCCTGTGATGTCTGATAGCGGAGGTGAAGTGCTGTGGGGTCCCAATCCACAGCAATATAGGCATTTCCGATGGAAGCTCTGTCATCCCCACAATCAATTTTACAGCCTCTGCAAAATCTAAAGGGGGAAATACATGAGGAATGAATAATTAGGAAGGAAATTTTATTAGAAATATTTCTCCCTTTCTACTTCTCTACATTCCTTCTTGGGCTTCACAATTTATCATGGGCTTCTAATTCTAACTTCAGACTGATAAATGCACGAATATGTATTAATAATTATTAGTATTTCAGGAATCATGCTTATCACTTCTCAAGTCTGGTTTTTCAAAGCACTTGATAACCATTTGTTAATTCACATAAATACAGAGGATGCCCCCAAAATGTATACACATTTTAAGAAAGGAAAAAAACTATTAAAATTGTAATACTCAATATATATCGATGACAAAAGATGAATACAAGTCTCGTTTGACTTCTGCAACTGCAAGAGGTGCTCAAAGTGGCTACCATCAGCATAATTTTAAAACAGTTTTTTCCTTTCTTAAAACATGTATACATTTTTCTGGAATCCTCTGTATGTGAGCTATATGGCAAATAAATAATATGGGAATTGGGTATTTGAGATAACATATCTTGAAAAAAATCTAAATTCAGTTATTTAATGCTCTGAGGACAATTTATCTGGTATAGCAATGCCTATTTCTTCATTTGTAAAATGGCACGTTAAATAAATGTACATAAACATTTGTGGGGTAGGGAAGGGACCACAACAAAGCCACGGTTCCAACGCCTATTTTAAACTCAGTTTGCTAAGTCTATTACAGTTCTCTGAAGGCTGACTTCAGTACTCAGGCATTTTCCAAGCTTAAGTAGTAATGCCCAATCTCCAAAATAACTCTTCTAAAAACCAAAACAGATTTCCTACAAGGTCTAGTAGGTAGACTATGTTCTACTGGGCTCAGAATTGCTAAACTGATTTATAATTAAGAAGCAGAAGGTATAGAATAATAAATGTTGATCATAAACTATGAATTTGATGAGATTGTAGAGTTTACAAAACCAGCTATGATTCAAGTAAAACTTAGCTATTGACCTCACAAGGAAGACATGAAAGAACAATTTCCAAGATAGCGTCTCATTATTCACTATGATGTCTAAGACCTGGAAATCTTATGAAAAAGATTAATAATAAAGTATAATAATCTGGAGCTGCAATTCTACTAAAATTTTTCTTTTGCAGAAGGTCACTTTACCTATACCATGGGCACCAAGCACAGGAGTTCCCATCTTTCTGCACAACTCGTAGAGTGAATGGATATTGATAACCCATACTGTCATCACTGAAACAGAACAGAAATCAAAGAGTGTAAGAAACATTTGTGATTTGAGGTCTCAACTCCTTTTCATCTTCTCATGAAGTAACCCTAGGAAGGGGCATCTGTCACAACAGTGTGCTCACGCTGACAGCTCTATGCTGCTTATGCTAACCCATCAGCTGCAGCCCTGGACCAGTCACACTCAGAACTCCCATGCTGCATCCCTGCATCTAGAAGGGTAGACATACTAGAGTGCCAGATGTCTCTAACAGCGTCCATGTGGTCCACGCAAATTTTATACGATAAGCTAATCATGAAACCAAACACCAATTATCCTTCAGCCATAATTCTATTAGAAGATTTAATTCACATTAAACTAAAATAATTAGACCTTTCCATGACAAGCACATTGACACACCACAGAAAGCTGAAAGGTTTTTAGAGGAGTTGACTAAACTGTATTTAGAAGTTGTTTTTAATCAGCATCCCTGATGTTGTATATGCTAGGTATCCCTTTCTTTTCCTTTGCCTTAACTACTCAAAGCCGTAAGCTACAAAACATTTTTAGAGTAATGTCTTTTAACTGCTAGGTAACCTTGTGAGTTCTCCATCTTGAAAAAAAAATTATTCATCCTTGCTCCAATAAGAAACAATGCAAGGTATATAACATAAGAGCAGTATACTTCATTCCTCATTTGGCAATTGATAGTGGCTTATCTTCACGGCTGCTGAAGATAAGGAAACCATGATAAGGACTGGGTAAGGGCAAAAGTGTGTACGGTATCTGTCACAAGACTTGCCCTTTTTCTGCAGAACTCAGTCGAGTGAATGATTACTGACAGCCAATGCTGTCCAGTATTATGTCCCAATTAGATCAGTGGTAAATGAAGAATCAAAAGAAAGATAAAGGGACAAAACGACCTGGTAGCGCTCTGGCAGAGAACTGTGCAGCACCTCTGTTCTGAATATTTTCTTTACCTTTTTGCTCTAACTGAAGCCTGGCTTTCCTGAGGACTCTGCTTCCCCTACAGCCTCAAGTGCTGACTGTTTCTTTTCATACATCCCAGAACCTGGAGGTGATATGAGTCTCCCCTCCTGACTCCTCTTTGCCACTTCTAGATTGTTTTTCCTTCCTTCTCTTTCTACAAAAATCCTGGTTTCTTTGTATCATGTGCTATTGAATTATACCATCTGCAAGTCGTCCTTGGTAGGTGCATCTCTTCTTTATTCACTAAGGATTCTAGCACCCAGTTCACTGTTTTCCTCTTCATAACTTCTAGTGTTATTACTCTTAGTGGCTTCAACATCAATGTAACTATCCAACAACACCTAGGCCTTCTCTCTTCCAACAATAACTTCCTCTATAGCATATGATCTACCCCCGCCAATAGTTATATTCTAGACCTGGTTATTTGGTAGTGGCTATTATATGGCTGCTGAAGGTAAGGACACCATGAAATGACGTTCCCATCTCTAAAAATCTCAGTTCCAAATATCCTACTTTGCTCAATCATTTCCTATTTTTTTGGATTACTTACCTACTCAACTATCACTACTCTCACAATTCTTTGACTCATTAGAAACCTTCAATCAGCCCCTCAAAGCCTCACTTTCTTCCTTACTTACTGTCCCTTAGAATAATCATCTTTTATATGGAACCTCAATTCCAGGAATTTGTTCATTTAATCTAAATTTTCAAATTTTACTGATAGAAATTTTCACAAATGTAGAGAATTGTACAGTGAACTCCCATCATTCATCACCCAATTACAATAATCATCAACTCTTGGTCACTCTTCATCTATACCTTTATTTAGTCCTACGAGATTTTTATATTTCATTTTTGTGGTAAAATATACCTAAAATTTACCACGTAACCACTTTGAAGTACACAATTCAGTGGCATTAAGTACTTTCACAATGTTGTGCAACCATCACCACCATCCATCTCCAGAACTTCTTCACCTTCCCAAACAGAAACTCTTACCCATTAAGCCCCCACTCCCCCAGACCCTATTAACCTCTAATCTACTTTCTGTCTATGAATTCGAGAAACCTCATAAAAGTGGAATCATACAATATTTATCCTTTTGTGTCTGGCTTATTTCACTTAGCATAATGTTTTCAAGGTTCATCCATATTGTAGTATGTATCAGAACTTCATTCCTTTTTATGGCTGAGTAATACTTCATTGTATGTGTATACTACATTTTGTTTACCTATTCATCTGTTGATGGACATTTGGATTGTTTCCACTTCTTGGCCGTTATGACCCTAGATTCTTCTGAAGGACATCAGAGGCATTTTATCATGTAAATCATCCATAAATACTTCAGTGTATTACTGCTAAAAGATAAGCTCTTGTCGTTTTAATGTCTGCAGGACCATTTTCTCTTTTAACTTATTCCCACCTCCATGCCTTCATCTATACCACTCCACTAAAAGAAGTTTTTGCAAAGGTTACCAAAGACTGCCATTTTATCAAATCCAGTGGTCAATTCCTAGTCCTCTTCTTACTCAATCCCTCTGTAGCATTTAAAACTGATTGGTCTCCCCTTTAAACACTTCCTTCACTTAACTTCTGGGACACCACTCCCTCTTGGTTTTCTTCTTACTGACTGCTCCTTCTCAATCTCCTTTGTTGCCTCTTCCCCTTCTTTTCAACCCCTAAATGTTGGAATGCATCAGGAATTAGACCTTGCGCATCTTCTCTAACTTGTACTTTCTAAATGGTAACATCTGGTCTCAAGGCTTTAAATACCAACTATTTGTCGATGACACCTATATTTATATTTCCAGCAAAGGACATGTAAGTCTATTTCCCATTTGAAAATATAACACACATCTTGAATTTAATTTGCTTCCTGTCATCTCTTGCCAAAACCTGCTTCTTCGCCAGTCTTCCTCATTTCATTAAATGGTACCACCATTCACAAACCATTGCTCAGACTGAAAACCTAGCTTGGATTCCTCTTTCCCTCATATTCCATATCCAATTCATTAGCAAGCCCTGGAAAAAGTCCTCATCTAGAAGCCCTTTAGTTCAATCAGACCTCCACTGTAAATTTAACCTTGCCCTATTTTCATTTTTACAACACTCATCAACTAAATTGCTTATTTATTACTTGAAGTTTCCCTTTAAGATTTATTTACCTTAAGCCTTATCCTAACCATCAATAGATTCCATGCCAGAACAAATAACCTATCAGCAAAAAGAACTTCTTTATTCAGTTCACACAGAAGCAGAACTCTCACTTGTACCATGATAGCAAGAAAATGATCTGCAATTCAACTGACATATAAAGAAGGCATCACAGTCCCAATGACTGTTAGAAGTAAATACATTTAGTAATCCAACAGAACAGTGGTAGGAGAAATGAAAAGAAAACAGACGATGTTAATTTTCTTTAACTATCCTTCCGAAATGATTCCATGCTAAAATGACATGGTACGGAAATAATCCAACCAAATCTTTTGTCACGGCATGAAACTTTTTCAGAGTTCATGTATAGATGTGCACACTATTGCTCCCATTCTGAATTTCAGAGGGCTGAGATGATAACAAATTTCCTGGTGAATTCATACTCACTTTTGCAAAAAAGGAAGTCCAGGATATTCCCCTAAAGCATTTAAAACATTAGCAGGAGGGATTAAGGCAAGAGATTTGTGAATGAAAGGATTATTAAATACTAGAATGTTTAGGTGAAAAAGGAAGGTGTATAGTTTCTCCTACTCAAAATATAAAACCAAATGGTTGAATTATATGCTCTCTGGATGGTTCTTCAAGGAATGATTAACCTTACAGGAATAGGTCTTATAAATCACACAGAATTCATACAAATTCTTCATCTGGAGTTTAGAAACCATAGGTTGAGGCTAATCCCCTGAACTTACCAGTCCTGAGCATGGTTACTGGCTTCCTGAGGTGGGAGTGGGCTGGCTAATCGAGATACTTGAATCCAAACCGCATCATACAGGTCTTTCTTCCGGGTATTCACAGTACATGGAACAATCAGTGGCATTCCAAAGAGGCTGGGGCGATTCTTCTGAGATGACAGGAAGTACAGTTCTGTCCTCATCTATAAAGTACAAACGAGAGAAGAGAGAGCTGAGAAGATAGGCCTCTGATTCCTCTCTTTCGTTCTTCTATAGCTGCCAATATGAGGCATCACTACCATTTTCAAATGGGTCACTACCACTCTATGTATAGAACTATCTTTGTTAATATGAAGAGAATTGTTAAAGTGGAGTCATTGAAAGGTTGGGGTATTGCCAATTTCAGAGTTGCTGTCTATCAAACTTGGATTTTAGCATTTAATATTTTCAAACTAGTTTTCTCTGATTAACATTTCTTACACTGAATTATATGTCAAAACTAGTAATAGTTTCATAGCTCAAGGCTTTTAAGCAATTCAAACCTTTTCTCTGGAAAGTATGCCAATAAACTAAAACTCACTCAAAATGTAATTTTCGAAGAATAAGCTGTTCATAACTGTTGTTACAGTAGCAATTTCCAAACTTTTGGAGACTTGTGAAACCAGTCATTTAATTTTGTAACAACTTATCCACCTTCCTAAAAGCAGCTGAGTGACTTTGTCTTTTTTATTTTTTAAATACATGATATTAATAAATTAAAAGTAAGGTAAACTTTAAAAATATTTGCTTTGAGTGTGTTAAGGAGATTTTTATGACATTCCTTAATATAGAGATAATGTATAGAATTAGCTTAGAAATGGTTGCCTAATAAAACATAAATTTAGTGTAATAGGTTGGTGGGAGGTTAGGATCACTCAAAAAAGCTGCTGAGCACTTGGACATTTAATTCTTTACGTTGGTCTTTATGTAGTAGCCTTTGGATGGAGCACAGTCCTGCTGAGGTCTTAATTTCGGACTTCTGGTTTCCACTACTGTGAAAGAATACATTTCTGTTGTTTTAAGCCACCAACTTTGTGGTAATGTCAAAGCAGTCCTAGGAAACAACTTCTCTTCCCAAGAACATTTTTGTTTCTCCCCCAAAAACAAACAGACAGACAAACAAACAAACAAAGGAAACCTCCAAAGGCATCCACACGTATAGGGCATGCACATGCCTACAGGAACATATAGGAGACACAAACTTTGTAAAGTAAATAGTATTCAGATGTACCAGCTATCTTGCTGCTGCTTAGTATAGGAGTGAGGAATGTCCATTTCACACATAGGTCCATTTTCACATGTGTGAAAACTAAATCCTGGCTTTGATCACTTACAATAGCACACATAACACATTGTAAGTGCATGCCCCCACCCTCTAAAAAAAAGGAAGTGCCTGCAACGAAGATGTTGCAAAGACAGAAAATGGCTATGTTTCACAAACAACACTGACAAGACCAGCAGTAACTTGCCTAACATTAAACTAACCATTTTTCTGTGGACTGCAATGATGTAGCCTGTAAAGGGGTTGTCAGGAAGAGATGGCATATGACCATTCAATATTCCATTTGTGAAGTTCTTCTCAGTTCCACATGGCACAACAGTGTTTGGCATTCCATTGGGAATGAATATTGGTCGGGGCAGGTCCCCATTGGTGGCTAGGGTCAACATTCCATTTGTAGATGGGGATGAGGAGAAATCTACAAATTCAAAGAAAAGCACAGCATCACAAGCTTGTGGAACCTCCATCTTTGCTCTTTTCTCAAATACCATGGCGACCCAGACCAGTGATAGTATAGTCTCTTTTAACAAAGGACAGAGAGAAATTATCGTTCAAATAATAATTCTAGATTGACTGGAAGATTTTAATTTCAGATTTTACTTCTATAATTCACACTTAAGACTAAATGACAAAGCAAGAGTAACTGTTAGAAAACTGAAATAGAATTTTTGTAAAAACCTTTATCAGCACCATGTTGTGGCACACAAACAGTTCTACCACTAGTTTTCTTTTTCCTGTCCTTTAAAAACTCATTTTTCCATTCCTCTAAAAATGTTTTATGGTACAGTAGTCCAATACAGTAGTCTCCAGCCAGATGTTGCTTTTCTTTTTCGATTGTTTCTTTTTTTTTTTTTTTAAAAAAAAAAGCGCAAATAAAAAGTGCCTATTGGTCACTGTATACATTACTTTAGCAATTATAAGGACTCTTGAAGTTCTAATGAATAATTATCCCTACATCCTTTCCCAAAAGACTTCATTTTTTAGAGCAGTTTTAGATTCACAGCAAAATAAAGAGGGAAAGTACAGAGATTTCCCATATACCCCTGCCCCCACACATGCATAACCTCCCCCATTAACAACAAACCCCACCAGAGGGGTGCATTTGTTACAACTGATGAAAAGATGTTGCTTTTTAAATTAACATGAAAATAAATTTAAAATACATTTCCTCAATCTCACTAGCAACATTTCAAGTGCTCAACAGTCCATGTTAGTAGTGGATACTGTACTGGATGGTAAAGATTATAGAAAATTTCTATCACTGCAGAGTTCTACTGGACAGTGATGATCTAAACAAAAAAGCAGTATTAAATCATCCACCAACTCACCACCAGTACTTTCTATTAAGTGCCAATTAGAGGAGTCTCATTCCCTTCAAAGCTCTTTATAATAGGGAATGAATCTAATTATCAGGAGTATAAAAAAGAACAGACAAGCCACATTAAACAGCCAAAAGACTCAATGACTATATTAAATCACATGCAATATTCTTTTTTAGTCATACTTTTTGTTTTGTTTTCTGATAATATATTCCTCTCATACTATCTGCTGCCACGTTAGTATTAAATAAAAGAGTAAAAAGAGATCTAAATTTCAGCGGTAGTTTTAGCTAATAACTTAGTCACTTAGATTCTCTGAATTTCAGGTTCCTCATCTATGAAATGAGGGACTTGAGCAAAATCATCACCAAGGTTTCCTTCAGCTTCCAAAATTCTTTTGCTTTAATATCCTTAACCCAAATAAATATTAAAAGGATGACAATCTTTAGACCAGTATTTAAAGCTGAAATCACAAGAAGGAGCTACAGTTTGACTTTACCTGTCTGTATTGGACTAGAAGCTGAAACTGGAGATCCAGGAATGGGAATTTCAAATGCACACAAAAATCCACTCACTGAGAGTCGTACTTTTTGGCTGTCCTGAGGGAAATTCTACAGAAAAAGAGGCAAGATGAGAAGAGGGAAATATTTCAGATAAAATGGGAAATGAATTCTCTGATATATTTGAAGCAAATGTCTTAGATGCTTTCATCACTAAACAAACAAGATGGCTGAGTATTCTTTATCAAACAACTAAAGGATAAAAATCTCGATAAACTAACTGAAAACTAATCTCACTGACAAAACGGTTATCCCTTACCATAGGAAGGAAGTATGCTGTGTATAATTGGTTTCTTAAGTTTTGTCCTTCACTTCAGGCATCTAAACCCAAAACCCTCAGAGAGATCCTACCCTTGTGTTACATATGAAAAAAATCTTAACGAGGGGAGTTTGATCAGAAACCCCAAAGATGAATATAAATAATACCAATGATAGAAATTCAATTTAGGGTAGGCAATATATTTATTAAATAGCTTGTTTCTCCAACTGGTATACAGAAAAAAGTGATTTGTGTTAATTTGTTTTTATTCTCTAACTTCCTAATGTGCTGAAAGGCCCTGTATATGTTTATAAATAAATGCTAAAAGAACACATTCATAAATACATAAAATACTTTAACCTAGGAAGAATTCTAGTGACAGTGGTAATACAGAAGAGCTGCTAAATGCAGCAACAGCAGTTCTATATGTAGTGACAGAGCTAGACCACTCCATATAGGCATCCTTGGGCTTACACAATTCCCTTTTTCTAAAAATACCATAATCATTATTATTCCTTTATTCTGGCAGACAACCCTTTTAAGTTTCTGGGATGGAAAACTTGACATTTTTTTTGTTCGGTTGTTGTTGTGTTTTAATTATCTTTCTTGGTCATTTAACATCATAATTCATTTAGAAAACTGTGCTCTATGAAGGATGGAATCAAGGGTTTCCTAGAAAGAATAGTTAATATTACCTTTATGTTGGAGCCATGTACTTCTGCGAGAAGGATTTGTTCTGATTTAAGTCCACAGAGATCACTCAGCTGATTTTTTAAACCTGTGTACTTTTCATCCATATTCAGTCTTAGTCCATAACGTACAGGGGTAGTACCATCCAACTTAATAACTAGGAAACAGAAAAGATCTTTTATCAGTAAAATGCAGACTTCACTGAAAGCTTTCCACTGTGTGTGTGTGTGTGTGTGTGTGTATGACTTGGAAATAGCAAACATTTCCATCTAGATAGTACGTAAGAGATAATACTGAGTGGAATTATTATTTTTTAATGTTTATCTGATATAGAAGTGTGAGTGGCTTTGCATGATTTTAAAGAGAGTTTCTGGCATGTTTGAAACTAACAGAGGAATCAATAGGCACAAAAATGGATTCATGCTCCAAATCTTTCAAACCTCAAACCATGCCTGAAGTTAGATTGCTACATTTTAAATGCAGACTACCAGTTTTTACAAGAACACATTATAAACAAACGACCATACCTACAAATTCAGCCCGACTGAAAAGGTAAAATACAATGAAATTAAATAATTTTCTTGAATTTTGTGTCCCACCTGTTATTTCTAAGTGCATATAACTATCCATTGGTAGTGGCAAAGACAAAAAATTGAATGGGTCAAATCGGACACTTATATGACCACATGTCTTGCATTTGACTTGGGATCTTAGCTGTCCATGAAACAAATCCACAACAATTGATCTATTCCTTCTCAGATGGTTGTCCCAGGCCTATCAATGAAAAAGATTAGAAGAAAAAAAATTTTTTTTTTCAAAATTCAAGAGAGGTATTTCTACACAAATTTAAAGAACTGGTTAAGTATATTGAATTTAAATGTCAAGAATATAATGCTTAACACTTAAAATATGAAAGCTTTCTGCCTACCAATTTACAATCCAGATGTGTAATTTAAAATGTATTACCTACTGAGATAGTAGAGAAAACCAATTATTCAACAGAACGTAACTTTTTCTGCTCAACCTATAAAATATTAAATTCAGCTGGAAAATCTTTTTTCTTTTTTCTTACCATGGTAACAATGATGACTATTAAAATTTTTTGTCCATTTAAGAGCAAATAAAATATGCCTACCGGTGACTATGCACATTACTTTAGCAATTATAGGGACTCTTGAAGTTCTAATGAATCATCCCTACATCTTCTCCCAAAAGTTTACAATGTGAAAAGGTAACATTTTTCTATTTTCATTAAGGATGCTTTGTTTTGGCATAGCTACACAAAAATTAAGCAGAGAAATACAGATTCCTTTATTTTCACAGTAAAATTCTGATCACTAAATTTAAGTTGTGCAATGCACATTTGTGACCTGAACATTGTATCTATTGCTTACATCAGAAACTCAGAACTGACAAACCTCTGCAGCTACTTCCCAGTCTGGTCGGCCATCACTGTCCTTCAGTTCTACATATGGCTTCTCATGGACTCGGTTGAGATCTTCATGAAGACCGTCCAAGAGAAAAGCCAGAAGTTCTTGGGAGTCTTGTTGCTGGAACCCATTAAACCTGGGAGCATATTTTGCTATGGTCCACTATAAATATAAGAGGAATCGAATTCATTATTTGCTATCCCATAAACTTTGGAACGAACATGCCACGTAATTCAATCAGAGGCATTATAAGAAGGTAAATAGTATAGTATTTAGTTTGTCTCTATTTCAGCAAATATATTTTGGAAAGTCATGAAAGCTTTCTGATCTTAACCTCAAGTGACCAAAAATTAAAAAAAAAGAAGAAGAAAATATTTTGGCCCATACCATGTCCCAGTTCAGTATCATACAAGCAAACAGTTCTTTAGGTACACAGATGTTATTTAAGACAGATGAGACAGAAATACTAAAATAGCATTTGCTCACATTAAAAAAGTTCCTATTATAATGTTTCCTTTTACAATTAACTTTTCTTATCTTCTTGTATCCTAACTTTTATTATTAGAGGCAGAACAGCCTCGTATTTAACTATGAGGACTTACTAGCCAGCTTGCAACTTTAGGCAAGCTATTTAACTGTTCTGAGCCTTAGTTTCCTAAGCCATAAGATAGGGATATCATCACTTGACATTAGAGGAAAATACAGAAGATTAAATGAGTTAATACACATAAAGTGAATTGAATAGTGTCTGGTAAGTAGTCAAATTTTTAAAAAACTATTATAATTATGATTATTAATTTTTAACCTAAAAAGATTTTGCCTTGTTTTTAAATAAAGACTAAAAAAAATCCTAACTTCACTAAAATTCACTACATATGATACTAATATAAAATTTTATCCATTAATTACATTCTTTCTGTCTGATACTTTTTAAAATTCTACAGCTAGAACTTACCATAGTAATATTAAAAATGTATTGAGTATCATTAGACTCAGAGATCTATCTTGCAGATAGAGGTCTATCACTGCTAATAGTGATGGACTAGCTGAGAAAGGTTTACTATATATATAGATGATATTTGATTAGTAAAATAAATGCTATACCAAATTTAGACTGTGCCTTTGATCTATCCCTACCCACTTACTATATCTACAACAGTATTTTGCATATACTTGAACAAGTAAAAGTATTTGACATCCAGTTTATGCCCAGTGAAGGAACCAAAACATTAGTTAAACCAAAACTAAAAAGTTAAACATAAAAAACATGTAGAGAAAAATAATTACTCAAATAACTGCTAAGGACTTACATACTTTTATATTATTTTAACCTGCTTACCCGAAGCTTTAATGGGGCGACATTCTTCTGAGTTCCGCTCCAAAGTTCCTGTACTAAATCCCCATAGCATTTAGCCATGTGCCCCTTCATACCAATGGGATTTGTCCTAGAAGTTTGAGAGAAAATTCGTTGCTAAAGATTCTCATAAATCACAACCACGTGGGCACAGAAATGCCTAGCATCTGTTTTCTCACATCAGAATATCTTTTTAAAACAAAAAAAGTATCCCTTGGTCCTTATTTCATACGAAATATAGCAAATCAGACTTCTGTCCTCCATGGTAATGACATAGGAGATTTAGGTCATATTGGGTTCACATCAAAGTTATAAAAAGGCCAAGGACTCAAGAAAGATTACCTGTTGAGTTCATAAAGATGTCTCCCTGAGATAAAATACCGTGTCAGCGGCTGTGTGTTACTAACACACTGGATGCTTGAGTTCATGAAGCATGTGTTTCCCAGGTTACTCAGACCTGTGGCTCCCTTTTCCGTGGGAACTGGAACAAACAATATGAGAATCAAAGCCTACCTGTAGTAAGATGCCACAGACCAAACAGTTACTTATATTTGATGCAATGTTTTTATAACGCTTTTAATCAGCTAAATGGAACTAATATTTCTCTATCTGGTCTTGCAATGCTAAAGCAGAGGAGGTTTTACACGGAGTGTCAATGGCAATTAGGATACTCCAGGCTTATTTTTAATCTAGAAGCAGCAATGACTCTCTTTAATTGCTATGAGTGTTTTTAGAATTCTAACAATTCCCTCCTAGGATTATGTCTTTAAAAAATATATAAAGTATTTCAATGCAAGGTTAGAAAGAAATTTGATGCTTCAGGAAAAAGAAAAATAAGAGAGGGTCTTAACCATTTTTGGACTAGAAAGCCAAAAGTTGTTAACATTTCCATAGCTGAGAGAAGGAAAAATAAAGAATAATTTTAAAATAATCTCTTTAAAAATAATACACTGGACACTTACCCTTGTGTCTGTCTATTTTACTACTGTTTGCTATAAAGGACATTTCCTCAGGCCAACTCATATCTTTGTTTCGAACTGGAAAGACAGATAGGAAAGTGTTAATTTCCTTTGAAACCACACCCACTCCATTCCTTCTGTTAAATAAAAAAAGTTATTTCTAAACCAGAAACAAAAATTAAAAAAATCAAGTTAGTTTTAGTAACTGACTCTGAAACCATTCCGACTATATTTGAAATATTATAATCACTTGGTTAGAATTAATTAGTAAGCTATTCCTCCAATTATCTATTTGAAGTAAAATTATACTCAATCATCTATACAAGTAATTAAAGCTCTTAAAGTTAATACATTAGAACTATTACAATTTTTTCTTAAACTGTGAGAGTAATCTATTCATTTTAACATAAAGGTAGCTAGCAATGTTTCCATGAAATCTTGACGGGTAAAAACACACTTTAAGTTTTCAATGACATGTGCATGCCCTTTACATGTGTGTAAGTCTATGTGTGAATGACTATACAAATAAGCTCTGTTGGTGAGTGACCAGTGTTGATGACTAATGAAACCCTATGCCACTAACCTCAAAAAAAAATTAGTCTCCTTTCTCAAACTCATAAAGGCAGCTTGAAATTTTTAAGGAGCTTTGTAAACTTATAACTGAATTAACTTGTTTCTACCCACCGTTTCCACACCTGCCCAGCAATGTTTTTCTATTAAAGCAATCTAAATATGTAGGATTATGTAAGGCTTAATGGGTTTTCTTTACTATTAAGAATAAAATGATCAAATAATAGTTGGAAAATTATTAAGTGGATTATTAGTGACTAACTAAATCTTTAAATTCTTCCCCTAAAAATTTAATGCAGATGCATGCTTTCACTTATACCTTCAATTACCAGGTGCTGCTCATCCTGGATTTTCAAATATTCCAATCTGTGATCCTCATCATCCAGAAGAGTAAGGTAATTCTGCGTATGGAGGAAGAAATGTTTTTGTTAATTTGATTACTAAATTTGAAACAAATATGGAAATAAAGATGTCCTTCTAGTTACATAAGCCACATTACGGATATTAGGCATACTATACTTGTACAGAAATACTTATAATTTAGGTGGTAAAATGAGGGAAAAACAATGTATACTTCATAAACATGTACTTAATGTCTATAAAACAAAGTTCTATAGAATTTTGGAGAGACAAGAAGAAGACTCATCAAACCAAAATTCATTGAGATTTAGATTTTCTGAAGAGCCTACAGGAAAGAAAATTTCTTTAGTATCTAGTATGAAATTCAGTAAATGTGCTTGTGATCAAGATGGAACTTGATCACTTACTAGGAACTGAAAATGTAAAACCAAATATCATACAATAAAATTATACATTTTTGCTTAGGCTCACCCTGTCTCAAGTGCTCACACAATTAATTCATTTCATTCTAATGACTCCCTTAAGGAGTCGTAAGAATTAAATTTGCTCATTTATTCATTAGAAAACCGAGATAGAGAGAGTTATGTGGTTTGCCGTGGTTATACAACTACCAAGTGGTAGGGCCAGGATTTAATCCCTGGCAGTGTGGCTCCAGGAGCTGTGCTTTTAACTTATACTATACTGCCTCTCAATGGTGACCAAAGGAGGATGTACAAAAGACTGAACTAGGGAATAGAGAACTGGTTAAAACTATTTATGATCCAATATCAGAGTATATTCTGAAAACACACTGCATATTAAGCAATTAACAGCACTGCCTACGAGGAGAATGGAAGACAAGGGTCAGAGAATAGGAAGGAAATGTTAATTATATACTTCAGTGTTGTTTGAATTTTTTAAAACATGTGTATAGTTACCTTAAAACAAATCCAAAATAAACTCTAGTTTAAAAAAAAGATATTTACCATTACTTTACAACAATAATCATCGTAAGATGGTACTGTCCATGATGATCAAGACGTATTATGGATTCCAGGTGACAAAAATCTACATGTATGTACATAGCAACTTAAAAGTTGATGTTTTCACTGAGATCTTAGGTATGACTTTCAGCATAATTACTGTAGACAATAATCCCATACTCATGAAATAAGGATTTAACACTGAATTAGTACTCTTCATGACTGAAATGCCTCTTACCTCACTGTTATATAGCCATAGGCGCATATCTTCCTCTTTGATGCGCAGTCTCTGAGATAGATATTCATGAATTTCCTTGATGGTCTGCATTCGACTAAAACAGCCTGTGTAGGCTAAGACCCGCTTTAATGGTGCATTCGGAGAAGGTACGTTTCCTATGGTCATAGTAATCACAACAAGGAAAAGGCACATGTGAAAAAAAAGCTACCCTCAGCAATGGGGAGCACAGTATTTTAGGAAATAATGATGAGAAAGGAGAAACAGAGCTTAAATAATTTTATAAATTAAGAAGCTTTAAAATAAAACTTTAAAACAAAGACAGGAGACCTAAGTATCTTCGAGTGACTCCAAAGCCTTAACTTTGAAAGGAAGCAACAGAATCACAGAAGCCTAAATAACTGGCTGTACTTGGAAGCCAGAAGAGTGGCAAATATAAATAAACAATAGGCATTAGTACCTTGGCTGCCCTCAATTGGGTTACATTCAATAGCAAAATAAAAACTCAGTGTATGAATGGAGAAGATAAAATGGGACTGGATTTGAACGCCACATATAGATAAGTGGATTCACCTGATCCACTTCCATAAAATAAACTGTCTTTGAATTACTAATGTCATCACTCTCAGTCTTTAAGTGGTCCAATTACTTGGCACACTGGTACAATTCACACCAGAAAATTTTACTTAAAATTCTAAGCAGGCATGGACTCCATGTGGCCAAAGCTTTAAAGTGAAGTCAAGAAGTTCACCATGATCCAAAAAATTGTCCTATTGAAAGGTAGAAGGGGGTAAATATCATATGACCTGCCTGCTCAATAAAATGACAGCAGACATGACCTTGAATTCCTGAAAGGCTCAAGATAGAAACAAAAAGAATGGCAATAAAGGAAAAGAGTGAAGAGTGAAGGAAGAATATGTCAAGTCTAACCACATATTTCAAAAAAGAAGGGGGATGAAATGACAAGAGATTAAGGAAATAAAAGATAGGTTGCTAAAACAATCTGCTAAACCCTGGTTAACAATCCAGCCAAAAATCCAGACAAAAGCTGTAGTTTAAAATAGTCATCTTTGCCTATATGAGGTTATAGTTTACTGAGGAACCCAAAACAAAAATAAACTTGACATATGAATATAATCCATCTAGGGCACAATTATATATTTCAGGTAGCTTTCCACCCTTTCAATGGTGACTTAGCTTTATTCCTCTTATTAAATGCACTTTGAGTCTTCACCTACTAAAGTGGAGAAAAGTATTGTCATTATCTGCTGTTTTAGAGCTTCTAAAAAGAATTCAATCACCTAAAATAAGCTGAAACATTTAAGAAACAATGACTTCTATAGATTTGTCTGTTGAAATGGCTACATCGAAGTCACTGTAACTGTGGCAAGGTTTGTATACTGGTCACTTCAAAAGAAATAACAGAGCCTACTAAATAAAAGAGCTGCAATAAATTGAGTAATGAGAAAGATAAAAACTATGTTATAGCAGAACAGAACCCAACGTGATCAATTTGAAACACATAGCAAAGCAAATCTTATACTATCAGCAAGCAAAGGATAACCTCTAAAGGAAAACAAAAGAGCAAATTTCTTTAATTATACATCAGAGGATTAGTTATAAGATTACAGCAAGAAAGCATATTTTTGTAAACTTCAAAATGATTAATGATTGATTTTACAACTAATTAGTAAGGAATACAATTTCAAATTAAGGACAAATTTGGAGCACAATGACTACCCAGTTTTAAGATTCAGAAGCATTTGCAAGTGTAGTGTCCAAGTCAATTTCTATTGTCCTAAGCCACATAAGAAATTTGTTTGAATTCTAGACACTTTTTTACAGCATAGCTCATTAAGCAGGCAGCCACTTATTATACATAATTTTGTGCTTTTGAATAGCGTCAACAAATCTAGTGGAATTTATAGAGCAGCAAAAATCTAGGATCAGCACAAGAGTTGCAAAGAATACTTACTAAAAGCGCAACAACACATCTCGCCTCTCATGTTATCTTTCAAAGAGAATTGAAAAAAGTATGTGCTATGGGTGCCATGGAAGCAAGGCAAATACTACTTTTATTTATTGGCAAATTAAATCAAGAATATTTCATAGAGATTCTAGTTCACTGTTCCTTGACTTTGATGTTTTCCCAAAGACAAAGTTTGGTTAGGCAGAGGCCTCTCTGCTTTGCTATAATTGCTACCAAACAATATGTGTAACAATCTCAATATATTATCTAAATATACACTATTTAAGGAAGACATTAAAATAAGCCTATTTGATTTTAAGGGAGGGATGGTACTTATAGGGTTGGTTTGGGTTCATATGTCATTCTAAGTTACATTAATTATAATAATATTCTGGAATTGTTCACACAAAGTCTGAGACTAAATGGGTGAACTCATTATTTCTGCTGAAGAACAATTTAAAATATCTGCAAAACAAAAACATAAAGCAAGTCCTGGCCATCAATAAAATTTAACTTTATAGAGAAATCAAAGGGGTACTTTTTGCATGTAATACGTTAAAATGGGAACTTATTTATTTGTCATTTTGATAGACTTGATTTTTTTCAAAACAAATGGGTCACTTTCATTTAAAAAAATATATCCTTTGCTTTGTATTATCTGTCTCTTATAAAGACTCCCCAGACCTAGCATGAAAATGTTTTTGTAGAAAAAAAAAATCAAATAAAAAAGATTTTTGGCAATATCAATTGCCAAAGAAATTACATCTAAAAATTTGAGTGGAGTTAAAAAGACAAGTCACTGACTTGGCAGATGCTAACTTAGGTCAAGCAAACAATTTTCAATGGCTTGTTCTCAAAGAAACAAAGCATGTAAGAGCTATTCCTATTTATTAGCTTTGTATGTTTACAAACCAGAAAAGGAAACCATCCTTCTCAGTTTGCTGCTGAGATTTTGCTTCTCTCCTGTCTAGTCTTGCGCATGACCATAGATCTAAGCCCCACAGGTGATTTACTGGTACAGTGGCACCAGACTTTGAGCAACTTCGTTTTTTGTTGTTGTTGTTGTTTTTAAGGAAATGCATGATATTCTTGCTGCATTCTTAAGTTACCTCTTGGTAAATGCTGAGGAAACATTCTCAGGCTCATCATACCCATATTCACCCAGATGTTAGACTGCTGTGTCCGAGTGGCAGGCTGCTGTCTCAGGAACAGAAGATATCGAGGAAATAATTCTAGCTCTGGGATGTCTGTCTTGCTATTCTTGATCACCTGTTATTTTAGAAGATATAAAGTGATCACTATAAAAGAAGAAACAAAACTTGCAAGTTTTATCTAACTTCTGAGATTTATTTTTAAACTGAAATGTTCAATAGATTCACCCCCTATAGTTCATAGATATAGTTCACAGAAATTCATAAGATTTAAATTACATGGGTTTAAATATTCCAGGTTTCTGCTCCTAAATCCACCTTCTAAGATAAGAACTCCTGGTGGGTATTTTCTCCCCTTTCATTTAAACGCAGTAACATCAAATTAAATTAAAAAACAAAACAAAAACCCTAGATATCATCTAACAATTCTACTACCCTCGCACTGCAACTTTTTTCACTTTTACATACTTCATGTATATAAATGACGGTCTTTTTAAAGGACAAAATCTTAGGACTGGACTTACAAGTCAAAAAGTATGGAAGTATTCATGTCATTAACTACATAAGTCATATATTGCCGCCCAAAGTATAGCAACTTACAATATTCCCAGAAACATATGAATGTACTACTCTCATAAAACTTTATCATCAAACATTATTTTAAAAACCCTGTTGGCTGCATACACATATGTACGTAAATTTATTTAAATTTTATTGCTTGTATTAGTGTTGAGGATAAAAATGTTTCCATATAAATGTTTACATCTGTGTTCTACTGTGTAACTGTCCTGTTTTCAGTCTATGACTAAAACAACTAATTTGGATGTACAAAGCTGGGACCCACAGGATTTTTCAGTAATCCCCTCCAATAACCTGCTTGCCAGCCCAAAGGCAAAGGAAACCATTTCATTATCAAAATATTGCTTTAAGAGTTTTAAGAGTAGCACATTATCAATTTAGTATTCCAAAAGGATAGCAGGCTTAACACTGAAACTCTTTAAAACATAAATTCCTACAGAATTTTAATACAATATTCTCAAGCGATCAGGCTTTATTTTATTTCCCTTTGCCCTAGTAACCAATGTCTTCTGTAGCACAGCATTTTTTAATATCCTGAGGGGGCAATACATAACCAAATACAAACAATGCTACAAACCAAACCTTTAGGACTATTTCTTAAAAGTATTCTGCACACTCTGATATGCTATAGCATGGCACTTGAAAAGTTCCAATTGGGAGCTTTTCTGACTCCTATTTAAATGCAAAGCAGTAAGAGGAGCTCTCCCTGACATACTTCTCTAAGAACACTGGAAGAAAACAAAGGCTGTCCACTTCTAGACTGGCACTGACCACTGTAAAACCAACCGTAATTTCTTGTGATTTCAATTATAAGTATGATTTTGGGAAAGATTAATAATTCAGCATCTGTAGTTGTCAAGCTATATAAAAACATACTTTTGGGAGAATCTGAACTGATAATGAAGTAGTTTTTATAATTATATCTTGCTTTCCAAGATAACAAGTGCTTTTGTGAGCAAATTACAGATTAACAAATTCTTATATACACATGCACAGACATACATAAATACATGTCTATTTACATTTTAATTATTCTTGTCTATGACCTCGTTCAACTTCAATGACAACCAGCCAGCAATAGGTGTAATTCCATTTATAGGAATTCACCTTAAAGAGATCATCACACAGGTTTGGAAAGAGAATGTTCACCAGAAAATTGTTTTAAACAACTAAAAGCTAGAGGCAAACTAAATGTTCATCAGAATGTGATTGGTTAACAAATATGATTTATGTACATATGCATGTGTATATGTAGGTAACATATATAAATGCTATGCAATTATTAAAAATAATGGTATAGGTCTAAATTTAACCTAGAAAGATGTCCATAGCATCTATGTTAGATTGAAAATAGATCACAAAACATCAGATATGATTCCAGTTCATAAAATTATCCACACATATCTATATACAGAGGGTGCCAAAAAAATGTATACATATTTTAAGGAAAACTATTAAAATTGTAATAGTCAATATATACTGATAACAAAAGATGAATACAAGTCACGTTTGACTTCTGCAATTACAAGAGGTGCTCAGAGTGGTTCCCATCAGTGTCCATATATTTCATGTATATAAATGATTACCGCGAACTACTGCTTGAGCAATGTTGACCAAAGTGCCTACTTGTATACCTTTTTTTGGCACCCCCAGTATGTATACAAACACGCAGAGGAAAGTTTGCAAAGATGCACACCAAAATGTTAATAGTGGTTATCTCTTAAGTAGGAGGATATGGCATGATTTTTATTTTCTTCTTTGTTTTTTTCTATATTGCTTAATTTGTTATCATTGAGCATGTACAATATGTGCAAATTAAATAAAGCTATATTTTTAAGAAAATAGTATGATTTATGTAAGTATGAAGGTGAAAGCAATAATTTTAACCTGGCCATGGCAAATATATTTAGTATTCTCTAACTGGGAATACCATATTTTAAATGATTTTACAGCAATTTTTCCTGAAATCAGGCAAATTTATCATACTTAGAGAACCATCAAAAAATACTATTGAGCCAGCAAACGAAGCTTTAATCTAGCAAAAATTACAGCTTGCTTAAACTAATATTTGTCTGGTCAATGTAAAAAACATGACCTTTTTGTGAGGCTCTGAAAACAACTCATTTAATAATTACGAGGACGATGATATTAGCAACAATCAACATTTCTTGACCACTTACTATGAATCAGATGCTGTGCTAATCATATGTATTATTTCCTTATCAAAACAACTCTGATGAGGTAGATATTATTATCTCCATTTTACAGATGAGGGAACTAAGATTTAGAGATTGAAACACTGGTAATCTGAATTCAGTAGGCTCTAAAACATCGAACTGTATATATACATATATATAAAACACAATTATGTCTATTATCTGTGTGTTTCCTCTAAATACACAATATTAAGATAGAGTAGGAAACTCCCAGAAATTAAGTGACTAACTCAAGGACTACCCCACCTCCTAATAGAGAAAGAATATACCTATCTATGTACATTCATATTTATATGTACCTATCTAGGAGTCCTGATGCCAAATAGGAACCTTTTGGAGCCAACAAATGCAAGCCTTAAATTCCTGATTCTACTTAAACATAATTTTCAGTAAACATTAATTATTAATAACTCAAAATCAATATCAAAATAATAGGCTAAGGTTTATAGCAGACTTTTTACTCTTTTTTTGGAAGTGATCTAACTGTCTTATCTATGCAGAGTCTTTCTGGTATAAGAAAGTTGTAGCTTGGATATTATATAATCGACAGTATTTCTTGATATACCAAAAGAATCTTTTTATAATGTATTTTATTGCATGAGTCCTGCTATTTACTTTATAAGTACAACACATGCTGCTGCATAGCTAACTCACTAAAATTTGGTATTATATATTCTAAGTCCTTTAAATTATTTTAGAGCATTTTACTTATGCTCTAAATGACTCATTCTAGTAATGGCAACGACCAGAATTCATTCACTCAGTTTGAATTCCTCTTATCATGTTATGATCTTCCTTATGTTCCTCTTTCAAAAAGACTAACGGCTATAAAATGAATCTGATCCCTCACTCGATGCCTATGTGGTTAATGAGAATAACAGTTTCAGAAGTAACCTATGCACCACTTCCTCTATATTCACTAAACTTTTTGGCACTGGTTCTCAGACTTCTGCTCCAGCCAAAGCCATGCATTATCCTAATGTCTGTGTTTATGTGGATGATTTATTTAATAGCCTAGCCTCATAACTCCCTGACTTTATTTAGTCCAATGACTAGTCCCTCCACTCCATAAAAACCAACCACTCCCATAGGCACATCATGGTATGGTTGGTACCTAATACAGCACTCAATAAATGAATGAATGAATGAAATTCATTCCAATGAGAAGGAACTTAAATTTTGTTCAACTGATTTGAACAGGTACTGAGTACTCTGCTACCATAAGTAACAACTAGTTTGTGGACAGTGAGAATCATATATAAAAGTAATAGAAGACTCCATCTATGACTGCTCCCTATAAAAGGTACTATTAGCTATACTTACAGGTCTAGGAAGCGCCAGGTTTGCTCCATACCAATGATAAAGTGCTCTCCACACAGGTTCTGGGACCATTTCATAATCTCTTCCATGGATCAGCTGTGGGGTTCGTTTTAATCGTCCTCCTTCTAGTGTTAATGATGTAGCCTTAGAAGAATGAAATGTTCATTTTTAATATTGCAATGTTGATTTTTATTAATATTAAATGTTGATTTTTAATATTATAGTCTCATGTTTTAACAAAATCTAGACACAGAAGAACACATATGTCACTACTCAGTTTCATGTTACTGGAAAAAACTGAATTTCCTAAAAGATTTTTATTTTTAACTTTCAAAATAAATTAAAAATGGAACTTACCTGAAAGGCAAATCATTTGAAAAAAAATCATTGGAGCATTCGGAAATAATAAGACTGGTTTTCACAGATTTCCTTCAGACAGTAAAAATATTATTTTGGGAAAAAAATCCATATACTTGTGAAACTACTTTTTCACAGTAGTTATTCTAAGAACAACAACATTTCCAAGGGTCACTACGCTGCTTCTATACAAATACTAAATCAGAATATTCTCACAGAAATGTACTGTGCAAAGAGATTTCCATCCACAACAGGTTAATTAAACGAACCACTAACATTCTGCTATGCTCCAAAACCTCTAGAATGAAATTTATTAGCAACCTGAGAGAGAGTGATTTAAAGTAGATGTCAAATTACTTACCTTTACTGGTTCTTGAGTTACTAGTGGCTGGTTATCAATAGCCCCTGGTTTCTGAGGATTGAGATGCAACAAAATATTCCCATTGGCTCCCAGCAAACACTGGTTGTTATTGTCAGAAGTGTTATGTTGTCGAGCAAAACACATATCTGCCCCTGGGGTGGCAGAATACAGAAACCCTGTAAGGAAAAGGAGGATGGAATCTCTTTATTTTTAGTTATTATACATAAATCGGCTTGAGGATATGAACTTAATGTATTAGGTCAATGTTATTCTTCTGTTGGCATGTCAGTACAGTAGATTTTGATAAATCTATAGAAGACAAAAAGTACAGATATATTCTTTTCTGGACAACACTTAGCATAACACTAGGTAGAATAAAAGCTTTAAAAATTATTACCAAATGAACTTTGGCCAGCCTCCTAGAATATCTGTCAATTCACAACAAGAATTATATATCCTCTGATAGGAAAGGAAGAAGTATGGCAAGTAGCTGGGCTCTCACAGTCTCCCATAATTCTTCTCTTCTACAGTTCTTGGTAGGTAAGGGTGTTAAGAAGTCTCTAAACCAAAGAGAAAGAACTAAAACAAGAACTTCAACAGAAGAGTGATGGGAGGGAAGAAACTGTTCCCTAATAGATCTTTGAAAGAAAGGTATGAAGTTACAACAGAAAAATACACACAGAAAAAAGACTAACGATGACTTAAGAGTTTTTTAGATATTTTAAGGTATTTCAATTCTCAACTACATGTTAATATTAGGTAAACATTCTGGCCATCAATCACTCTGAACCTTCTATCTGTGACACTGCTTAGCCTGTAGATAACATCGGGTTAAGAAAAAATCTTGGTGTTAAAGCCAATCAGAGAGAGCACTCCTAGGTCTGCTAAGTGATCTTTGTAATATCAGATGGGGAGAGAGAAGCAGTAAATTCTACAAAGAGCTTTCTAGAGAAAATGCTAGCTCGGTCCAAGTTGCCTACTCCCTCCACAGAAAAGGAGAAAAGATCTCAAAGATAAAATAACAGAGTAAGACTGAGTTCTGCTACTATATCAGCAGAATGATAAGGATCAAACTCAATTCACTTGGGCCACAAAAACACCAAACCATCTTCCATATAAGTTTAGAACCACTAAGTTTTAGGTATGTACCAAAGACCGAAGGGATTGTGAGAAGCATTATGAATTCTCTCTTAATATTGTAACAAACTAATCCCCAAATTCTGGCCTGACATGTCTGTAGAATCTGATAAGGGGGTGCATTTAACCCAATGAAGGTATGATTATGGTTTTAGAGAGTCCCGAAGATAGAAATTTAGATTTTTTTCAAAAACTGAATTCCCAAATCTAAATTTATTGACAAAATAATTTAATAGCAATATGGAGAGATGTGGCTTAATCAGTGAAAATATTTTCAAGAATCTTACAATTGACCCTTTCATTCAAAACTTTTTTCTGTGACTGGAAGCCTGATGCCCAATTTCCTACCAAGCCCACTCTGACAAAGTATACTCCTTTAAGAACTGACCCTGACTAAACCTTGTGGGAAGAAAGTCATACTTACCACTGCCAGCAGTTTCCGAGGCCTCAGATGCAGTAGAAACATTGTCTGAAAATTTCTCTTCTGTGGTGTTCGCATAACTGAGGCTGCCTCCTCCGATTCTATCTTCACTCTGCTCTGTAGAGTGCAGTGCTGTTCCGAATGAATATTTTCCTCCGTTCAGAACAGATGATGGCTCAATTACAACAGGGCTGGCATCCTAAAAATCATGAAGTCAGTGATAAAGAGGTAGAATTTAATAATCTGACGACCATGCAGCCTTCAAAAATTAATCACCAAATGATCCATGGTTTCTAAATCCTCCTGTAGTTGGCTACAGCCATTTAAAAACATTTTAACGTAGAACTAAATTTTAATTTCTTCAAAGGGGAAGAGTGTTTTTAAATAAAATTGGTAAGGTAGACTGGGAACAGACTGTAAAGGACTCTGTGCCGTATAAAGTAATTTAGACTTTGTTGTTGTTAGATGCCGTTGAGTCGGCTCCGACTCCTGGCAACCCTATGACTAAGGGATGTCCACCATGTCCCGTCCTCAACAGCCCTGCTCAGCTCCTGCGGTCTCACGCCTGGCACTCCTTTTGTGGAGTCTATCCACTCCATATTTGGTCTTCCTCTTTTCCTGTTGCCAGACTTTATTCTGTTGAAAACTGGAAATCATGGAAAGCTTTTTGTGATATTAAAAACTTGAATAATATTTATTCTTATGATTAAAGATTTCACTGTCACTGTAGAAAATAAAAAAATGTGAAGAAATCTATCATAAGTACTCAGATACCATCATTTAGCATTAATTATAGCTGACATTTTGAAGTGTTTCCTTTACTTCTTGTGACTGAAAACATATATGTAAATGTAAAAAATAAGTAGCATGCAGTATGTAGTTAGAATTAAGGGCAGGGCTCTGCCTTATCAGCTATTATGACCTTTCACAATACGTAAACTTTTAAGCCTGTTTCTTCATGGGTAAAATTAAGATAATATTAGTATCTACCTCAGAGGTATTGTGATGATTACATGAGTGACACATGTAAGAGTGCCCGGAATTTAGAAAATGTAAACTATCATTTTGGTTGTTGTTAAACAGATGTCACATTTTAAACATAGCATATTGCTTCTTTTTCTTTCACTTAACATTATATTGACAGGGTTTTTCTATGAAAGAATTTTAAAACAGGGGACTAGCATAATCCAATTTTTAAAAATAACTCTAGTGTTTAGAAAGGACTGGAGGGAGAACAAAAGTTAGAAGACTCCTATAATAATTCAGGCAAGAGATGATGAGGTACTAAACCATAAAGTTAGATCCAGAAATAAGGAGATGGAGAGAAGAGCATGCATTTAGGAGATGTATGAGGTGAAGGAAAAAAAAAAGACAACTGTGTATGAAAGAGGGGCAAAGACAATTCCCAGGTAGAACATGAGGCGGTGACATGACTGGACAGAAATGATACCTTTGTGAGACAAGATATATGGGTGAATGGAATAGATTTGGAAATGAGTGTTTTGAGGTATTCTGGTTTGAGATACCTGGACATTTGAATCCAGCGCTCAGGACAGGGAGAGAGGCTGGATACAAAAATTTGAGGTTCCATTGACTTTCTGAAGCACAAGAAAATGGTATATGTAGAGTAAGGAGAGAACAATATTTACAGAATAGGTAGTGGAAGAATCTGGGAAGGATGATGAATCTAATTGATCAGAGACAGACCAGGAGATTATAGGGTACCAGAAGCAGAGAATGCTAACACAGAACTATTTTATAATAAGTTTAGTGGGGGAAAAAACAGAGATAAGACTCAAGGGGAAGCAGCAGGGAAGGTGCCAGGAGAATGTGTATCTGTGTTTTGAAAAGATCAGGATATTTGTAACAAGAAGGTGAAGACAAAGACTAAAGAGACTAACCAGTGAAATAAGATTGCATAGGAATCTGACAAGATAAGACAATAGCAAGGGTAAAAGAATTCAGGTGGCATTCAACAAACACTGACATGAATTTTAGTAGAGAAAACTGATCAATGGATGTGGGTCTTGAAGGCGCTGCTTATAAATAACTGAAACCCAAGAAAAACATCAAATTTAAAATACAAACTCCAGGTCACAGCATAGCAATAGCATAGTGGATGCTTTAGTTTCTTTTAATGCAATTATAGCATCCCTAATTTTAGCCAAAATAGGGAGACATTGTATCAACATTTTACTAGATGCTTTCTTCTCTTTGATCTGTAAAACAGGTAAATACTATCAATATGTAGATCCTTCAGAAGCCAGCTCTGAAAAAACTCCAGTGCCTTTAATCAAAAGAGTGGCAAAAAGAATGAGAAAAAAATGTAGGTTTCTTTCTACATACCAACTAACTCTATTGGATTAAAAATTTTTAAATAGCAAGACAGCCTTATTGTTAAAATTTCAAATAATTCAAACGTATATAAATTCGCATTCTTTATTACAGATCCAAATGTTATCATCTTCTGTCAATTAACTTTCTCAAAGTATGGGAAAGGTACCAGATTATTTGGGGCATAAAATAACCCTAGTTCACAGTGAAAAAGCTATTCACTATTCAATTTTCTTTCAATCCTCCGATTACTTCAAAAAAAGGGTCACAGTTTGGCATTAATTATGTTAATCTAATACTTGATATGCTAATGTAACATTTGAAAATTTCTGTTTTTAACAGTTTTTCAGAAGGTAACACTAGCTGAAATTTAATAATATATTTTATTTTCATTGAATTAATTTTTATTTTGACCTTCTATTTCTGGAATGTGACACTGATTTTCTATTTAAGATACCGTGTTTCCCCAAAAATAAGACCTAGCTGGACCATCAGTTCTAATGCGTCTTTTGGAACAAAATAAGACCAGGTCTTATATTAATTTTTGCCCCAAAAGACACATTAAGAGCTGATGGCCCGGCTAGGTCTTATTTTCAGGGAAACACGGTAGTGATATAGTTTCCTTTTAAAATACAAGTATTTACATAAAAATGGTAGAATTATTTATATAAACATATTAAGCAAATACTATGGGCATTATATGGCAAAAAATGGTGACCATAGTACATAAAAGACTAAAAACTGGGAATCTACATTAAATATGGATTTGGGATCATCAGTATATTAAATTGGATTATCCACCAAGGAAGTAAAAATTGTATGGACAATGGAACAATAGAACCAATCTGACCTCTGGCCAAAAGAAGTAGAAATGTAAATTAGGCCTGAGCAGTTTATACTATTAATCACGTATTGGGACTTCAGTCTATAGATTTCATAGCAATTTCTTAGAGATAATATTGATCTTCTCACAGCTTTACTGATAGTGAGCCCATACCAGCAGAAATGGCTTAAATTAATTTAACCTTTTTCTTCAATTATGCTGATTTATTTGATTTGGAATAGAACACAGGCTTTAAAAAAAAAAGCTCTCTATGGGATTCTACTATGGAGCCAGAATCGATAACCATTGCCCTAGTAAGGATTATAATCTCATACTCTTCTTTTCATAATGTGCTCCAAATGATAAGAGTATGTATGGTAACTGATTTCTTATTAACTATTACTTACTCTGGAACTTGTTTTGAGAAAGACTCACATTTTAATGAACTTTTGGGTCATTTGCTTTTTTCCTATAAAGATGGAGTAAGACAGATAGCAAAGCCATTCTGAAAGAACAATTTTCTGAAAAATTAAAGTCTTCTCCCAGGTCACTTTGTTATCCTCCAGGAAATCACTTTATTCTTGTTGTTAAGTGTTCTTGAATTTAAATGATGCCTACATAACTAACATGTGGTTGACAGACAACTCCTTTTTAAGTTTATATTTACTTCTGTATTCCATTTATATTAAATTATATTAATTTATATTAGTTTATGTACTATAAATTACTTTTAAAAATTTTGTAGTAATATATTTTGAGGAGGATTAGGTTTCCTTAATCCCACCTGAGCAAACAATTTTCTTCAAGTTTTCCTCTGAGTTTGGCATTTAATAGAATTTCAAGGAGGAATATTTGGAATTGTATTTTAAATAATTGGTTTGGAAATTTTATATGGAGCCTATGTTTCTAAAGAAAATTTACATGAAACCATTCTTATAATATTTCATATTCTGAACAGCTTAGTCCATAGGTTGAATCTATAGCTACCACTGGCAAGAAAACAGGATGTTGAAAATATTACCAGACATTAAATTTGTTAGGTTGAGTTTTACAATAATATAGCAATAGAATGATTGTAATAGCTTACCAGAGGCTGCAATCTTTGCCCCTAGACTACAGAATGTACCATATGCTTTTAACATGGCACAGTAAATGATGCTTTAGACTTCGAGAATATGGGCTTTTCTTTACTTATTTTCCAATATTCCAAATTATCGTGGTCTGTCTTCTCACTGTCTTTGGCTGGCTTTTCTATTCTAGGCATCTACTGCTCTCAGAGTCCGGCACTGCCTGAAACTATCACCACTACTCAGGTTCTTTCTTCTTCACCCTTCTCCGCCCTTTTTTTCTTGTCATTGCTTCCACTATTCTTGCCTTTCAGTGAAAATGTCAACATTTTCAGTAAACTAATCTTATTACTACTTTCCTTCTATATGTTGGACAAACCAATAATGGTCATATATTGTTGTCATTAGCTCTTCTTGACTGTTATTTCCAGTTGCTCTGGGAAATTTCTTCCCCCTAAACATCAAAGATCTTCTTTTGTTTTTATTGACTTCTTGGTTTGGAACTATCAGAAACTATCCTAGAAGCTTGTGTTTTCAAGGAAGATAGGTCTCTAGATAGGTCAAGTTTCACCCACGGTAAGAAATTTCCTAACTTTATCTGAGTCAATGATTCCTAAAAGGCCTATATGGCACTTTAATATGAGATAATTCCATTTTGAGAAATTTATGATTCCTTCTGAGTTGTATGAATGGTTAATGATATTCCAAAATAAGGATCAGGATTCACTTGCTTCTCTATCAGTGATGATGCTACTTCTTTTTATGCCTTATACATATGTATACTACAAGTACTAATGATCTTGATCTTAAACAACTAATGGTTATGCAAATGTTGTATTTCATTAGTCTACAATGCTGCTTTTGGAAAAATGGAAAGCAGTGTGGTATAATGGACAAAGTACCAAGGTTGGAATCAAGAGACCTTAGCTCTGAGATCTAGATCAAGTAATAAAGTAATTACCTTATACAACTTTGGGCAATTAAAACTAAAGGGACCTCAGAGGCTTCATTTGTAAATTTAGAGAAGAGAGGTGCTTAAAGTGCTTTCTAGCTCTAAAGTTACATAACAGAATAGTAAAGTCTGTGCATGAGTAGCAACAGCTGTTTCCTCATAGTTCTCAAACAGGAAGAAAGACATACTACAATGATGATAAACAGAAAATATTTCACCATTTCTCCCCATTTACAGTTTTACAAAAGGAGATTTCACTTAGAAAAACACTTGGCTCATTAAAAAGGAACAGACCAGCAAGATTCCATGAGCAGATCAAGTATTCGAGCTCAAGCTAATCATAGCAAATCTGAAGTAAGCCACTTCTGAGAAAGGACGGTGTATTTTCCCTGCTCCCTTGGTCTCTTTCCATTTAAGCATGCCATTGTCTGAAAGATACAGTCTGGCCACACAGACAATGAATAATTCACATAGGCAAATATTCCATTTTGCGAAGAGAAAACATTAAAGCTAATTGATGTCCTAGGTAGGCAGACTAAGCCCTGAGTAAGATCAAATTACCCAACTTGTTAAGAACACCAATTTTTCTTTAAGCAAGGCATTTGTCAAAATTTCCATGTATACTGGAAAAATAATTTAAACCACTAATTAATTACTACTGCTGCTGCTGCTACAACTACTGCTACTATTACTACTACTACTACCGTTACTTCTTCTAACTTTATACAGGGTGTTTCTATTAAGTGCTTCACATATACAGATGGTGCCAAAAAAATGTATAAACATTTTAAGAATGGAAAAACAAACTGTATTAAAATTGTAATACTCAATATATACCCATAACAAAAGATGAATACAAGTCATGTGTATACATTTTTTTTGGCAGCCCCGGTATTATTAACTCATTTAATCTTCATAACAACCCTACTGAAATAGGTATTATTATTAATCCTGTTGTTTGTATGAGGAAACTGAATTAGAGAAAGGATAAGTAACTTGTTCGAGGTCATAACGGCAGGTAACAAGACTAGGATTCCAACACAAGGGAATGCAAGCTCACTACTATTATCCCATACTGGTTTCTCATAATATTAGCTAATACCTATTGAGTACTTATTATGTGCCAGACGCTGCTCTAAAACACTTAACATGTATCAACTCCTTTAATTCTCTTAATACCCTATGAGGGAGGTTACTATTATTGCTCTTGTTTTACAGATAGGGAAAATAAGGCCCAGAATATCACTTTTTTAAAAAGTTACTTGCATTCAAAAGGAAGTTATACTCTTTATTTAGTAAAGAACACTTTTCTAATTAATACATATCTTTAGAAAGGACTACTATTATTCCATTTACATTCCCCCTCCCGCTTATTGAATAAGTTGCCATAAGTCTCTGCTACCTTTCCCTCCATATAAACTGATAGACAATAATACAGAATGCCAGAGTGGGGAGAGGAATATGACACGTAAGTGCAGATTTCCCCCTTTACATCTCTCCCTTTCCGCCCTCCCTAATTCTTTGATGCATAGAAGGGTTATGTCAGGCAAGAACTAACTGGGTTCATGTTCTCAGCAGTGCACTTCTGTTCATAAGGATGTGCTGCTAAGAGCAAGACCTCTATTATGTTCCTACAGGAAACAAAAAGTAATACTTCAAACACAAAACTAGGTTATTCTTTGAGTCCTGAGCCAGGAAGACATTAATAACCATTCATTCTACGGCCACACTAAGAATATGTAGACCAAAAGCATTTGAAAACTAGACTGTGACACTTTACCCCAATATTCCCATTTTCTACTTACAATCACCATCAGTATCTACCTACAAGGTCTTTGAAGTCATTTCCCACTTTTACTCCTTCAGTGACATCAGAATCTAGCTTTTCCAATTAACATATTTTACATGTGAAAACAAACTACTAAACTCTGCAAAGGGAAAAGAACCAGGCAGAAAAATGAGGTTAAATAGTGCAGTCTACCAATATTCTGATAAATAAACAATGACAGAAAAGAACATACAGGAACAACATGAACAAAATCTTCAGAATTTTGTTAGTGATCATTTGGCAACTGATAATGAGTCTATAGATCAACTGGCTCTCCAAGAATGGAGAAATTTGATTTCTGGAATTACTTTTTTCAGTTTTCCAATTCTGAAAAAAATTCCTTCTAGGTTTTAAATAAGACTGGAATATTCACTAATGACAATTTCTTTTTTAAGTCTATTTGGAACAATGGCAGATTATCATTTAGAAATTGAGTTCTAAAATTAACTTTCTTGGGTAGAAAATAAACACTTTTTACCCAAGGATCTTCACCTTGTTCATGAAAAAGGTGAACAAATGAAGGACATTATAAATGTGGTTGGGACACCATTGTGTCTAAAGTCAGTCCTTCGGTTTGATCCCAGAAGTTCTCTGAGCAAGACATTCAGGTTACCTTTCATCTCTGCCAAAGGTTCCTCGCAGGTAAAATGAGTATAATACCACCTTCCTCACAGGGGCTGTGAGGATTAAATGTGACATGTAAGGCACATATACAGGCACCTCCCACGCCCAATCAATACACCTTCCTCACGGAGTTGCTGCAGGGAGGAAATCTTTGTGGAACTGTAAGCAACTATCTTATTCACTGCTTTCCCCTTCGAGTCTTTCTCTAGGTTGGAGAATTTTATTATTAGCCAGTAGTCACGCAAAGTCTGATGGAATTGAAAATCCCATGAAAAATGTAGATAAGCAGGAATCATACTCACATATTTGACATAATCTTTCCACTGTTGCCACCACTGCATGGAGATGATAAACCAATTGTGTCCTGGTTGCAGACCATACCTGCTCTCTCGTTCTAACCATCCTCTGTTCATAGAAAAGAAATTCAGTACATCCAGTGGTGTGTGAAACAGATGACCACTAACCCACACATTATCACCAGCAATTTTCACAAACGAAAAACATGAAATATATACTCGGGAGATTGCTACAATTTCAATTAGTGAAACACTGATAAGCCAATTTCAGGAGTCATAACACCAATATCAATCCTTGTTACTGATGTTTTAAAAATAGCTTTATTGAGGAATATTTTACATAGTATACGCTTTACCTGGATTAAGTGTACAACTCAATGATTTTGATATATTTACAGACGTGTGCAACTATCACCACAATCCAATTTTAGAACATTTCAATTAACTCCCGAAAGACACACTGTGCCTATTTTTAGTCAATCTGTGTTACCACCCGTAGACCCAGAAAACCACTAGTCTATTTTCTATCTCTTGTATAGTTCCCTTTTCTGAACATTTCATATAAAAAAACGATATAACACATGTTCTTTTACATCAGCCTCTTTTACTTAGCTTGTTTGGAGGTTCATCTATGTTGTAGCAGAGATCGTTAGTTCATGCTTTTTTATTACTAAACAGTATTCCAAAGGTACATATATACCACTTTTGTTTATCCATCTAACATCTGATAATTTGAAACTGGTAAACTGTTTTTGCATTCCCATTAGTAATGTATGAGGGTTTTAGTTTCTCCATATTCTCGCCAACACTTGTTACTGTCTGCCTTTTCTATCATAAATGTTCTAGTGGGTGTGAAATGGTATCACACTGTGATTTTTTTTAAAACACTGCTTTTATTGAGGAGAAATGCATGTAACATAACATTATTTGCACATTTTGGACGTACTAAATGTCATGAATTGTAGGTTTTAAAATGGTTAATTTTATATCATGTAAATTTCTCCCTAACATTTTTATACATTGCAAAGAAGCAGTTACATGTTAAGCAGTTTTTCCCTATTACTCCCTTCTCCCATCCCTTGACTATCTCCAATCTGCTTTCTCTACCTATGGATTTACCTATTCTGGATATTTCATATAAATGGAAGCATACAATATGTGATCGTTTGTGTCTGGTTTCTTTCATTTGTGAGGTTCATCCATGCTGTAACATCAGTACAGCATTCCATTTTATGGCTGAATAAGATTCCATGGTATGTAAGTGTCACATTTTCTTTACTCATTCATCTACCGATGACTGTCTGAGCTGTTTCCACCTTTTAGCTATTTTGAATAGTGCTGCTATGAACATCTATGTACAAGTATTTGAGTTCCTGTTTTCAATTGTTTTGGGTACATATCTAGAAGTGGAACTGCTGAATTATGTAGTAATTCCATGTTGAGGAACTACTAAATTGTTTTTCACAACAGCTACACCATTTTACATTTCTACCAGCAATGTATGAGGGTCCCAATTTCTCCACATCCTCACAAAATCTTTTATCCATTTTTTAAAATTATAAACATCCTAGTGCGTGCAAAGTGGAATTTCACTGTGGTTTTGAGTTAAATTTCCTTAATGACTAAAGAGCATTTTTTCATGTTCTTGGTGATCATTTATATATTATCTCTGGAGATATGTGTATTCAATTCCTATGCCCCTTTTTTTTAAAAAAAAGATTTTATTGGGGAAGGGGAACAGGACTTTACTGGGGAACAGTGTGCACCTCCAGGATCATTTTTTTTTCTCCCAAGTCAAGTTGTTGTCCTTCCAATCCCAGCCATGGAGGGTGCTGTTCAGCTTCAAGATGTTGTCCTTTCAGTCTTAGTTGTGGAGGGCGCAACTCAGCTCCAGGTCCAGTTGCCGTTGCTAGTTGCAGGGGGCGCAGCCCACCATCCCTTGCGGGAGTCCAACCGGCAACCTTGTGGTTGAGAGGACGTGCTCCAACCAACTGAGCCATCCGGGAGCTCAGCAGCAGCTCAGCTCAAGGTGCCGTGTTCAATTTTTAGTTGCAGGGGGCGCTGCCCACCATCCCTTGCGGGACTCGAGGCATTGAACTGGCAACCTTGTGGTTGAGAGCCCACTGGCCCATGTGGGAATCGAACCAGCAGCCTTCGGAGTTAGGAGCATGGAGCTCTAACCGCCTGAGCCACCGGGCTGGCCCCAGTATCTTTAGCTTTTGATTAGAGGGCTTAATCTATACATATATTGAAGGTAATTATTGATATGGATTTATGTCTACCATATTGTTGTTTTCTATTTATCTCAAGTATATTTGTCCCTTTATTCATCCTTTACTTCCTTCTTTTCTAGTATATCATTTTAATTTTTTTTTTTTCAAAACTGTACTTTGGGATTATTTTTTCAGTGGTTGTTCTACAGTTACAATATGGATCTTAATGTATTCTACTTGAGATTAATACTTATTCCAGTAAAATATAGAAACTTTGCTCAACTATAGCTCTACCTCCTACTCTCTCCTTTGTACTATTATTGTCAAACATATTACATTCTTCCATGTTACAAAAATGTGAAAATGAATAAAAGAAAACTAAATAAAAATGGAGTCAGGAAGCCATGAAGGGAGGGCTCTCATGTATATGTCACCCATTGCAGCTTGCTGATCCCAGCAGGAAGAAAGAGAATTTCCTCCTAACCCAGTAACAACAAGCTGCCCACAGCTTGAAGCCAATAAAAAAACCACCATAGCTCTCCCCAATCTCCTCCTTAAACCTAATAAAAGCTGACTTTTCCTTTGTGTCGCTGGACTTGCCTATGGTTCACCATAGTTTGCTTGTGCTGAATTGCAATTCCTCTGCTATTCCTGAATAAATTCATTTTGGCTAGCTAAAGACCTTGTTAGTTCATTTTTAAGGCTGACAAGAACAACACAGTTTTTAAGTTACTATCTTAGGAATTTGTATTTTAAATCAGTAAGAAAAGAAATATAACAAATATATTTAAACTGTCTTTTATTATTAACTATGTAATTATGTTTACTGGTGCTCTATATTTCTTTGCGTGGATTCAAATTACCGTTGGGTGTCACTTCCTTTCAGTCTGAAGAAGTTTTTTTGATATTTATTTTAAGACACGCTTACTAGCAACAGATTCTCTCAGTGTTTATGCAAGAATGTTTTAAACTTACTTCATTTCTAAAGGATAGTTCCGCTGGATAAAGAATTTTGGATTGACAGTTTTTCCCCCTTTCAACACTCTGAATGCCATCCCACTGCCCACTGACTTCTATCATTTCTAAAACAAAGGTATCATACTTGGGTTGCCTTCTATAGGAGGCGTCATTTTTCTCTTTCTGCTTTTAAGATCTTCTCTTTTTTCTGTAGCTTTTGAACAGTTTGACCATGATATGTCTAGTTGTTATCATTGTGTTTACCCTACCATCTCGTTGAGCTTCTTGGGTTAATGATTTTCAACAAATTTTGGAAGGTTCAGCCATTATTATGTCAAGTATATTTTCTGCTCCTTTCTCTCTCTCCTCTCCTTTCCAGGACTTCCATTATGTATAAGTTGGTATACTTGTCTCTGAAGTTTTATTCACTTTTATTTATTCTTTCTCTCTTTTCTTTGTATTTGGAAAATCTCTATTGATCTATATTCTATTTAGTTGGTTGTTTTCTCTCAGCTCAAATCTGTTTCTGAGTACTGTAGTGAATTTTTATTTCACTTAATATACTTTACAACCCTGGAATTTCCATTCATTTTTAAAACTTCTCTTTACTGATATTTTATATTTGAATATTGTCATTATACTTTCCTTTAATTCTTTAAACAAAGCTTCTTTTGGCTCTTTGAAAACATTTATTATACTGCTTTGAAGCATTTGTGTGCTAAGTCCAACATCTGTAGTCACCTCAGAAACAGTCTCTATTAACTAGTTACTTCCCCCAGATATGTGTCACATTTTCCTATTTGGTTGCATGTCTCATAATTTTTAGTTGTTGAAAACTGGACATAATTGATAATATATTTCAGCAACTCTGGATTCTGATGCTCCCTGTGTGTCTTGCCTTGTGACTTACTAGACTGATTCTGTAGACTGTCTCCCAGATGGATGTGTTCATGATTTGCAAAATGCATACAAAGTTCAGCCAGGTTTCAAATTTTTTCTGCCTTTACTATCTGCACATCAAGGCCTCAGCTTTAATCAGGAATGAATAGATAGCTAAGGTACTCTTGGGTTTCTCCTGAGAGTGCATGTAGCCTTGTATATACAAGCAGCCTCCAGACCATTCAGGACATGGGAAAGTTTATTAATACTCATTATGGCTTATCTTCTTCTCTGGATCTCTTTGCTAAAATTTTGACTGGTCTGTAAGTCTGTTGCTTCCCTTAACCAGTACATCAGCCCCCAAGCTAATGATGTTCGCTGATTGTTTGCCACCATGATCTCTATTGTTTTTTTGTTGTTTTTTTCCGATTGTCTTAGGCAGGCATTTATCCCTGCTTTATTCCAAATCAAGTCAGCCATCTCAGGCCTGCCTTAGTAAAACTACCATGCAGACCTGTTGGATGGGAGGGAACTAGAATAGCACCAGGTAAGGTCACTAAAGATTCCCATTATTCTGACCAAATTTAGTGATCTTTCTTGAACAAGTACTTCTGAATTTGTTGAATACCTTTCATCCGTTTCTAGAGTCCTGAAATGGTTTAGTTGGCTGGCAATTTTGTCCACTGTTATATTTTGTCAGGTTGCTTCTTGGGGAGAAGATTTGCTGAGATCTTCACTGAGCCATTGCAAAAAGCATGATACTGATTTTTAAATGAAGTACTGATTCTTTAAGTTAGAGACTAACATTTCTTTCACCTCATTGCATATGTACCAACCTGACACATTCTTTAAACATAATCACAGTCAAAAGAATTTTTAGAAATGAAAATGGGAGGCAAAATAAAACAAAAAAATTCAAAAATCCCAAACGGAATGAACCAATTTGGAATCTCAGATTTAAAATTAAAGTTAATTGAAAAATAAGGAATACAAAAGGCAGATTATTTATTTGTTTTTAATGAAAAAAGTCCACTTCCATGTAATTTTAGGTTTTGTGAATTTGCTTCCTCATTTAGAAAGCGGAAAAACTAATTTCATGCCGTTATTCTGAGATTAGATGAAAGAATGCAAGTGGAAGTATTTTACAAAGAACAAAGTTCTATAAAAACATATCAACATTTTTAATAGGGATGCTACAAGCATTAACAAAATAATTAAGCATATGTAAGTGTACATATGCAATTTAAATGTTAAATAGAATTTGATTTCTAAAGTGATGCAATCCCTTGGTTAAGATGTTACTTAAAAATATTTCAATATGTTTATTGAAATTATTTTGGAGAAATAGTATTACTGTAATGATTACATTAAAATGGGACATAACAATATATTGTTACTTAGTAACAATATATTTCAGGTGTTAGAGATGTCAACTATATAATGAAAAATACACAGACTGAAACTGTCAACTTACCTAATAATTTGTCCTTCCTCTTCTGGAGTAGCTGGCCTTAACCCCAGAACTATGTGACATACCTAGAGAAAAAAGTGGTAAATTATACTTTATTGACTGGTGCCAATGACTAGATTGCATATTTCACATTCTCTGCAGAGCTGTCAACTGATGAATTATCAATGATTCACTTCAATAAATTCTAACTTTAAAGTTCAGCTGTTTGTTTTTTTAAAGCAAACCATTTCAATGGAGGGCAACTGCCAAATCTCTATGTGAGAGAAAAAAGAGAGAAGAGATGAAAACACAAGAGAAAAGAGAGAACCAACCACTTTTCAGAATATTTCATGAATACTATATATTTTAATATATCTCATGCAAAGGGTACTATTTTTTTTTCCTGAAATCTGAAGAGGATACCATAGCACTTGGGGAGGACGATGAAGGGGAGTTGAAGAGGATATACCAGATGAAAGATAAGGATGGCATTTTAATTAGAATAGCTCTAAGAGAAAAATTATTGTCAATAATGCTTTTTATGGCTCATTTCTTCCTCAATTTATTTGCCTTCTCTAAATATCATCACAAAAGACATGACATTTTTCAACATTTTATCATGAAAAATTTCAAAATTATTTCAGAAAAGTTGAAAGAATTTTACACTGGATGTCCTACCCATTACCTATACTCCAAGATTAATATTTTATTATACTTGCATCTATATACTCCTCAATTCATCTGTCAATCCATCTTAGTTTTTGGATGTATGTCAAAGTCAATTATAGACATTAGTAAAGCTCTCTGTAAATACATTAGCATGCCTGCCTAACAAAACTAGTTAAACATCTGTTTATAGAGTTTTATTTACCTTTTGATGTAACATTTACATAACAGAATACACAAATTAGGTTTCTGAGATTCATCCACGAATCAGTAGCTCAATCTATTTTAATGCTGAGAAGTATTCATTGTTTGAATATGCCACTGTTTGTTTTATTCATTCTCATATTGATGGCTATTTGGGTTTTTGATAGCTGTATTTTGTAAGCAAACTTTAAAAAAATGGAAATATATATGCTGAAAAGTGAACAAATCTTAAGTGTCCAGTTCAATGACTTTTCACAAAGTAACCTTCACCCACTCAAGAAATACATTGCTACCTCCCCCAAAGCCCCAATTTTGGGTCCTTCCCAGACACTACAGCACCTCTTTGATGTATCCTGAATTCTGTCACCACGATTGGTGTTGTCTGCTATTGAATTTTATGGTCCAGTGCTTTTCACTCAACATTATGAAAGAGTCATCCACATTATTGTGTGTAGCACTAATATAGTAATTTTCATTGCTGTAAAGTATACCAATGTATGCATGTGCCACAATTTATTTATTTTTTATGTATTTATTTATTGCTGATAGGAATTTGGGTCATTTTTTATTTTGGGCTATTAAAAATAGTGATTATAAGAACTTTTGGTGCTCAGATATATAAGCTTCTATAGGATATATACATGGGGCAGACTTGCTGGGTCATAGGATATGCTATGTTCACCTTTCATAAACACTGCCAAACCCCAGAGTGGTTGTAACGATTTATATTGGCAATGTGTGAGAGTCCAGTGCTTGTTATCCTCACTAGTACACTTCATATCACTTAAAAATTAACCAGTCTGGTCTGCTGGATGTCTAATAGTATTCCAACTGGGGATTTAATGTGTATTTCCATGACGACTAAAGAGGTTAGCCTTTGTTCATAATACTTATTAGCTATTTGGATATTCTCTTCTGTGAAGCACCTGTTCAAGTTTTTTGCACATTTTATATTGAGGTTCTGCTTTATACTAATTGATTTTTATTCTCTGTATGCTCTAGATACAAGTCTTTGCTGAATATAGGTATCACAAATATCTTCTCCCACTGTGTGTCGTTTTCACTTTCTTAATGGTGTCTCTTGATAACAACAATCCTGAATTTTACTTACGTCCTTTATGGTTAGTGCTTTCTGCGTCCTGTTTAAGAGCACTTTGCCACCACAAAGTCATTAAATTATTCTGCTACATTATTTTCTAGATGCTTTCTTTTTCCTTTTTCACATTTATTAAATTTATAATCCACCTGGAATTAATTTTCTATTTTTTGTATTAAATTAAATTTATTGGGTGACAAAGGTTAGTAAAATTACATAGGTTTCAAGTGTAATTTCTGTAATACATCATCTATATATCATATTGTGTGCTTACCATCCAGAGTCATTTCTCCTTCCATCACCATATGTTTGATCCCCTTTTCCCTCTTCTACCACTCCCTTGGAATTAATTTTTATGTATGGTATAGGAATAATGATGTATTTTTCCCCCATATGGATACCAACTGACCCAGTACCCTTTATTAAAAAGACCACCCGGGGGGTGGGGGGTGGGAGATGAAGGTAAGGGGGATCAAATATATGGTGATGGAAGGAGAACTGACTCTGGGTGATGAACACACAATGGGATTTATAGATGATGTAATACAGAATTGTACACCTGAAATCTATGTAATTTTACTAACAATTGTCACCCCAATAAATTTAATAAAATAAAATTAAAAAAAAAAAAAGACCACCCCTTCGCATCTGCAATATAATGTCTTCTATGTTATGTCAAGTGATCACATATATGTCAGTTTGTTTAAGGACTGTCAATACTGTTCTATTGGTCTATTTGTCTAACTTTATGCAGATATCACATTGTCTTAATACTGTTTTTTATAATAAGTCCTACTATCTGGTAATCAAAGTCCTCTAACACTGTTCTTGAATATTATCTTTGCTATTTTTGTCCCTTCCCATTTTTGCATATTTTAGAATCAGCTTATCAAGTTCTACAAAAACGACAACAATAAACTTTTTGGGACTGTGATTGTGAATGCACCATTCTATTAATCAATTTAAGGGGAATGACATCTTTAAAATATTGAGGCTTCCAATGCATAAATATGGATTATCTCCCTCTGTATTGGTTTTTTATTGCTGCTGTAATAAATTACCACAAATTGAGCATCTTAGAACAACACAAATTTATTATCTTACAGTTCTGTAAGTCAAAAGTCAGACAAAGGCCTCACCAGGCTAAAAATCAAGATGTCAGAAGGGCTGTCTTCCTTTTTGGCGGTCAAAGGAAGGGTATGTTTCCTTGCCTTTTCTAGCTTCTAGAGTTCACTTCATTCCTTTACTGTTGGCCCCTTTTTGTTTCTTTAAAGCTAGTAGTAACTTTGTATCTCTTTAACCCTTTTCCCACCTTCAGCCCTCTCCCTCTGATCCCAGCCGGGAAAGGTTCTCCACTCTTAAGGACTCATGTGACTAGATCGGGCCCATCTGGATAACCAGACTAATCTCGCTGTCTCAGTGTCCTTCACTGGATACATCTTTAAAGTCCTTTTTGCCATATAAGAATATATGTTCACAGGTCCCAAGAATTAGGGCATGGATATTGGGGTCGGGGCATTATTTTGCCTACCCGCTTTAACATGATACATTTTGATAAATGTACAAAACAGAAGACCCGGATAATGTTTAGCATGCTTCCTCTGCAAAATATTGGACACTGACATTATAAAAAAGGATTGAAAATAGGTATTATCACAGGAATGGTTATCTAATTCTATTGATGCTTGCATGTTACTGTTAGGTAACCAAAACACTCAGCCAAGAGTGGGATATAGGCAAATAAAATAAGAGCATAATTCAAGCTTTCATCACTAAACTTATCAGCTAACTACCAATTTTTAAGACAGATAGGAAATAAAACAACTTTGTAAATAGTGTTTACTCATATACTAATTGAACATGTATCTTTAAAAGCATATCTGAATATGGAATAAAGTATATTAATTGCATTTTTAACTTATATTTTCAATTTATGATGGGTTTATTGTGATGTAACCCCACTGCAAGTTGAGGAGCATCTGTAATTATGAGATAAAATAGTTGAGGATATTACTTTAAATGAGATAAAAATAGTTGATCAACTTTCATATTACCAAGCAAGTCATTTGTTTATAGTGATTTGTATTATTTTTGTACACTTTTAGATTTTATAAAGCCATCAACTTAAATTCCTGCTGAAAATTATAACCGATAGTGAAACAACTAATTGATTTGAATGGATATTACAGGCTTATCAGATTGTATATGTTCTCAACATATAATAATTAATCATTAGCTGTCAAGAAGGGACCAATTTTTATTTATTCCAACACAGCCATGTCACAGATAAGTTATTCCTTATTTATAATGAAAGATCATGATAGATATAAAGATATAAAACCTTTGACCTTCACAGGAGTGCTTTTACAAGGAAAGAAAAATAAGGAGAATCTCAAATATCACTATTTAATTAATTTAAATATTTATAAAGGACTATGAAAAACAGGAAACTGTAAATTATTTTTAAAAACTGGAGAAAGATAACTAATTTAAGTAGGAAAACAGTTAAAATCTGGCAAGATCTATGACTTAATGTACACTCCTGGCAGCTTTTCTTTCCTTCTCCCTCAATCTTTCTTGGATCTTCTAAAAAATGGGGAAAAAAATTTAAGAAACAGCCTTGTTGCTAACATAATCAACTAAAGAGATTGCTTACTTTGAAAAATTTACAGTTGTCTACTTATGATCCATCTCCCTGTTCACACTGCCTTACTTGTTAGACAAGTAAGAAGACAACAGTGAAGGAAAATAGCAAATTATGATGGCTTTTGCGATTTAAATTATTCTCTAAAAGTCTACATGCTGCTTTATCATGAGTTTTGATAAGATCAATAAACACAATCACCTATATTCTGCTTTCCTATCTCCCACATCACGATTCTGAGAAGCTTCAGTAGGCACTCGTGCTCTATCTTACCATCTTTCAGGTAGTGCACAGGATAATGTAGTTCTACTTACCAAATGTGGTTTTGCAGTCCAGTTGCAACAGCTATTACATAATGGAAAAGACATAGAATTACTGGTACTACTACCCTGTGTACCTGTCATTTACCTTAAACATACCTGGAACAGGAGATTCAAAAATTCATTGGCAAGAACATTTTTCACACTCCAGATCTGATAGTCTTCTAGAGTAAGATGGCCCAACTGAAATAGAAACAATATTCAAAAAGAATATTTTTATGTTAAGAATGTTCTTATTTTTATAGCATTTGAATAAAATCTGATTTATTAAACTTATATTGGTCATTTTTCTGAAAGTAAACCAATAATTTAAAGTAAATGTTATATGTTCATTTGACAAGTAGGCCAGCTAGGATAAGTTTAAAAGTAACAAAACTCTGTTGAAGCAGTCAATGATAATGAGGACAATTTATCATCAACAATATTCTTCCTCCAATAAGAAGTGGGAAGTAACTCACAATATTTTCTGCTTCAAGGGTTACCCATGGAAAACCACAAAAGACTCTGGGTAGGGAAAGTGGCGTATTTACTAATTTTGAAAGCAAAAGCAGACCTCAAGATTATACCCTTTCATCCTAACAATTTTCTAAGATCATCTTAGAAATATCTTCCACTATAATCAGACTTCTTAAGGTTTAAAGGAACTTAATATATATCAAATATGAATACCTACATTACATTTCTCCAAAATACAATTTAACATTATGTTTTTATAAGTTGAGTCAAGCAACATTTTCGGTTGCCAAAGTGTCCAAAAATTATATATATGTATAGAAGGCAGTATATACCTGCTTGTCGGCAAAAATACAACCAAATATTTCTTACTTCATGTATTCGACAATTACCTAATAATCCTAGATGAATAATAATGTTTTTAGCTTTTTTTTTTTTTTAATTTTATTTTATTAAATTTATTGGGGTGACAATTGTTAGTAAAATTACATAGATTTCAGGTGTACAATTCTGTATTACATCATCTATAAATCCCATATGTTTTTAGCTTTTATTACTGAATGATATTGATATTCTCTTTTCACTATAATAACCATATATAATAAAATAAGATTTTAAAGCATTTTGATTAATACCTACATATTTATTAAACACTCAGAAAAAGGATATTAGAAATTGTATCTCTATTAGGTTGGTGCAAAAGTAATTGTAGTTTTTGTAATTACTTTTAACCTTTTAAACCACAATTACTTTTGCACCAACCTAATACATTAGGCATTTTTCTAACAGAAACTTTTCCAGGTTTCTGTTCGTATATATACCAAATAGAAGTAGACACCTTAGTTTTTGGCACAGAGAGGTGAATGAAAGCAGAAAAATGCCTGAAATGCCAAACAAAGCTCAAGTCCTGTAAAACTTCACTTCTATTCAGCAAAAGTTAATAAGACTATGATTATTCCTTCTGGAATTGTGATTGAAGAAAGAAAAAACAAACTGATGTTACTTGTTTCTAAACCTCTATAACACCACTGTGGTCTATATCCTACCAATCAGCTACTTGGTATATGTCAATGTTTGAATGGAAAGTCTCAAATTAACTCAAATATGCCTCACAATATGTGGATTATTTTCCATTTCACAGGGACACATAGACATCACAGTAATGCAAGCTACAGGAGTAAACCTACTATAATATTCTTACTAATAAATGTTGTCAAACTAAAAAATTCAAGGATTTATTCTTTGTAGAGTACATGCTTATTCCTGCTATTCCATGCTTATTCTGGCCACTCTGAAAGAACTCAGGAGAGCTCTTTCAGCCATCTTTCTGTGCTGCCATAATGGCGCGCAGGAATATCCTGGCTGATGCTCTCAAGAGCACCAACAGTGCCAAAAAGAGAGGCAAACCGGGTTCTTCTTAGGCTGTGCTCCAAAATCATTGTCCAGTTTCTAACTGTGATGCCGAAGCATGGTTACACTAGCGAATTTGAAATCACTGATGATCATGGAGCTAGGGAAATTGTTGTGAATCTCACTGGCAGGTTAAACAAATGTAGAGTGATTAGCCCCAGATTTGATGTGCAACTCAAAGACCTAGAAAAATGGCAGAAAAACCTGCTCCTGTCTTATCAGTTTGGTTTCAAAGTACTGACAACCTCAGCAAGCATCATGGACCATGAAGAATCATGGACCATGAAGAAGAAACACAAAAACACACAGGAGGGAAAATCCTGGGATTCTTTTTCTAGGGATGTGATACAACGTACAAACAAAATGCCTCAATGGGGAAAAAAAAAAGAACTCAGGAGAGGGCCTTGCTATTTAAAATTTTTTTTTAGACATACCGGGGGGGGGGGGTGCCAAAAAAATGTATACACACGACTTGTATTCATCTTTTCTTATTGGTATATATTGACTATTACAATTTTAATACAATTTTTTTCCTTTTTAAAAATGTGTATACTTTTTTTGGCACCATCTGTATATGCAGCAACACCCACATTAAGATAAAAAATCATTTCTGTCATTCCAGATATCCTTATGGTCCTTCCCAGGTAATCCACCCATCCCTGAAACCATTATTCTATCACTATTTATTAGTTTTGCCTCTATTCCTGAACTTCACATAAATGGAATCATACAGTAGGTATTCTTTTTTGTGTGGCTTCATTTGCTCAATATAAGGTTAGCCTTACTATAACTTACTAAAATGGGAGAAATAAAGATTATAAACTATAGATGACAAGGGGTGAGTCTACTTGATTTTTATAAAATGCCTAGCTTATAACAAATATTTGTATATGTCTAGCTTACATACAAAACACTTAATACAGTTGTTTAAAGATGGAATGTGCTACTTTTGGAGACAATTTGGAGGTATTGTAACCACAGATCCAAATAAGTACTTGGTGGGGATGATGCAGAACAGATTTGAATATGTATAAAAGCTACATAATATTCTGAATCAGAGTACATGGTATTTTTAGAAAAGGATAAATTAGTCCGAGCTAGACTCACCTTTGTGGTGTCATGTGTATTCAATATGCCTTCTACAATGTCAGATAGATCTGTATGTAATTCCTTTAAAAACAGAAATCCAAAGGCATAATTAGAAAAGAATATATATCACTTTTATCACTCAGTGGCCAAAGTATACTATATATATACATTTTTTTTTGGCCAAGTATTTTTTAATTACCATAAATAGATTCTTATATTTGCTTTAAAAACTTAAGAGAATTTTCCTGTAGTTTCATTCTTACTTTACACAGTAAGTTCAGCTTATTAAGTTTTCTAAGGCAAATTCTCTATCCAGCTTTGCACCTTTGTTTATGAATATTTTGAGTGGCATAATATAGCAACTAGAAGTAATAAATCCTTTCCACTCTCTCTCTTTTTAAAAATTCTCTACTCCATCGCTTCTCAGTCTTTCGGCTAAGATCAAGTGTAAAATTCTCCACTCCATTTTGCTGTTGGAAGTTTACATGCAACAAACAAAACATAAAATCAGGACTTACTGGGATATCATTGGTGCGGTTGTCCTTCCACACCTCTAAAAGTGCAACCACCATGGCTCTCAGTTCAACCCTAGAGAGAACTCCATCACGGTCAACATCAAACACCTTGAAGCAAACTAAAAAAAAAAGAAACTCTTTAGAATCTCTTCTATATGCTGATGCACAATACATTTTACTAGCAGCTTCCCTAGCAAAATTATTCAGTTGCTCAAGTAAGTATATTCTGGATTAAGTTCTCATCTGGAGCATATATATGTATATGTCATTCAAGTCCTTTGAACTTGTAGGACTAACTGCACACACTTCATAAATCTCCCTCTCAAAATTATTACCCACGTTGAGGAGCCCTATCTTTCACCCAAATCTAGAGTTAAATTCCTTGCAAACTGAAAAAAAAAGGGGGGGTGGGGGTCAAGTACTATACAATAAATACTACCTCACAGGTTTTGAGGAGTAATTCAAGCCCCTAAATTAATTTCTAATCTTTAAAAGTGATCATTGCAAAGTTGATTCCACTAATACTGAAAATATTTCATCTACAGTAAGGAACAGTAACAAGCTGGTACTAAGACAGTCTGCCTTTCCAATGAAACTAATGCACACTCCATTTTTTGTCAAAGAACAATTTCAACTCTTCAAAGAAGTTTACATACAACATGCTAAGAATCAGAAATATCAGCACTTTGCTATTTAACTCCAAATGAATCACTCTAGTTTGTTAACTTCCATTAGTCCATCAACAAAAAAGAATTAAAAAAGATTTTTTAAGGTAATAATTAACCTCAAAGCAAAAATTTCAGCCTCCTTATTAGACCTTTAATGGGGACAAATAATCTATCATAAATCCAGGTATACCATCATGGAAGAAAAAAGAAATCTGAATTTTTAAGATTAAATAATTATCTTTTTTATATATACACCCCATAATAATTATGCTATTAATCAATTGAGTGCATTATAGTACAAATAGTATTACTACCAAAGGTCAAAATATCAAATAGCACACCCCAAACAGGCAACATTTATGAGCTATATTTCAGAAAAACACAGAGATAATGACCCTACTATAAATACATCAGAATTATGTACCAATTAAATACAAATGGCTACATTTTCTCAATACAGTTAAGATTTAATAATGTAATATACTTATGCTTACAAATTATGCTATAATAACATTTTAGCTAGATTTAAAAGACCACTTTAGTATTTAAATGAAATTGTTTTCATCATCAATTTCATTTTGCTAATAAAATATTAATGTATGCAAGTTACAGAAAATGAGTTGTACTTCAAATTATGCAAGGCACTGAATTTATAGACTACCAGAAAGTATTTTCTAAATGCTTAACATTTTCAACTGCATCATGGCTGATGTAGTTCATTTATCACGAACTACAAATTCATCAGGAAAACCAACCCCATTATTAATAACAAAGATGCCAAACTACTTCACAGTGAAAAACTATAGATGATTGAATCCTTACTTAGACTGACTTCTGTAAAACCTCAACATGAAGACTATATGCCGACCTGAGAAAGTGATGAAAATTCAAACCTTAATTCACAGATGATTTTACACGGATGAATGCTAACTTTTTCTCCGTATATTTTGCAAATTTTGTGACAGTGTTTAACACACTTACATTTTTGTCTTTCAGCCAGGGGTCCCCTGCAACAGGCTGACAACCCACAGGATATCTCCTTAAAGTCTATGTGATTGTCACGATTTTCATCAAAAGCATTAAACAAACCTGTAAAATAGGAAGAGACACCATAAACCACAGCCAACAAACTTCCTAATGTTAAACTGACATGCTTATGAAATGAGGCATGACTCTAATCCATAAACTGACCAAATAAAAAAAAAAACAAAAAAACACAAAAAATGTTTATCACTAGTTCCCACTGTCTCAGGAAGTATTCTTTTTCTTCTAGAATAATTGTAACCAAAACTTAAGATTCTAGCAGAAAATACATTACTATCACTTAATGTTTGGTTATGTTTGCCTGTCTATATAAATTTTAAAAACCAAAATAACTATAGTATGCCAAAAAAAAAAAAATCAATTAAGAACCTCCCCCAAAATCAGAAATTGTAATTATTTAGAAAGATTGAGAAGACAAAAGGAAAAACAAGAAGAAAAGTTTAACTGTATATGCAAAGATATACCATGGTGTTATTAATAAGCTCTTATAAAGTACTTTCATGAAGCAAAGAAAAATAATACACTATATTATAAGAGAAAGAAATTCTGTACTGTAGTTTTCTTTGTACTATATTTTTTATAATATTTTAAATTTCAGAAATGAAAGGGGATTTTTATAATCCAATCATGTGGTTTTCAAACATTTTGTTAAAAAGTAGATATAAAATAATTTTGTTTTCAAATGAAATGATTTAACTATTTCCAATTCCAAAAAGGTAAATAATAAGTGGAAGCCCAGAGCCCTATCTGCTCTGGCTCTCCTAACAAGTACTTCTCAAGTACACTAGGAATCTGAAGAATACAGATTATACCAAGAACCTAATTCCGTGCCCTCAGTTTAAAAAGTAGAAAACTTAGAAAGGGGTTAAGAGATTTGCAGAAAGTAAGAAAAGTTAAAAAAGGTCAGAACAATTAGCAGAACCCAAGCATTCAGATTCCAAATATACTTTTGTGATATTACCTACAATTACTATTTGTATTTCTAATTTTTAAAAAAGTCATAGCAAAATTTAGAGCTAGCAGGGTCCTCAGAGATGGTTCAGTCCAGTGTTTCTCAACCTTTTTTGGAGATGGGGGGGAATAATACCACTGTCTTACGTAAAAGAAAAAAAGTGGAGGCACTCGATCTGAGGGAGAGGAAGGGTTATGTGTAAAAAACCTGGAGCTGTCTGTTCACTGGCTACCACCCTGATCCCTACATCAGCTGCTGCTCATTGGAATCCAGTTTCATAACCACTGACTTGGTCTAACTTATTTTATATATGAGGATATTCAGTGCAGAGAGCTAAACTAATTTGTGCAAGATTATATAGGTAAAACATGAAGCTCAAAACTACAATCTTAATTCCCATTTTAGTTTTTTTCCCATTGAACTATGCTATTTTCAAGAAACTTGCAAATCTGTGACATCATGGGCTTTTAGAGTTAAGATGTGTTGGTTAGAAATAAGAGATGGGCTCAAGTGTGTTTACCACAAAGAACATTTGTAGATAACAGAATGATTCCTACCTTCACTTAGAGATGGACGAATAGGTGGTGAAACCAATGGACCAAATGTCTCTAAATCAAATCTTCCAGTCCGGGATTGAGCCTTCAGCAACCAATAGCGTTTCTCCAGATCAATGATGTCTGATTCCTCCACTGGGAGTCAAATTAAACAAAATTAGAAAAACTCAACCTTCTTTCTCTTCTGGGCAGTTAGTTCATCTGACTACCGTGTTTCCCCAAAAATAAGCCAGACAATCAGCTCTAATGCATCTTTTGGAGCAAAAGACCCAGTCTTATATTATACCTGGTCTTACATTAGTGTTAATTAATATAAGACCAAGTATAATATAATATAATATAATATAATATAATATAATATAATATAATATAATACCGGGTCTTATATTAATTTTTGCTCCAAAAAATGCATTAGAGCTGATTGTCCGGCGAGGTCTTATTTTCGGGGAAAAACAGTAATATAATTCCAAGGATATATTTTAATTTACCAATTCAAGTGATAAAAATAAACATTGCCTAAAACAAAATTCTGAAACACAAATACCGTATATCTAAAATGGTGTGAAAATTAAATTCAAATCAACATAAAAGAAGCTTTAAAAATAAAAAAATGTATTTTTGCAATTTCCCATTAAGTAGACAATCCAACTTGTAGAATAAACAACTAACACATTTATTTTTGGCTTCCCACACCACTTTGATCGGTATTATTTTTTATAATTTTCCATCTCTATCTTGGGTTTAAAGATTCTACATACGCAGTCTCTCCTGGCTACAATGTAAACATCCTAATAGCAGGATCCAGGTCTGAGTCATCCTGTCAGTATGGTAACTACTCTGTAACTACTTACAAATTCAATGCTTATTAAATATGACAAGGAACATGATAAAAGATGTTATAAGTAACAAAGTCAATAAATGATAGAGGAGTAAGAGTAGGATTATATGATGTGACAGGTAATGAGGGCATCGTGAAAACATGAACACCTTTCTTTCCTCATTCATCATGAGGTATATTTTTAAAATCACAGATAAGCTCCAACCATGGTTACATTGTATATGTGTCTTTTTTTTCCCCTTCAAGCTACTAAATAAGATTTAGAAAGCAAAAAAGGCAAGTCCTTCCATTGCTCTCTCTTTCTGCCTGCAGTCAGCTTTGAGACCTTGGCAAGGTATGAGGAACCTAAGCGGTGAGATTTCACTGCATTAAAAAGAGAAACTGTAGTTCAGGGAGGTTGAAATAGCTGAAAATTTCAGGCGAGTTTACAGAGCAAACAGTTATGCAAAGAAAGAGCTCTAAAAATTTACACAGAAGTCTTGTTGAGTTTTGGCAGAATACTAAGCTGTGTATGCATAGAGTGAGATTCATTGAGACTGGGCTAGGAGATGCTTAAATTCTAACTAGCCAGAGTAGAAATACCTTGTTGAACATTAGAAGTATTCATAGACTCAGAGGGTCACACTTAACAGTAGGGGAAAAACTAACTCTAGAGTAAATGATACTCTCCAGACTTGCCCAACAAAACTTGTTTTAAAATCCTTGAAAATATTAAGATTCATAAGTAAGTTAACTACCTAGCAAACTAAAACAGCCTCTGTTGTCTGCCTTGAAGGAAAACAACAGAATCCAATTAGCCACACAACATGCACAATGTCTAGCATCTCCTCCCCTCCCCCCAAATGAAACAAACAGGAAAAAGTTATCTAAAACCAGGATAAAAAACAGTCAATGGAAAAAGTCACAGAAATAGGAGATGATAGAATTAGCAAGCAAGCCTTTAATACATCCATTATGAATGTCTCAGGAATTTAAGGATAACCATGGCTAAATTAAGGAAAGAAATGAAAACTATAAAAAAATAAATAAATAAATAAAAACAGTACCAAAAGGAACTACTACATATGAATACAAATATGAAATTTTAAGAAATTACTATAAGAATTTTATAGAGTAATGGTGACCCTATATCTTCTATTTTTGAAATTTAAACCTCTGATATAATTTGATTTGACAGTGGTTTGGGCTTGGGGCTTTTTGAAAGCTTTTTTTCTTTCATTTCTTTGCTTCCCTCTCCTCCCCCCAAACCTTGATGATTCTGTTTACTGTGCATTTACTATGCATACCAGTCCCAATGGTTCTGTTTACTTCCAACTGGTGTGCACACCTGGCAGAACTTGCCGTATACCAGAAGCGATGTGTGACACCGAGCATTGTCGTGACGGAGGATGATTTACGGCACACTTTAAAAAACATCCTCTTTCAACCGTAGCTCACACCCAACTGGCTGCATGGAATAAGTTGTAACTTGTCACACTGTTATTACAGTTTGCTGTGTCTCATCCCATATTGTAGATCCCTGCCTTTCCATTGGATGACCTCAGCAGCAGCATTCACCGTATTTTGCAATCACAACGGAAGGGCTAGGTGTTACACATCACTTCTGGTACAGCAACTTCCAGCCAAATAAAAACATTATGGGGTGTTCTCATCCACCTTATTTACCCCATCTGGCACTGTGAGAATTCTGGCTCTTCCCCAAAGTCAAAATGACCATGAAAGGAAAACGTTTTGAATTGATTCAGGACATTGAGGCAGCCACTACAATGCAACTAAAGACACTCATAAAAGAAAACTTCCAGAACTGCTTCAGAAAGTGGCAAGAACGATGGGATAAGTGTGTTCGAAGCAAGAGGGGGATTAATAGCAATGTGTCTTTTACTGTAATAAATTTTTTTAAATTTAAACATTCAACATATTTTTTAATCATACCTCATATACATATTTATTTTTCAAGGATATTGTTAACTATGATAAAAGATTGGTATCATTAGTGACCCTTGACCTCCAATAACTTACAAGTTACCTGGGAAGACAAGAATAATCCTCTTTAAATTTCCAGGGCCTTTAAAGCATTTATTGTTACTCTACTTCACAGCAGTTTTAATACAAATTGCAGGGGAAAACTATTTTACTCATCAGCAAGATAATTAAGAGATGGTCAAATCAGTATGTGTATCTGTACGATACTTGTACAGTAGTCATAAGTGGTGAATAATGTAATCAAGTGGTAAATAAATGAAAACATGTATTAAAAAAAAAAAAATTCCACATACATTCCACCAAATTCCATAACATTTTAAGAAATTATCTTCCTTTTGCTTAACCAGCAAAGGACTCCTGAGATTTAAAGCTAATGTTTCTCTATTTTTCCTTCCTGTCCCCTCTGCCCTGACACTCATTATGTCTAAATCCTATCAGAGAGGTTTTACTTAAAGGATGTAGGAATGAAATTCTTTTGAAAGCAAAATATAAAAATGAAAAAAAAATCATGCACTGAAAATATAAAATTTTGTATACATTATCACACATCAGTGCATGGAAAAACTGAGATTATTTTCAGAAAGACACTATTCTAATTTATTCTGAAATAGAAGAAAAGTTCATGGGACTGACTACACCTGCCACAGATGAAAACAAAAAATCTTTGACAATATGTACTTGGGGTCAAGAACACTGATTCTAACTAGTTCCCATTTTACAAAGAAGAATGCTCTCCTGGAAATTTCTTGACTTGGCTTCTCCTAGAATGGATCTCTTAATGATCCACAAAATACGAAGAGGGATTCCAAGAGTGATAATGAAGTTATCTACACTTTTGGCATTTAAAGGGAACTAATTACTTATTAATTACTAAAAGTAATTATAACAACTGACAGTGTTGTAAAATATTTTAAGAAGTGAAAAAATGGAAATACTGATAATACAAGTTGAGTTTTTAAATTTGTATTACTTGTTTTTATTAGACTAGGAATATATATTTTGTTGCATGAAAAATACTAAAAATGTAGGTTATTTTTAAAAAGGAAAAATAAAAATAAAAAATAATTGCATGTTTTCACATAACTGTAACCATAGTATTAGATGTATTTAGTTGAATGTCACGTAGGTTGTTTGGGAAGATTATTTCCAATACTTTCATTCTATCATCTGTATCACTGCATGATTCCTCAGATTACACAAAACCCTAGTTCATAGTTTTAAATAATCAAAGGGCTAAATTAATTTTTAAAATTTTACAACAAAATTATCTAGAAAGACTACGATACAAGAAAGATAAAACTTTCACCCAGGACTACACACTGTCATATTTTTTTTTCTTTTTTAACCAAATAACAAATATACTGCATTCATTACTACATTGTAACCTCCTGACGAATCAACCTTTGCAAAGGTCCAATTATTTTGGAATTGAGCTAATTTTTAAAATCTACATAAGCATGTAGCGTTCATTTTTTAAAATGTAAGTATCTACTTCAAATACCCAGAAAACTGAATTTATTTAAAAGGACTACTTTACAAGTTTTTAGGAGTAGAGAGAGTAATCATGAGTCTGATAAACTGAGATAGCATTACTGTCTCTTTTCCATAATAAGCTGTCTGTTCATTCCACTTACGATGTAAAAGAAAGAGAAACCGATTTCTCCCATCCTAAACTTTCTTTCACGTCGTAGATCTGCATATAAAAAAACCTGACACTGAATCAAAAGAGGAAGACAGGAAGGAGCCTTGACAGAAACTACAGTAGCCACCCCCATCCGCAGTTTCGCTTTCTGTGGTTTCAGTTACCTGAGGTCAACCAGTCTGAAAACATGAAATGAAAATTTCTAGAAATAATCAACTTGTAAATTTAAATTGTGTGCCATTCTGAGTAGCATGATGAAACGTCGCACTGCCCTGCTCCATCCCACCCGGACATGAATCATCCCTTTGTGAAGCAGCTCCACACTGTATATGCTCCCTGCCTGTTAGTCATTTCGTAGCCAACTGGACTATCAGCTGAACTGTGGCAGCACAGGTATCCGTATCACAGTGCATGTGTTCAAGTAACCCTTATCTAATGGCCCCAAAGCGCAAGAGTAGTGATGCTGGCAATTCGCACATATCAAAGAGAAGCTGTGAAGTGCTTGTGTTAAGTGAAAAAGTGAAAGCTGTTGACTTAATAAGGAAAGGAAAAAAAACCATGCTGAGGTTGCTAAGATCTACAGTAAGAACAAATATTCTATCCATGAAATTGTGAAGAAGGAAAAAGAAATTTGTGCTTATTTCTAGAAGTATAGAAATAAGAACATACAATAGTCCTCCCGCCCCCATCCATAGGAGATGTGTTCCAAGACCCCCAGTGGATCCCTGAAACTGTGGATAGTACCGAATGCCCCTACCCCCCCACACACATACATACTTATGATAAAGTTTAACTTATAAATTTGGCACAGTAAGAGATTAACAACTAATAAAATAGAACAATTATAATAATATACTGTAATAAAAGTTATGTAAATGTGGTCTCTCAAAATATCTTATTGTAGTGTACTCACCCTTCTTGTGATGAAGTGAGATAAAATGCCAAACCTGTTCCTTAATCTGTGTAACCATCCCTTACTTGTAGTAAATGGCTTGATATCACTCATTTCAGGGGATCCCTCACTGAAGTCTTCATATAGGCTCAATGCCTTCTGGCTCAACACTTTGTTGTCAGTCAGAATAAGTTTTCTGTTCATGTCTTCAACCCACAAATTTAATATCTTTCCCATGTTAACTAAGCACTTACTATGCACTGTGGCCGTAACTTTTGCAATTTCATGTGCGACAGAAACATGAAGGAGGAACTAAGTATATAATGGACGCTCAGTATTTCCAATTAACTGGTATTTACATAATACACGAAATTAGAACACAGAAAAATCACACCTACTGCCTCCCAAATTTTTTACTTTTGAAGACTAAGTTTATTAATCTCCTTAAAAAACACAATTTCTTTGCTGAGGTAGAAATGTGAAAGTAGAACATATTTAGAAGCAAAAAAAATGATCAGATTGGTCGTGGTCACCAATTAAAACCATGCTTTTAGAACTCCCTTTTAAAAGCCTATGTGACCTGTTCATTTTTTGGTTATAGACCGCATTTCATTGATCAATATTTGCCAAAAATAAGCTCTGATAAATTATATATATTATTATTGCCCAAACATTTTAAATGAATTGGCCACTGAATTTCTGGGTAGATGGAAGGCAACTAACCTCATTTTCACTTAAAAGAAAAAAGAGGTAATAATTGCAGTAGTTGCTTTATTTGCAATTCATAAACCAATACCAAAAACGTATACCTTATTAGCTAAATAGGAAAGAATTTATCACGCACCTATAGGTGTAATTTTTTCTGAGTCACCACAGCAACACACCACCTTCCCAACACTCTAAATAGCTCCCTGCCTGCACTTTGGGTCATGCTAATCAACTCCCACCTTACCAGAGGCTCCAGCCGCAGAGATAATTCTTTAATGCCAGAATTGATTCCCATAAAAAAAAAAATGCAACAAATAAAATAAAAAAGCCAGGCAAAATACCCCAGGGTTTTCAAACCGTCACACAGTACTTTAACATTGTTGAAGCAACCTTCTCAAAAGCAATGACCTTCTGAGATCTACTTAAAATGGTGGCAAGCCTTACTCATTTATAATCAGGTAAGAGGATAAGGAAGGAGGGATGTGCAGATTTACTAGTGGCTTATGGAACTAAAGTCCTTTTTTCTTATTTAAAGGTTTTAACATTGCAAACTAAAATGAGGCAAGGGAATATAATAGTAACATATTTTTAGTTGAGATAATCGATGCTACAATAGGGACAATATAAATTTGAATTAGATATGAAAAGAAAAATAATCAAAATGAGTTCTATGGCCCTAAAATTAGCCAAAAATACTGTATTAATTACCTCAGAATCCAGATTCTATTATTACTAAAAGAAATTGAAGCAGGGCCAGGTTGGGACCCGCTGAAATGGAGGCCTTGCAATGTCCCCAGCCTAACCTTTCCTTGACTTATAGCTAAGGACAGATCATCCCCAGAATGTCCCCTGTCCCACCCAGTTCCCTGTCTTAGAAAATTACCCTGAAACTTATGATTAATACCCTTAGGCTTAATGATCACAATCTCAGTGGTCTAGCATTCTTTCCAGCCTACTGCCATCATTATTCCTGGGTTACTGACCCCACTGAGTAATCAGGTTGCCAGGGGGAAAGCTCCAATGCAGATCCCCAGAACCCTCACATAGCTTTTAGAGGAACGCAAGGTTTTCCCTGATATACCCGAAGCCAGTCTGAGCGTGTTAAGGCAGTCTTTGGAGGCGTAACCTGCTGCCTTCTCAGACCACTCGTGCTCTGATAATAAATGCTTATTCTATAGCCCAACTCTTGTATGGGTCTGTTGGTTGAGCGGCGCAGGCAGCATGAGCACTGGATTTCGTTGCCCTCCAGTTTCAAAATCACTGAGGTAAGCAGGCTTATCCACTCTTGTGATATATTTTAAGGAAACTCCAAAAACTCTTTTTCAGTATATTTAAACACATATTTACAAAAAAGAATAGGCACACATATTTTCTCCTAAATCATATAGTTATATTCCATAAAAATATGATCAACATTAACGAAAATTAATTCTCAATTCGTTCTTAAAACACAGTTCTTAAAAATCATAGTTCTATCACCTAGTTCACTGTTGATAAATGAGCAATCATTCAACGATCTTGCTTGGATCAAATGAAATTATTTCTTGAAGAGAAATAAAAATAATCACTTGTACGTATCCCCAAGGGCAAAAAAGGAAATTGGAAAAGTGAATCTGCAAAGTTGTCTGGTGTCTGAAGAAGATGGCTCACCAAACCACAACTACCACTGGACTAACTCCTTTTACCTGCACTTACAAGCTACTCATAAAAGATGAAAGAATAAAATGAGTGTGTCATTAAACTGTCTTCGAGTCCTAAAATAAAAATAAGCATGCACTCTGGGATCCAAACATCCCAACTTTGGCACCTATTAGTCATTTACCTTGTGAAAAGTTTCTTTAACTTCTCATAGTCTTAGCTTCCTCATTTTCAGAATGGAGATAAAATGAACCTCAGAGACAGCATAAGGATTAAACAAGATAATGTCCACCAAGCATAGTGCCTCTAGAAAGTGCTCTATTTGCACTTTATTTAATTAGAACCTTCCACAGAGCAAAGTAATTTGGGGGGAAAAGGAAAAGGAAGAATTTTTTTTGTAGACACAAGCTAAGAGACAAAAACAAGGAAGAACTTTACTTTGTGAGTGAGAGAGCGTTAAAGATTACAGGCAGTTCAACCTAGACCTTGTAGGTAGCTCAGTCAGAATGTATACATTTCAAAGGTTAGCATCTAAAGAATGAGCCTTCAAACAGAAGCAGAGAGCTGCCAGACTGTGTTTAGCTTGGACTATGCATGTACAATAATAGGGGATGAATACACTTATCAAAATTTGTAAAACGATTTACATTTTGAGTTTATAGTCTATGTCTCCAAACTCCAACACTATGTGGTACTAAATAACCACAAACAAAATGGATGGGGAAAGGATATTACAAGAAAAAGCCAAATGACTAGGGTTTGGTAGACTGTTCTCTCAGATATCAAAAAAAGAATGTCATAACACCTGTACCAACCTATTTCAAACATTTAATTACACAGAACATGTTTATACATGTTCTCTGACTCTGAACATCATCATCAAGATGTATAGCATCATTGCAAACATTGTCTGTCCAGTACAAATGGCTTTAAAAGTTAACTTGTCATTGCCTATACTTAACCCAAAAAAATTTTGTAGGAAATCTAATCTTAGGTATTTAAACAGCAAATTATGACAGAAAAATATAATAGACTTGATAAAAACATGATTAAGATCTACTCAAGCATAAAAACTTGAACTTTGGGTTAAAGTTCTAATTCAATTTCTTAAATGTAAATAAAAGGTAAAAGTAGTTTGAAATTTGCAGCTCTGAAAAATGTGCTTGCCATGACAAAAATCTAAAACCTTGTGTAGAACAAATCAGTTAATTATTCTAACTCTGTATTGAATACAAACAGTTCCCTAGTTTCATTTGTGATTTACATCAGCGAATAAAATTTGAATATAGTAGTGTGCTCAACCTACTGTGAATTCAAATTTTACTTTATAATTGTTTGTGAAAAAGTAATTAAAGGCACTTGTATTCTAACATAAATGTTACTTACAAGTGAAAAATTGTAATTCCTTTATGTTTCCTAGATACCCTGGATCATTACACAAATTTAAATAGTCATTGATCCTTTAAAATAAATATTTTCTGTTAATAACATTCTCTATTTTTATCACAAGTTTCCACACTCATGACACATTACTTGAAATGTATAATGTAACAAATATGCTCTGAGTGAAAGGGCCTGCAAAGACACTAATAGTGAATTGCTCAGCTAGAAGCTGAGAATTTATAAATGATAAATCAGTCATCAGAATGTAAACCTGCCCATGTCAGAATTTCTATAAGAAATTCAGCAGTAATTAATTCTGATTTTGTAATAATGCTCTCCTCTCCTAGTAAGACCCGCTAAGAAAGTAGCTACTTGCTGAAGCCAGTAGCAATTGAGTTGTCTGTTGCACTCGCTTATTTTGGTTCTTCATTTTTATAAGTTATAAAATAAAAGAAAACAAACTGTAAGAAAAACAATTTCTTCCCACGTGGACGAGTTCGTTTTTGTATGAACCGATCTGCAGCCCTCTGTTGAAAACTGCTTGCTCCCAAAACAGTTACTCTCTGGAGACTAAGTGGGTGAAGCTCACTGAATTCACAAGCCAAGTGTTCCCTAATACAAGAGGACGCATATTCACGTAAAGCACCCCTTCTATACCAGACACAGGGCTGAGTCCTTTTAAAAAGTATTAGCTCATGTACTCCTGAAGGGTAGCACAATACGCAACCCCAAATATGCCACTTTGGCTTAAGGATTAGTGTGAGTTGAAGGCAACTGAGAAGAAGCAGATGCAAGAAAAGCACTCTGCCCTCCTCCTATTGGCCTAATTTGTAAAGGTGTCTTCCCTGTCCCTCTACCAGAAGGACAGATGTTAATGAATCACAAGAGGCAACTCTAGATCCTTTGCAACCTGGAGATGGCACCAGAGGAGTGAATCTACATACCAAACCTTATTACCAGCCCTATCTACCATTAGTTTCTCCATATATTTGCCTTCCAACAATTTGGCACCTCAAAAAGTTCAAAGCCCTTTTCCTTTGTCTTGTCACATCTCTACAAAATTATTGTTCTTTGCTAAGATGCTACATAAGCTCAAGTTCTAACCATCTGTTTGAATTACTCATCACTGAATGCTCCCATGCACAATGTATTAAAACTTATGTTTTACTCTTGCCTGTCTTTTATCAGTCTAATTTAACGGGCCCCCAGTCCATGAACCTAAGATGAGTAAAGGAAAAACAATCTCCTCCCCTATACTTCTTACAACACACCTATGAGGTAAGTTTTGTTATTAGCCTTGTTTTCCAGAGGAGGAAAACAAATTTAGAGATTAAATAAATTTCCCACAGCGACATGAATAATAAGTGGCAGAGCCAGAGTGTCTGACTCAGAGTCTTAAGAACTTCCAAACATCATATCAATATTTCTCAAACTGTAGCTCATGGTCCATCTACATCAGAATTACCCTAGATGTCTATTAAAGTACAGAGTCCTAAGGCCCTCTGAATAAAAAAAATCTTTGAAGACAGAACCGGTAACCTGCACTTTTAATACCCTCTCCAAATAATTCAAATGCTCAATAAAGGTTAGTAACTATCAATATACCATAGTGGCCTTATCATTGATTAATTTTTTATTTGGGGATATTTCCCTTAGAAGAAACAAGGATACGACAAAATTCAACTAAGACGCCAGGAATTTAAATTTTAAATTATTAAATTTAAAAGTTAAATTTAAAATTATAAATAACTGAGAAGATTAAAAGCATATTATTATTTCAGGCTTTTACCATACTCTACTGACTTATTTCTTTGGCCACCAGAAAAATCAATAGGCACATTTTAGGAGTAGATAAAATAATTAGTTCAGATAGATAATTCTCGTGTTTAAAGTAAACTGACCCTCCATGTACCTTAACTTAATGCTAATCAATTTTCTATATTTCACATCACTGATCTCACAAAAAGTTTTAGAAGGAAAATCTTAGAACTAACTTTGCAACCGTCAGCAGTTCCTTAAATTGATAAATATTATAATTCATTTCCCCCTAAAATATGATATGTCTTTATTTAAACCTTCACATACTATGACATTGTTACACCCTATTCAAACATGATAATTTATCATAGTCCTTCGTATGGGTTTAGTCCTACAGTCCTGAAACAACATACACCTCTTGCTCACTCCTGGGGAAATCAAAAGTTTAAATCAGTATTTAGAATGTAGACTTTTAGTGGCTGAAAAAATTTCAATACACTTCAGTCTAATAACATGCATGGACTTAGTCCGTTGTACTAAGAAAAACTCAAAGATGACTAGGACATAAGCCTTGTACTCAAGGGACATGTAACTTCTGGGGAGAACAGCCATTTCCAACAGACTCTAAAGTAAGGCAAAACACTTCTTAATTGATTTAATTGAAATGTAAAGTGTGCAGAAATGTAAATAGAAAAGTAATTCAAACAATAAAAATGGAGAAGGCATGACAAAAGTGGGGGAATCTGAGTTCGGCTTTAATGACAAATTAGTATTTTAATTGTTACGAGCTGAAAAATGAAGGACGATTAGGAGCGATGGTTTATAGGATAGTGGTAAAAGTTCATGGTATAGTACTGAAATATTGACCAGTGCTCTGTAGTTGAAGCAGAGAACGTATGTGAGGAGAAATGGGTATGAAAACTTAAGACTAGGAAACTAAGAGACTTTAGAGACACCATGCTCAGGAGTTTAAGCTTTGTTCTATGGAAAATGAACCCTCAAAGGTTTCTGAGCAGAGAAATGAAGAATGGTTTTTTAAAACATGCAAACTGAAAAAAACAACCAGTGTCCTTAATTCTTTCCTATCATTAACGTGTACTCAGATAAATAAGGAAAGCTATTATAATGATGGCAGCAAGAAAAAAAGAAAGACGCAAGAAATAGGGCTGAGTTAAGATTGACAGGATCTAATACGAAGCCTGGTAAGGAAAAGTCAAAGGTAATCTCAAAGTGGATAACTGGAATTGCAAATATTATTAATCAAGACAGAAAAGACAGGAAGAACATGTTTGCTTTTTTTTTTTTTAACCTTTAGATGGCTTGAAGCAAGGAAACATGAATTTGGTTTTATATATGAGATTCAGATGTTAAAATACGTATACCCAGGAGGCATTAATTTAAATGAATATACACTTTGAGAGCTACCTCAAGACCAGAAAACTTCATCTAGGTATCACCTGCAAAGGTATGAAGGATAGGTGAAGCAATGGGCGTGGCTGTAAGGAAGCAAAGGATGCTTGTCAGCCAAAGACAAAATAGAGCAAAAGGGCAATCCATGAGAAACAACTCACATTTCAAAAGTAGACAGAAGGAGAGTCATAAAGAAAACTCAGAATAATAAAAAACGAGGGAAGTACAGTGTGTCAAAAGCAACAGGAGAAGAGAATTTTAAGAAAACGGAAAGGTCAACAGTGCTAACATGCTGCAGACATAGTGGTAGTACAGTGATCCTAACAAGAAACCACTCAGTTTAGAAATTAGCTCATTATTGCAGGTCACACAATGTATCCACATTAGTACTTATTTTAAATAATTCAAGATAAATCCCAGGGGTGCCTACAAATGTATACAGATGGACACTTTGGTCAGCATTGCTCAAGCAGTGAACAGGAGTGTCTGGACGCTGATGATAACCACTTTGAGCACCTCCTGTAATTGCAGAAGTCAAATGTGATGTGTATCCATCTATTGTTATTGGTATATATTTAGTACTAGAATTTTAACACAGTTTTCCTTTCTTAAAATGTGTATACATTTTTTTGGCACCCTCTGTATTTTTAAACAAGGTAAAGGCATTGTAACTTTTAGATACTATTGAAAAGCCAAAAATGTTCCCAACTGATAAAAACTAAATAAAAAAGACCATTTTCAAATAAAAATGGGAGCCAGGTAATGGCATAACATCTTGAAAATCATTTTGACTGATTAAGGTTAAATAAGCCTGTAATCTTTAATAATATAGTGCTTTCAAAAACAAGTAATAATAGCATTTGCATTTGCAAAGTACGTCAGAATTAATTTAACTTTAAGAAACTGACAAAGGCTCTCTTCTCCTTGAACAAATTTTAGTCCTGCTCCTCTGAAGCTTCCTTTCAATTAGGCTTCAAAGTTGGGCCCCATCCTGTCATTGGCCCGCTCAGCCCACACTTAGCAAAGAATCCTGCTAAGTCATCTCCCTAACCTTGATATCTGATCAAGTTCCTCATACCCCATCTTTGATAAATAAGTCCTTGGCCTGCCTTTCGCAAGAATCCCCTTACATTTGATGTCTCCTCTTTGTAATTTTCCCTCCACTGACTCCCTTTACCCTACTCCTTCGCTATAAATCCCCAATTGTGCTTGTTACATTTGGAGTTAAGACCAATCTCTCTTCCCTATTGCAATATGCTACTGCACAAGTCTTCCTCACCATTTTAACAAGTGTCAGAGTAATTTTTCTTTAACGTAAGTCATTAAGGGAAAGTAGTCACACTCAGCTAATATTAACAGAACAGTAATTCACCATACAACCACAATTAAAAACAAAAGTTCAGCAGAATATCCATAAGACTGACAATTTAAAAACTATTGTATGTTATATGGAGCTTATAGTGAGTACAACAAGATTCCCTAATTTCTGATGCAAAACAATTTTTTTAAAGACGCTTTTGTCCACTGAAAACAGATAGAATCAAGTTCATTGCCTATTCATGCAGGAATTTATCAGTCTGAACTTCTGGCAATAATAGGATGAAATGGGTGGGAAAGTAGCTGGTGTTTAATTAGTTTCTGAATTATAAGTTACATAAAGCAATAGATACAAACAGCACTTGACACCCAAGGTCCTCAATTCAGTCACCAGATACTCATTTAAGGCTTGGCACAGAGGGAGAAGGAAAGAGTAATACAGGCTCTCTATGATTTAAGAGAGATGACATGTACAAATAAACAGAATGCTATAAATAATTATAATACAAGCATGAAAGTGATAAGATCATTCATGAAGGGTACAACAAAGGTGTTAAGAGAGTTCAGAAAAAGGAGAGATGATTTCTCTTAGGAAGACAAGAAAAGGTTTCATGAAAACACAGGGGCATGTGATTTAAGTCTTCAGAGATGACCAGGATTTATAGGGAGAAGGAAAGTGAAAGGCATTCCAGTGTTAAGAAGTAACATGAGCAAAAGCCCAATGAAGGTAACTTTTCTATAACCACAGGAAAGAAGAACAGGAGTTAACACTTGGGCCTTTTTGGTGAACTGAAAAGTGTCCCTCAAAAATTCATGATCATCTGGGACCTCAGCATACGACCTTATTTGGAAATAACAGGGTCTAGGGGGATGTAATGGATTAAGAATCTTGAGGGAAAATCATCCTGGACTTAGGTTGGGTCCTAAATCCAATGACGTGTGATCTTAACTTAAGAAAAGGAGAGGATACAGACAGACACACACAGAGAAGGCCATGTGAAGATGGAGGCAGAGATTGGAGTGATACAGCCACAAGCCAAGCAAAGCCTGAAGTCACCAGAAGCTGGAAGAGGCAAGGAAGGGACTCTTCCCTGGGTCCTTCAGAAGCAACATGGCTCTCTGTTTACACCTTGATTTCAGCTTCCAGAATTGTGAGAGAAAACATTTCTGTTGTTTCACTTTATGAATTGTGGTCCTTTGTTACAGTAGCCCTAGGAAACTAATACAGCTTGGTTAAGGACAATTAGTAGAAGGCGACTCTGAAATAATATATTGGCCTCTGCCCCTGGTTCCTGACAATACTTGGTCTTTAACCAAACTCTAGTTAAATCTCCTGAGTGATAGGAGTTTCTGACTCAAAGCTCTTAAATCCCTTGGAATTTCCTTTTTGGTAATAGGGGTCTTTTGTTCGAATGCCAGAGGTGACTTTTGTGGGCTCCTGGGTAGGGGCTGATCACCAGAAAGACCAAACTATAATTAGAAAGTTGTAACTTTCAGCCCCACTCCCCAGTCTCTGGAGTTGGGAAAGGAGCTGGAAAATGAGTTAATAATCCATCATGCCTATGTGATGAAACCTCCATAAAAATACCCAAAGTATGGGGTTCAGAGAGCTTCCAGATTGGTTAACATATCCACATGCCAGAAGGATTGCTGCATCCCAGGTCCACAGGGACAGAAGCTCCTATGCTTGGGACCCTTCCAGGTCTTGCCCTATATATCTCTTCAACTGTATCCTTTAACGTATCCTGTATTATATGGTAAATCAGTAAACGTAACTATTTTCCTGAATTCTGTGAGCTGTTCTAGCAAATTATTAAACCCAAGGAAAGGGTGATCGGAACCTCTAATTTATAGCTGGTTGGTCAGAAGCACAGGTGACAGTGTGGACTTGTGATTGGCATCTGAAATGGGGGGCACAATGGCAGTCTTGTGGGACTGAGCCCTAAACCTGTGGGGTCTATGCTAACCCTAGGTAGGTAGTGTCAAAACTGAATTGAATTGTAGGACAACCAGTGGTGTCTGCAGAGTGTTGGAGAATTGCTTGATGTGGGGAAAAAAACCCCACACATTTGGAGTATGCAAGTATTCAGTAGAGTAGACAAAAAACAGAGTTTTCCTTTTCAGCTAAGCACTCAATGCTCCTGCATCTTATTTAATTAACACTTTAGAAGAAAAAACTATTAACAATAAACTTCTCCTTTACAGGCATATTCTCATATTACCAGGCAATTGTATTAAAAAGTGAACATAAGACAATGAAATGCCATTACTTACAATGTGTGACTCCGGCCAGAGTTTGGTAGAAGGTGGGAGTATCACTATCATCAGTGAGGGTCACATATACACCCCCAGACAATAGCCAACGAGAGAAGGTAAAAGCGTCTTTGTTTAGAAGAAGCCAATTCCTAAACTTTTCATAGTTTACCTTTTCACCCTAAAGTTAAAACAAGAAAACACAGGTTTAGTCAAATTTTAAGGTATCTTCACCTGAAACTTAAAAAAATATAAGGTATCTTACTTGGAACATGCACAACTTGAAATTTGCAATTAGTTGACATTTACCTACAATGGAAGAATTACCTAAATACTTGGAAATCTAACTTTCAAAAATAATTGTTTTCAAAAATAATTGTACTTTAGTACTTCCATTTGCATAAAATCTATGATAATTGCAAATTATTTCATCAATTCATGAAAGCAGTGCACTGTTACTAATAACCTATATTTTATTTACTGAGGTATATCCTGAAATCAGTAAACTGCATTTCTTTCAATATTTAATAAATCCAATTTTTCACTTTAGTACCTTCTTCTTTAGTACCTCAGTCTACCAGAATTAGCATATTTTAATTAAATATGTATGAAATTTAAATGCTCTTTTTACTTTCATAGGCAAATTAAAAACAACTACCCAGCAGTACTTATCCAGAAGGCATCAATGAAAACATGTATTCACAAGTCAACAATAATACAAAAAGAAACAAGTAGATTTCTATTTCTTTGCTTTCTTTCCAAAGTGTTTGTCTGGTTAAATCTCGAGAAAAATAGTACCCAGGCCAAGAAAGAACACCACATGGTTACGAAAGTCAATCTCTTTGGAAGACAAGAGGACTTAGGTTGAGTGAGGGCCAGATGATTTTATGAGAAAAGGGGAGAAGCAACTCATAGGGAAATACAATGAAGGATGACATTCAGGAGCCTAGCAGCTGTAATCCTGAGAGCGATATTAAGGGATACAAATAATTTATAACCTAAAAGAGATATGGTAAAAATAATTTCTACATTGTTTAGTAATATCCCATTGAGTACAATAGGATATTACTAAATCCTATTTAGCCTAGTAGTTTCCGAACATGTAACAGTGCAATCCAAACACTCAACACCGACAGTCTTATTTCTCTGAATGGAAAAACAGGGCATTCAGACTTGCTGCAGGGACACATGAGGACATTGCCAACATGTTTAAAGATTGGGGATCACAACCACATTCTTTCTCTACTCCACGTTTAGTCTAGAAAGAATGTCAGCAGTATACCACAAGCTCACTTTTGCACGTTAACATCTCTTACATTGGAATACGTGTTAAAACCAACAGTATCCTTTAATTATGAGCACACTCCTAGTATCCTGACTCCAAGTGATTTTTGAACCCCACAAGACGTACACCAATGACCTACCCTCCACGTTGCCAAATCTAAGGAATGCTTCTTGGGAGTTGAAAAGTCAACTCACTTGATCTTTCAGTTTATTTGACATACTTAAACACTCCTTCCTCTTGAAATACTTTTATCACTTGGCTTCCAGGACACCATTCTTTTTTGGTTCTCCTCATATGCTATTCCTTAGGCTCCTGTTTTGATTCCGCTTCATCTTGCCAATCTCTGAACACTGGAATATAGGACAGCCTTCCAGTCTGTTTTCTATCGAAATTCACTCCTACATGATCTCATCCTCACCACAAGCCAACAAAGTCTTCCCCCTGAACTCCAACTTATTATGTCAAAAACTATAGCTGACAACTCAACCTGAATGTCTAATATGATTCTCAAATTTAATTACGCCCTAAGCCTCTCTTGATATTGAAAGCCCAAACCTCCCTCTACCGCAGTTATAGCCACCTCAGTTAACAGCAACTTACTCACTAAATCAGGCCAACCCCTTAGTCATCCTTTTCTCTTTCTGTCACAGCCCATAATCAATACAAGAAAAGATCCTGTCAACTCCCCCTTCAAAATAAATGTGGACTCTAAAAACTTCTCATCACGTCACTGCTACATCATGATCTAAACGACCATCATCTCTTACCTGGGTTATTCAGATATCTCAACTGGACTCTGTTCAGCCTACCTTCCACATAAAAACCAAAATAATCATGTTTAAATAAAAACACAATAAACTCCTGTACTCCTGTGCTCAAAACCCTCTAATGGTTTCCATCTCACTCAGGGTGACAGTAAAGGAACCCCATGTCACTAACTTCATTTCCTACTACTCCCTTCTCACTTCATTCTAGATAAACTGGCCTCTTGGACATGTCAAGCACACTCCCACCTCAGGCCTTTACTATATTCTCTTCATGGAAAGTGCTTCCCCAAAAAACTGGTTTTTACCTCACTTCCTTTAAATTCTTTGTTCAAACATCACTTTATCTGACGAGCCTTTCCTAACTATCTTATATAAAATACTGACACTCAGCCACCTCGTTCCTATTAGTGCCTATCCCCCTTATTATTCTACTTTCTTTTTCCCTATAGCACTAATTATCATCTAATATATATACCTGCTTTTGGGCCTAATTTTTAAAGAACCGGGTAGCTAACCATATTTAATCCCTATCTATAGAACGGGAATGTCTGCACAAGCTTTATTAAAATAAAAAAATATATACATTTCCCCCCAAATGAGCAATGAGTATTAATGCATTTGACATCTCGGTGAAAAACCCAATTAATCAAGGCCTGAAAAAATTAGATTACCATTTTTCTGACCAGCAATGCTTGTTACCGGAGAAAAAAATACCATAGCCTAGTTTCTCTTGGAAAACTGAAATACGTACTACCATGGCAACTTCCAGTCAACAAGTCAGAATCCAAAATGGAAGGGGCCAATTCTTTTGCACCAAATGCATAGAAATGCTGTGTGCGATGTAAGACCATAACCACTACCAAAAACTGCACAGCCAAGCTCAAAAGCAAGAAAGGGAAATTTCCAGGTGCTACCAGTACAGAGGAACTCAAAGCCAGAGTGGTGAAAAGCTAAAGCCAGACAGTGCAAAAAAATATTAGAACCAGATACACGCATATGGATGGAATATTGACAATCAATGACTATATTGTTAGGAAGGTGACTAAACTAAACTGAATAGAAATTGACTGAACAAAACCAAAAGCAGTGAAGGATTCATATCTGTGAAATGGAAGTGAGTCAAAGAGCCACCCATAAAAAATCATACAGCTGTGAGTGCTGTAGGAAAGGATCAGAAACTTCTAAAAGGGTTTTACTCTACCATCTCTAGGGACTTTTCCACATTAGCAGACTTCTAAAACGAAAAAAAGGGATTTTCTCTGTTAAAGACACACATTTTCTATTGTTTAACTTTTACATAATGAAAATATATTAATAATGAAGACAGAAAAATGACAATTTTTTTTTTTAGAATTTTTAGATGAGTTTATTTGAGCCAAACTGATGATATATGCCAGGGAGCAAGATCTCCCATGAGCCTAAAAATGACAAATTTTTAAAACCCAAAAGTTTCACAATGAAAATCAACTAAGTAAAACAAATGATAAGATAGGCCTTGATGGGTCAGGGAGGGTACCAGAACAGCTCAGGGCAAATGAGTGATGTATGAGGTCAGACAATTAAGTTTGTGAATCTGTTGCAACGATGTTGCTAACCTTTTTTTGATATCAGAGGGATTATTCATTATGAATTTGTACCACGTAGACAAATAGTTCACCAAGTTTACTATTTGGAAGTGCTGAAAAGGCTGTGTGAAAAAGTTAGACGACCTGAACTTTTCGCCAACAATTCATGGCTCTTGCATCACGACAATGCACCAGCTCACACGGCACTGTCTGTGAGGGAGTTTTTAGCCAGTCAACAAATTACTGTATTGGAACACCCTCCCTACTCACCTGACCTGGCCCCCAATGACTTCTTTCTTTACCAGAAGATAAAGGAAATATTGAAAGAAGACATTTTGATGACATTCAGGACATCAAGGGTAATACGATGACAGCTCTGATGGCCATTCCAGAAAAAGAGTTCCAAAATTGCTTTGAAAGGTGGACTAGGCGCTGGCGTCGGTACATAGCTTTCCAAGGGGAGTACTTCAAAGATGACCTGAAGAAGCACTTTTTCTAGAATGAGTTTGCAAACTTAATTGTCAGACCTCCTATCTATATGTCTATGATGAAAAGCAATGGCACTGTAATGGGAACAATCACCTGTGTGTGTGCATGTGTATGTGTGTGTGTATGTTGGTGTGAGAGTGCGGTAGTGTGCTTCATTAGATATTAAGTATAGGCAGTTGTCTTTACAGTAGAATTGGGAACTTTCAGATGCACAAATATAGTAGTAATAAGTGTGTCAAGGACCTTTGAACATAGCACATAGTTGAAACCAACTATTAAATACAAAAATGTCAAGAATATGGTACACATAAATATCTATTCATCATAGCTAAACTCATTATACAATTAAGAGTTAATACTCTATCAACAGGTAGGGATGAAATGTAAATCTTTAAGTATACCTCTGAGAAACACTTCCTGAGTGTATCTGGGACTTTACCATCCACCGCATGGAGCAGTCTTTCCATTTCTTCCCGTACAACATAGCTCCCGGATTCGCTTGCAAAAAGACTAAAAATGTCTAGGAGAAAGAAAGAATAAATTAATCGTATCATAGATTAAATATATCCTCGTGGAAGTAGGGAGGGAAAAGTAACAAATATTGAGTGATGACTTGTGCCAAGCACTTTATAAATATGTAATTTAATTCATTCCTAAAAAAAAGCCACAAATAAACACTCCAGCAATATAAATTAAAACAGTAATGTGATATCTTTTCAAACACACTAAATTGCAAAAATGTTTAGATATGACAATACAAAGTGTTAACCATAAGTTGGGAGAAACAGAAACTCTTGAAAAACTACTATTACAGAGTATGAATTACTGTAACCACTTTGGAGAACAACTTGTCAAAAGTTTAGGAAAGGTTGGGGCCAGCCCAGTGGCTCAGGCCGTTAGAGCTCTATGTTCCTAACAACAAAGGCTGCCGGTTCGATTCCCACATGGGCCAGTGGGCTCTCAACCACAAGGTTGCCAGTTCAATTCCCCGAGTCCCGCAAGGCATGGTGGGCTCCGTCCCCTGCAACTAAGATTGAACACAGCACCTTGAGCTGAGCTGCCACTGAGCTCCCAGGTTGCCGGTTCGACTCCCTCAAGGGATGGTGGGCTGTGCCCCCTGCAACTAGCAACGGCAACTGGACCTGGAGCTGAGCTGCGCCCTCCACAACTAAGATTGAAAGGACAACAACTTGACTTGGAAAAAAAGTCCTGGAAGTACACACTGTTCCCCAATAAAGTCCTATTCCCCTTCCCCAATAAAATCTTTAAAAAAAAAAAGTTTAGGAAACGTAAATATGCATGCTAGAAATTCAAGTTCTAGGCAACTCCACTTCTACCCTTGAGAAATTCTCATACATGTGCATGTCCGTGAATAACAATGTTGTCCAGGGTATTGTCTGTAGTAGCAAAATTTGGGGAAAAAAGATAAATGTCTATCAACAAGCAAATAACAAATTGAGATACACACATGCACACACACCTACACCCACACAATGAAATACTATTATAGCAGTTAGAATAAAGGAACAAAGTGTTTCAAGATGAACAAATGCCAAAAATGTTCAAGGAAAATAATATGTATAATATACCATTTAAAAGTTTAAAATCTGCAAAACAGTTGAAGATACGTTTAAGGATATATAAAAATCTACATGAGGAATGAAAGATCACCAAAGTCATGAGAATGATAACCTCTGAAGGGAAGAACAGGGGTTGGACCATGGATGGTCCAGGGGTTGGACCATGGAAGGATACAAAGAGAGAGCCTCACCTTGGCTGTAATATTTTTTCTTAAAAAACAAGATATGGGGCAAATATGATATAATGTCAAGGAATAATAAAGCTGGGTGGAGGTACATATGTTTGAAATACTGCTTTTGTGGGTTGACCTGCATCCCCCCAAAATTTGTAAACATCCAACCTGCTGGCAGCCATGAATAGGATCTTATTTGGAAAGAGAGAAGATAGAAAAAAAACAGTCTTCCCTCTGAAGTCCCTGTGGGTTCCATTGTCTGCCCTCCCACATCCTGTGGCCGATGCTCTTAGGGGGAGTACAAGTGGCTGGAATGCTCTGACGAATGGTTATGGGTTAAACTGTGTCCCCCCCCCCGCCCCCCCAAGATTTAAAGTCCTAACTCCAGTACCTGTGAATATGACCTTATTTGGAAAAAGGTATTTGTGAATGTAATCAACTGAAGATGAGGTCATTAGGATGGGCCTAATCCAATATGACAGATTATAAGAAGAAAAGAGACACAGTTGAAAGAAAGCCATGTGATAAGATCAGCAGACTGGAGTGATGCAGCTGTAAGCCAAGGAATACCCAGGATTGATGGCCACCACCAGAAGTCAGGAAGAAGGAAGGATTCTTCCTTACAGGTTTCGGAGGAAGGAAGGACCTACTAACATCTTAATTTTGGACTTCCAGCTTCCAGAAATCTGAGATAATAAATTTCTGTGTTTAAAACCACCCAGTTTGTGGTACTTTTGTTACACTACTCCTGGGAAACTAATAAAATTATATAATAAAAATAAAAATCTAAAAATATATGTTGGTATTTATGACCCAAAGAATTGTTATTTTTTTAATTACTGGCTTAATTACTCTGGAGCCAGAGTATGTGTTTGTTAGTAGAAGGATACTATTGAAAAAACTAGGATCACAGATAAATTCCAATACAAAAAATTGGGTTTATGGAAATTTCATTACCTTGATTGTAATAATGTGGGTATATAAATTATCTCAAAACATATCAAAATATACATATGTATCTTATTGTATGTCAATTATATCTCAATAAAATTATAAAAAAGGAAATAAATACATATCCTAGGAAACACGGATGGACAATGATTAACTAAGGTTATCTTCCCTTTCATATTTAAGGGAAAAATGAATGATGTACTCTCATTATAACATTTGTCTGCTTAGTGGGATTTAAAAGTCATGGATGAGGAGTCATCATCTGGGCTTAGATAATTCACCTAATAAAATTAATTTCTAAAATTAAGAGTAAAACCATTAAAAAGAACTAAATCTTTTACCAAGAATCAGTAATAAAACATCAAGTAAGTGAACTTCTGATTCTACTTGTGAAGTAAGGCAAGAATAGATTGCTAAATCTATGCTATCAGAATTTTTTTTAAATAACGGCTTTTTGAGATGCCACACACATTCCATAAAATTCACCCTTTTAAAGTCTATAATTCACTGGCTGTTAGTATATTTGCAAGGTTGTGCAATCCCCACCACTGTCTAATTCTAAAACATTTTCATCCCAAAAAGAAACCTCACACTCATTAGCAGTCACTCTCCACATGTCCCTCTCCTCCTAGCCTCTGGCCACTACTAGTCACTTTCTGTCTCTACGAATTCACCTAGCCTAGACATTTTATATCAATGGAATCATATAGCATGTGGCCTAATTTGACTGGCATGTATCCCTTAGCATGTTTTCAGGTTCATCCATGTTGTAGCATGTACCAGTAGTTTACTCCTTTTGATTGTCGAGTAATATTCCATGGTATGGACAGACCACACATTTGTGTTGGACGCAGCAGTTGATGGACATCAGGGGTGTTTCCTTCTTGTGACAATTATGAACAATGCTGCTATGCACATTTATGTACGTGTTTTTTTTTTTTTTAATGAATGCAGTTGACCCTTGAACAGCGTGGATTTGTACTGCACGGGCCCACTTATATACAGATTTTTTCAATATCTATACGGTTGTTCGATCCACAGTTGGGAGTTACAGATACAGAGGGCAGGCTGTATGCACTGATCTACACCATTTTATACTGGGAACTTGACCATCCACAGATTCTGGTGTCCAAGGGTGGCCCTGAAACCAATCCCTCCTGGACACTGAGTGAGGGACCATTTAGTTTTTGGGGAGTCAAAAGTTATACGTGGATTTTCCAACCGCGGCTCCTAATCCCCGCGTTGTTCCAGAGTCAGCTATATGTGTTCTATTTTCTTGGATATACAACTAGGAGTGGCATTGCTTGGTCATAGGATAACTCGATGTTTAACAAAAGTTTGAGGAACTGCCAAACAGTGTTCCCATGTGGCTGTACTATTTTACACTCCCAACAGCCATGTATGTGACTTGCAACTTTCCTACATCCTCACCAACAAGATTTATTATCTTTCTGTTTTATTTTAGCAATCCTAGTGGGTGTGAAGTGGTATCCATTGTAATTTTAATTTACCTTTCCCTAATAACCAGTTATGTTGAGCAGTTTTTCAAGAGCTTATTGGCCACCTGTACATCTTTTTTGGAGAAACATCAATTCAAATCCTTTGCCTGTTATCAGAATTTTAAGGTAAATTATTCTGCACACAACTAGGAGTGGCATTGCTTGGTCATAGGATAACTCGATGTTTAACAAAAGTTTGAGGAACTGCCAAACAGTGTTCCCACGTGGCTGTACTATTTTACACTCCCAACAGCAATGTATGTGACTTGCAACTTTCCTACATCCTCACCAACAAGATTTATTATCTTTCTGTTTTATTTTAGCAATCCTAGTGGGTGTGAAGTGGTATCCACTGTAATTTTAATTTACCTTTCCCTAATAACCAGTTACGTTGAGCAATTTTCTAAGAGCTTATTGGCCACCTGTACATCTTTTTTGGAGAAACATCAATTCAAATCCTTTGCCTGTCATCAGAATTTTAAGGTAAATTATTCTGCACCCAGATATCGTATTATCATTTTGAGACAATAAATGTACTTACATTTTGCTTTCTCTTCATCTCTGCCTCTTGTAAGAAGGACAAGTCCAACTATTAAATTATTGAAGTGCAGTCCTTTTGATGTTCCACCAAAAGAACAGTAAATCACCTAGGAGAAAATGATAAAACCAATCTTAAATGTTGTACTTGTTCAGAAATTTGAGACTGCTAACCCCTTTAACAAATCTTGTCTCCCTCTCTAAACAAGGCCCTGGTAAACTGCAGTGAGATGATGTTAAGTTTCTCCCTCTTCCTCTTTCACACCTTGTTATGGCACTGAGCCAAGAACAGACTGTATCCATTCTAAAGCACAGGTATGTACTTCACTGACTCACACACTGAATATTTATTCTTTCTCTTTGGAGTCCTTAGCAAGGTCCAGGAAGATAAAGGTCCTTCCCCCTCAATAATCCCAATAATGTGATAAGGATTTTGTGTGATTAGAGAACTTCCTTCAACCTCTGTAAAACTTACATCATTTTGATTTGAAAGATCAACATTCTCAACCGAATGTTCAGAAATACAATGGCAATCATATTACAAAATATAAATGTATCAAATTAACATGTTTTACACCTTAAATTTACACACTATTATGTAAAATATAGTCACTCTAAAAGGTCTTTTAAAAAAAGAAATATAGAGACCCCAAAAGATATTTTTTACACTCTTAGAAATGGGTATTACAGTAATCAGAAATGAAGAGAAGCTATGCATAAGAAAGGGAGAGCAACAGCAATCCCTTTATTCATTCATTCAACAATTCTTTGTTGAGTGTGTAGTGTGATACTGTGATATAATAAACATGTATTTGTCTTCCTCCAGGTTCCTGACACAAGAGCTTCTAAAACCTTTGGAATTTCCTGAATGAGAAAGGAGCGTTTTTTGTTATTCATAATAATCCCCTTTCAAGCACACTTGAGTTTATGTTAATGAGGTGACTCTTGGTGGGCCCTTCACAAAGCTTCAGAATGGGAGCTAATACTCTTAGAGGAACTAACGATGTGATTAGAGGTTGTAACTTTCAGCCCTACTCCCCAATTTCCGGGAAGGGGAGAGGGCTAGAGATTGAGTTAATCACCAATGGCTAATGAGTCAATCAATCTTGTCTATGTAATAGAACTTCCATAAAATATTCCTAAACAACAGGTTTTGAAGAGCTTCTGGGTTGGTGAACACACCAAGGTGCTGGAATGGGGGAGCACCCCCAGAGGACAGAGAGATTCTGTGCACCATTCCCTTCCTGGCTCCACTCCCACCCCCAATACCTTGCCCAATGCATCTCTCCATTTGGCGTTTCCTGAGTTGTATCCTTTATAATAAACTGTTAATAGTAATTAAAGTGCCTTCCTGAGCTCTGTGAACCATTCTAGCAAATTATCAAACCCAAGGAGGGGGTCATGGGAACCCTCGATTTATATAGCCAATTGGTCAAAAGTATGGGAGTTCCAGAAACTGCTATTGGCATGCGAAGTGGGGGTAGATAGTATAAGAACTTAATTGAAGTATAGGACACCCAGTTGGAGAACTGGCTGATATGGGGGATAAAACAACACATATTTGGTGTCAGAAGTGCTGTGTTGCAAAACAAAACAAAACAAAACACCTAGTATCTACCAAGCAGAATTTTTGTCAATAAAATGCATGATTAAACAATAGTTCAATAAATAAAATTTAAATGGTCAGTATTAAAAATTAAAAGATATATTCATTAAATGATATTTATAAATATATTTAATAACACTCTGAGAGCTGATGTCAAAAATTGTATATCTCTAATGCCATTGATAGCAAAACCTACCAATAAACTAGCATAGGGAGATGGCTCCAGATCAGAACATATAAAACAAAAAAAGAACATAACAAATACACTTTGTGGAATAACTATTACTGGTTGGCTCCATCATAAACTGGAGGAAGGTAACAGAAAAGAAACCTCTATCCCTGGGGGAGGGGCAGAAAAACATCATAGCCCCAGACCTTTAGAGCTCCCCTACCACTAGGGGGGGAAACCACTGAGAAAGTCTCACTCTTCAAGATCAAGGACACAATACCTGCCTAAAACTGAGACAGAAATAAGACAACAGAGAATGTCCCCCATCCTAGCACCCCTCACCCACCTGCACCACTGGGTTAGCAAACAATGAGGAATAAGTAACAGCAGTCTACTGCTGGGGGTGAGGGAAGAGTGTGGAGAGACCCTCTCTGAGGTAGAGTAACAAAGAGAAATTAAGGTCAAAAGTTGAAGGTAGAGCAGACATTAGAAAAATCCTCCAGTAAACAAGGTAACCCTAGACTGGAATTTAAAGTGCATAGTGCACTGTGGGTAACCATAGCAACACAAAAATACAGCTCAACTACAGACCAGACTGACTCAACTACTCATGCTAAAGACTTAGCCAGGCATAAATACTATTTAGCTCAGTCTCTACTGTCCTATATGAAACATCTTTCAACCACAAAGTATAAGTTACACCTGGAAGCAAAGAACAAAAAAAGTCCAACATACTGGAAAACATGGAAGAGTTCAATAAAGTTTCAGAATGACTCAATAGTGAACTCAACAGAATGGAGTAAGAGATTATCCAAAATGAAACACAGAGGGAAAAAAATGTGGAGGTAAAGGGGTTAAAACAAAATCCAAGAGTTGTGAGACAGCATTAAATAATTTAATATACATGTGATTGAAATACTAGATGTAAAAGAGAGTGGGGCAGAAGAAATATCTAAAGAAGTAACAGCTGAGAATTTTCTAAAACTAATAGACGCAGAACTGATAAAAACTGTTCAGAGAACAGGAAAGATAAATCATACCTCTAACCACGCCCCCCCAAAACAACCAGATAAATCATATTCAAAACTACTTAAACCAAACACAAAGCGAAAATTTTAAGGCAGAGGAAAAAAGACATTACATTGAAAAAAAAATTCTCATCAAAAACTACAGAAGCCAGAAAACAGAGGAGTGACATGTTTAAAGCATTAAAAGAAAAAAAAAAACTTGAGACTCATACCCAGCGAAACATCTTTCAAAAAGAAAGGAAAAATAGACTTTTTTAGGGAAATAAAAACAGAAAAGTCATTCCCAGCAAACCTACACTACAGAAAAGGGCAAAAGAAAGTACTTCAGGATGTAGGAAATATACCAAACAGATACAAGTACCTTTACAAAAAAATAAGAGTAGGAAAAGGCATAAATGAAGGTAAATATAAAATATAGTTGTTTTCTTATTTTTAATTGCTCTAAAAGATAACTGGCTATCTAATGAAATAATAGTAAAAATTTAACGTGTTTATAGGATGTGTAAAAGTACACAATAGCTAACATTTAAATGCTAATTATGTGACCTGTAACTGTTGTAAGTGGTTTACCAGTATTAAGCCTCAAGATTCCATGAGGAAGGTATTACTGGCGTCCCCATTTTACTGTCAAGGAAAACTAAAACCCAAGGAGACTAGGTAACTTGTCCAAAGTCATACATTAATGAAGTGGCAGTCAGGATTCAAACCTAGGGAAGAAATGTTCCTAAAACTGAATTCTTAACCACTTCATAGTTCTATAGTATAAACTATATACATTCTGCAGTAGTATTATATGAAATGAAAAACATCACCAGCAAAATGTACACCATTCTGGTGAAATCTTTTGAGAATTAAACTAAACAATTTCAAATGATCACAAACTCAATTTATAAACACTGTCTTTGGAATCCCTTTACTCCTCACTTTAACTTGAAAAATGCAGTTTTAGTCACTTCAATGACTTTACTTAAAAAAAAAAAAAAAAACTGAAGTAGTAAGGGTAAAAATTAACCAAGAAATTTTGACTAAGATATGACCTTCAGTTTTGTAAGTATTTGTAAAATGTAGACTATTTTGTTCTGAATACATATGGCTAGAATGCTGGATTATACTGGTACCTCACTCCCAATGTATAAGAACAACAACCTTCTAAATCCATCAAATTCAACAGTTCATTTGATAGATGAAGAAAGGAGGCCCAGGAAAATCACATTTCCTGAATTCTAAGACGTATTTTCTACCTTTTATTAATGTTCCTGAAATCATCATGCTTGTAACACATCTAATGTGCAATATCTTTTTTCACCCCAAAAAAGTTATTTTTAAATCAATGGCCACCTTACCACTGACAACGCTTTAATACTTATGAAATATTAAGTGCCACGCTCATTTCTACTCAGCTTTGTTTTTGAGATTGAGGAGAGGGGGTGTGCACAGGATAGCAAGGATATTATTTTGAAAGCCACTTTTTAAAAAAGCACCTAAGTTAATAATAATATATTTATTATAACTTGTTTAAGGCCTTTAGACATCCCTTTAATAACTTTTCTGTAGCTATTAAAAAATAAAGGAAAATAAAAAACATATTTTCTTAAACGTGGGGTAGCCATGAATATCCAGAGTGAGACTTGGCACATTGTTACACTAATATATACAATTGATGCTTGTAATGATCTCACTAGCATTCTTTCAGACAATGGTATCCCAGTAAATAATACAATTAGTTCACAAGAGAGGGAAATTAGTCTGCATTTTCAGAGATAGGCTTACAATATATTAAGAAAATTAAAAGATTAAAAAAGGCACATGTGTATAGGTCTCCAGAGTTAAGGAAAGGTTGTGTCGGTTTCAACTATTGCTCTATGGCCCTTGTCCTTTTCCTTCTTCTGTCTTTTGGAAATAAGGTACAAAGGTATTCCACTCTTGCTTGCAGAAAGTAGTAAGTGGTGCATACTGCTTTCTAGTACCATGGTTTTTGGAGTCAGAGAGATAATTTGAAGCCAGGCTTTATTAATTTACCAGCTATTGATCTTGGGCAAACCACATAACTTACTGCCTTAATTCCATTCCATTACATGTAAGTAGAAGCAATGTGTCACATGTCTCCTCATTCCAGGACCCAGGCTGAAGAGCAACCCCTGTGTGGGAAATACTATTCTCAGGGCAAAAGGTAGAAACCAGAGCTTGACTCCCCTTTGTTAATTAGTAAGAATTCAGCATCGATGAGCTCATGACTTTAGCCTTGGAACACATTTTTTCTGAGTAAACTCTAGCATACCTCTTAAAATGCTTGATTAATAGTTAAGAGAACCAAACTAATGTTTTAAATTTTCATTTCATTTTACATAATGTTCGTAAGAATCAATACTCTCCATTTAAATTTTTAATGAAGATTTTCTCCATATCAAAATTTTTCTGTGCTATCTTATGAAGATGCTATTTCTAATAAATCCAATTTTCTCACATGAAATTTAGCAGATCTAAATTTGTTAATGAAGAATTGATTTTTCTGGAAATGTCTACACAACTCTTACTCTGTGCTTATAAAAAACTATTACATAGTTTTTAATTTAATATGTCAATATTTTATTATGTATCTGTACAAGATACTTTAAAAATATAACCACAATGTCATTATCACACTGAAAAAAAAAACTTTCCCCAACATTCATATGTTGGGACCTTTGGAAGAGAATTAGGACATGTGGGCAGAGCCTTCATGAATGGCATCAGTGCCCTTATAAAAGGGGCCTGACGGAGCTCCCTTGCTCCTTCTGCCATGTGAGGACACAGTGAAAAAAGTCCATTTATGAAGCAGGAAGCCTGAGGACCCTCACCAGACACTGAATCTGCGGGCATACCTTAATCTTGGATTTCCCAGCCTCCAGAACTGCGAGAAATAAATTTCTGTTGTTTATAAGCCACCTAGAATATGATATTCTGTTACAGTAGCCTGAGGGGGCTGAAACAAAAACTAAAAAAAAAAAATTTAAAAATTCCCCAGACTCATCAACTATTGAGTCAGTATTCAAATGTCCCCCATTGTCTCATAATTTTTTTCAACTTGTTCAAATCAGGTTTAAAAATGTTTTAATTGATTGCTAATCTCTTAAATCTTTTATTCTGTAGGTTTTCTTTCTTTCTCTTCTTCCCACCCTCTCTCACTTTTTCCCCTCACAATATATTTGCTAAAGAAACCAAGAGGTTTGTCCTGTGGAGTTTTCCAAGGTCTGCATTTTCATCATTGTATCTTCCATCCTCTGTATTTCCTGTGTAGTGGTAGTTAGATCCAGAGAATTGATCAATTTTAAATTATATGTTTTGGCAAGAACCATCTCCCAGATGGTGCTATTATGTCTCCAGGAGGAGGCACATATGACTGCTTATCTCTCTTTTTGTGATATTAGTAGCTATTGACAATCACTGTCTAGATTAATACATCCATTAAAGGTTTAAAAAAAACGTTGGTAATTACAATTCTACTATTCTTTTGTTTACTGGCTGGAATACTTCTATAAAGAAAATTCTCCTTATTGACTATTTGGTAACTCTGAGGTATAGTTTCTTTGTATAGCACAGCCAGCTTGACTCTTTTCCTTCATTAATCAGTTTTTAAATAATGAGTTGGTTTGCCAGCATCTTTCAAAGGTATCTGTGCACAAAAAGAAAATACAGACCACCGAAGGTTGCTATCCTTAGGTCTGCCTACACGTTTAGCCCATCCATGACGAACATCTGTGAACTTGGATTTCAAGGTTTCCACCATTCCCTAAATGTTAAATGTGGCTAACTGCCTAAACTGTTTGTACAAACAATAAGGTTTATGCTCAACACCTGCTTTCCCTTTGGAAGCTTGGAATTTTGGTCTGTGATAGATAGAGGGTACCTACATGACCAACCCCAATAAAAACCCTGGGTACTGAGCCTCTTTAATGAGTTTCCCTGGCAGACAACATTTCACACCTGTTGTCACAATTTATTGCTAGAGGAATTAAATGCATCCTGTGTGACTCCAATGGAAGAAGACTCTTGGAAGCTTAGAGCTTCCATATGCCTTTCCTTTTTGCTGATTTTGCTTTGTATCCTTTTGCTATAATAAATCACAGCAGTGAGTATGACTATATATGCTGAGTCCTGTGAGTCCGTCTAGTGAATCATGAATCTTGGGGGTGGTATCGGAAATCCTTGACAGTGTCCAAAGGGGGTGTTTTAAAAAATATCATAGTTGATATGTACCGATTTCCTTACAGTTAGTTATCCTTACTGATGATCAAATGTCCCATCTTTGCTCATCCCTTTGATGAAGACTGTTCAAATTGGCTCCTGAATCCTTTTTATATGACTCTAAGTAGGGTTTGACAACTTCTTTACTTTCTGGTATGACAACATGTTCCTGGTTCCTTTAAGTGGAAAATGATATTTACAAATCACAATCAGGGTGCTTATTGCTTCGATATTAGTGATTATTTCTCAGACTTTTCAGAGTACAGAGCTAGGAAACTAAAACACATCATGAATTTATACTGATACTCCCACATATATATACAACCTTTTCCATCGGCCTCTCCAACTAAGTTAATCATTACATTTTGATATAAATTAAATGTTTCAGTATCAACAATGTTTCAATGTTCCTCTCTAGAGGGCATCACTGAACTAAGGTAATGAGAGATAAGATGATGAGGAACAGATAATTCTAATGGTAACTTCAAAAGAGAATTGGCAAGTATAAAGCATGAGAATACTGGGCCTAGATATTTGTAGAAGAGATTTCTGATTCTCTTACAAAAATAGGTCTCCTTTCTTTGGTGGCTTAAGGCAAGGAGATATTTCCTCATGCTCCTTACAATTGAATATGGCTATATTACTACTTTTGGCCAAAGGGTTATGGATGGAAATGACATCACCAGTTCTGGGCCAAGTACCTAATTGCAAACAAGAGACCCCTCCCTAGCATGATCTTATTTATCTACCTTGGTGATTTATAGATGCTCTTTGTGATATGCAAAAGTGTGATAAGAACTGACACTGCCTGAAAAGCTGAACCAACATACAGAGGAGTTGTCATGGAGTCACCCAACTCCATTAATGGAATTTTTATGAGTGAAAAATAATTTTTGTTATCTCAAGCCATTATTTTGGAGGGAAAATCTGTTTTAAAAAAGCATAACAATCGGGGCCGGCCCGGTGGCTCAGGCAGTTAGAGCTCCGTGCTCCTAACTCCGAAGGCTGCCGGTTCGATTCCCACATGGGCCAGTGGGCTCTCAACCACAAGGTTGCCAGTTCAATTCCTCGAGTCCCGCAAGGGATGGTGGGCTCTGCCCCCTGCAACTAAGATTGAACACGGCACCTTGAGCTGAGCTGCCTCCCGCATGGCTCAGTTGGTTGGAGCGTGTCCTCTCAACCACAAGGTTGCCAGTTCAATTCCTCGACTCCCTCAAGGGATGGTGGGCAGCGCCCCCTGCAACTAAAAAAAATTGAACACGGCACCTTGAGCTGAGCTGCCGCTGAGCTCCCGGATGGCTCAGTTGGTTGGAGCCTGTCCTCTCAACCACATGGTTGCCGGTTCGACTCCCGCAAGTGATGGTGGGCTGCGCCCCCTGCAACCAGCAACGGCAACTGGACCTGGAGCTGAGCTGCGCCCTCCACAACTAAGACTGAAAGAACAACAACTTGAAGCTGAACAGAACCCCCCACAACTAAGATTGAAAGGACAACAATTTGACCATTGTTCCCCAATAAAGTCCTGTTCCCCTTCCCCAATAAAATCTAAAAAAAAAAAAAAAAAAAAGCATAACAATCTATAGTGACTGACACAGAGTTAAAAAAGAAAAGGGTAGAGATGTTAAAAATCAAAAAATATATCTTTCCCAAAGAACCAGATCCCACCAAGACATATGACTAAAATTATCTTTAGGTAATTCATGACAAATATATGTAACATGAATACACAAAATGAATCACACTGTACGAGTACACTGGTGACGTTCACAGAATAATTCACGTATACCATAGACCCAAAGTGTATAAACTATGAAAACATTAAGTACGCATTTACATAGAATATATTTAATGCCCATAAAATTTCAAACATTGCAATTTACATGAAAACTCTGATTACACACAGACACACACACACGATGGAAAGATTGTTCCTTTTACAGGAAAAAGGATTTTTGTTTACACTGTCTCTGCAGTCTATTACAACATGTTTCTTTTCTTCAAATGTCATTTCATAATACTAATCATGTTTTTCCTTTTCTGTAATTCTATAGAGAAATATCATAAGATAGAATCACACTTTGCTCCAGAAAATAATAAAGGGCCTGTGAAATTCTGAATAAGAAGATACAAATGCATAGTGTAACTTCCACAAAGAACAATTACTGAGGAAACAACCACCAGGAATTGGAAGGCTGAGTGAATAGTACCCAAAGCTGACATGGAGTTGACCAGCCAGACAGAAGAGAGACCTCACTTAACATCCAGTGCATTTAGGAGAGACCCCAGAAGAGTCCATCCTTCGTGTTAGGGTTAAACTAGATTTAGAGTAAGGGCTACTCAAGACCCAACATAACAAAACTTTAAAAGGTTATTATAAATATGCTTAAGGATTTAAATGAAAATATGAACATGGAAATGGAAACTACATCTAGAAAGAAACAAATGGAATTTTTAGAACAAAAAAATACAGTATCTGAAATAAAATTTTACTGTAGAGCCTTAAGAGCTTATTTAACACTGGCAAATAAAAGATCAGTAAACTTGAAGTCAGGGCAATAATAACTATTCAAACTGAAGTACAGTGAGAAAAGAAGCTAAAAATGGGGAGTCTGGGGCAGGGGGGAGATGGAAAATAAATAAAAGAGATAAAATAATCAGATGTAAAAAAAAATCTGTAAAGTGAAAAATCACCAAGTATTTTGACATGCATGTAATTGGAGGCCAAGAAAAGTGAAGGGGGGTGGGTGGTTGTGGAAAACATATATGAAGAACAGTGGCTGAATATCTCCCAAGTTTGATGATAAACCCACAGATTCAAGATGCTCAAAGAATCTCAAACAAGATAAACATAGAAAACCAAACTCAGCCATATCATAAATTCCTGAAAAATAATGATAGAGAAAAATCTTGAAAATACTGAGAAAAAAGGGACACATTTCATTAAAAAAAAAAAATTATCATCAACTTCTAATCAGAAACAACACAAGCCAGAGGACAATAAAAGAAGCTGGAAAATAACAACTGCTGACTGGCAAGGATTTGGTGAATTGGAAGGAACCCTCATACATTGCTGGTGGGAATGTAAAAGGGTGCAGCTGCTGGGGAAAACAGCTTGGCAGGTTTTCATAATGGTAAACATAAAATTACCATATGACCCAGCAAATCCATTCCAAGTACAAAAGAACTGAAAACAGGTATTCTTACAGATACTTGTATGCCAATGTTCACTGCAGCATTATTTACCACAAGCACAAGGTGGAAACAACCCAACAGGTGAATGGATAAAACACGATATAAACACACAATGGAATATTTTTCAGCCATAAAAAGAAATAAAGTTCTGATACGTGCTACAACATGAGTGAATGTTGAAAACATTACGCTAAATGCCAGACATAAAAGAACAAATATTGTATGATTCCACTTAAATATCTAGAATAGGTAAACTTTTACAGGCAGAAAGTGGATTAGAAATTAACAGGGACTGAGAGGAAGGAAAGGGGAAGTTATTTCTTAATGGGTACAGTTTCTGTCTGAAGTGATGAGAAACTTTGGAAATAGATAGTGGTTATTGGACAACATGGTTAATGAAATTAATGCCACTGAAATGTACACTTAAAAATGATTAAAATGGTAAATTTTGCTATAAATATTTTACATTAAAAATATGAAAAACAAACAAACATGGGAGGACTTCTACAAACTTAGAACCTATTTGTAACCATCAACTAATAATATACACCTGATTACACCTGATTTTTCAGTACAATGTTCTCCATGTTAGTTTAGAAAATAAATTCTTAAAAAATAGATAACTAATCCCTTAAACCTATTAATTGTCTAGAAAGAAGCTTTGAATTTTGTTTCTCACTTTAGAAAACCTATCTGACTCCAACCCAAAAGCTTAAAATAATGTCTCTGAAAACACCAACTGTAGGAAAATAATTATTATATTAGACGAAAGAAACACTGTGGAGAGGGTATACAGGATTTCAACTGTATGGGTAATGCTTCATTCCTTTATATTTTTGGTACATCTTAAATATTGCTATGAATCTTTAAGTGCCTCATACATCACAGACAACAAATATTTTTTGAATTATTAAGGACACTTAAGAAAACAGACATTTCACTCCACCATCCAGGTTTGTTGGCAACTGGAGTCCCATTTTAACCAACCTACCAGCATTCTCTCCTATTCCATCTTTAAACTTTCCATTAAAATGCTATCAAATATAAGAAAAAAGACTAGATGATGGGACATACTCATATATTCAGCAATCACTTCCTTATTTGTATCAATATGTATATAAAGATATCAGGAAAAACAAATTTAGAGGTAATTATATAAGATATTTTACTTAAGATACTTAAAAAGTAAAAAAACTAAGATACTTAAAAAAATATCTTATATAATTTTAGATCAAATTTATACAGATATCACTTGTTTTTTATCCAAATGCTTTTGAATCTTATCTAGAGATCATAGCAAAATTAATTTTAGACTTGGCTTAATCTTATGCTTCAGATTCTCCTCCAATGGTGAGGTGGACCTGTAGCTTTGGAAGAATAAGCAATCTACAGAACTGGCAAAAGGTCAACTTGATAAATAAACCCTATGTTTTATTGCAATATAGTAAATAATTATTTTCAAATGAATAAAACAATCTTTTAATCATTGAATATATCATTTTTTACATTTTTCTACTACTTTGACAAAGGGCTTGATTCAAACCTTTATAAGTGTATTTTTAAAATGTATATATCTTTTCCTCTAAGAAATCACATATAAGAAGTAGACCATTGTTACTCCAATAAACTTTAATTTAAAAAAAAAAGGAAGTAGACCAACTCCCTCATATACCTAACCTGAAGATAGCCTATGAGCTACCAAAACAATCAGATTCCATGATATGACAAAGATCATGTTCCAGAAATTAAAAATGGTACAGTAATCAAATAAACTAGTAAGAATTAAAGTAAATGTATGCTCTCTTTATTTGGGCAAGTATTTGATGTCTCATAATACCACATTTTAGATAACATGGTGAGTTGTAGACTGAATTACTATAATTAGACCCATGCAAATCTTGAAGAATTATAAACACAAAGAGTACTGATTAAAAATTCTGTATCTTCCTTGGAAAAAAGGCTCTGAAGAAATGCCAACTTTACTTTTTATTATAACTATTAAACATTTTGTGTGTGTGCTCATTATATTTATTTTTATAATTAGTTTTAAAGCAAGCAATATTTTCAAATAAAATTTTAAGCAAATCAACAACTTGTTATACAAAGGACTGACTCTACAAAATGCTGCCCTAAGTGACAGGGTAATCTTGAAAGTGTGCTACCCACTGTGTGGTATGACGCAGAAATGAGTAATAATTCTTGTCCTTGAACATCTTATAATTGCTTTGAAAAGTTTCTGAAACACCTAATACAGAAAAGCCACGCACATGGTGCCTAGATAGCATATACTCCACAGGCACCAGAGAAAGGGGAATGTTTTGCCACACAGTAATTAAAAACATGAATTGAATCAAAGAACCTTCAGTGATGCCAACCATATTTCAAGCAGCGCCTCAGATGCAGAATATACAGAGTAAGGAAACATGGTCCTTGCTCTTAAGGATTTATCAGTCTAATGCAGAAAGCAGACACAACAAAACAGCACAACCAAAGGCTACAGGGCTGAATTAAGAGTCTGCTCAAGCACAATAATGCAATAGTACAACAACCAGGGTAAGATGAGTCAGTGGAACAGACAAGGAAGGAGTGTCCCGAGATGTAGGAGGAAAACAGGATGAGCCGTCTCCTTGGAAACATGGAAGTGCTGACCTGTACTTGACAATTCCATTGATCAACGCTTCACATCAATGATTCATTCAAAGCAATCCTGAACATCTGATATTCATTAGAGATTGTTCTCTGGCAGGGACAGGGCCATGGAGTTTCCAGTGGTTGGGGAACTGCCCAGCTTTAGTTTTTCCAGAGATTCGGCACGCACCAGCTGTTTGTAGCACTGGAGTACCTTGATCGCATCTTCGACTTTGAACCACCCTCGGTATCCACCAGTGCTACCCTAATTTTCCCAATCCTCTAGAATCTCAGCGACAGTCAATACATACATGCATAGTCTGTGCTTGCGACCTTGGTTTTGTTCAAAAATGCCCAGAAGTCAGCCTAACTTCCCCTTGACTCCCACCTCTTCATACACCTCTGACTGCCATGAGGCCCGGCTCCTCCTCAGGTTCCATGTCCCCACCCAACACAATCCAATGGTCACAGTACCAACTGCTACTTACTAATAGCATCTCGTCCTCAGCACTTTTTATCAGGGATTTGGATTATGATATAGAACGCATGTGCATTAACTTTATAGATGACAAAGCTAGGAGGAATGGCTAATAAAATAGGTAACAATATAGAATCAAATTCATCTTAGGCTGGGACACTTGGCTAATGGTAACAAGATTAAATAAATGTAATGTATTTAAATTAAGAGTTTCTTAAAAACTCAGTATATATAAGGATAGAACATAATCAAACTTGGAAACTTTAGCTAACAAAGCTATAACCTTTTTGCATAAATTAATACAATTTTATGCTGCATGGTAGTGATTAAAGAATTAAGTATTCGCCTACTGTTCACTAATCTAATTCCATCTAGAGAACAGCATGGTATTAACTAGTATGTACATTAACTATGGTTAAGGAGCAGCAGGGGAAGAGGACTTATTCATATTGCTAGAAGGGAAGGTTCCAATTTCCCAATTCAAATAGCTGAATTCTATCTCCAAGAGGTAGGAGATTTCCAATGGGGACTCTAGTAGAGACAGCAAAAGCTTTGGGATCAGGATACTGTGCCAAAATCCCCTGTGGCTCCTAGCTCTACCCTCATCTCGAAAGCCAAAATTAAGGCTGGGACTAAGGCAGGTGAATGTATAGAACGGTTTCAATGCCCCCAAATTTAAATGGGAGATGGAACAGCATGGTAATAACTGTTGGAACAGCATGGTATTAACGGTAAAAAAACAAAAATTTCACCGAATTCATGATATCCTACATTTTCAAGTTGATTTACTCTATTAATTTACAACATCCAACACTTAGCAAAATATAGAAACTTTAACAATGCAAGAGAAATGTTATACAAAGAAGGATATTTCAGAGAAAAACTGTTTTTAAAAGTTAATAGTTTTAAAAAAAAGTTAATAGTTATAATGGGGTATTTTTTTTGGGGGGAAGGGGAACAGGACTTTATTGGGGAACAGTGTGTGTTTCCAGGCCTTTTTTTTCCAAGTCAAGTTGTCCTTTCAATCTTAGTTGTGGAGGGCGCAGCTCAGCTCCAGGTCCAGTTGCTGTTGCTAGTTGCAGGGGGCGCAGCCCACCATCCCTTGCAGGAGTCAAACTGGCAACCTTGTGGTTGAGAGGACACACTCCAACCAACTGAGCCATCCGGGAGCTCAGTGGCAGCTCAGCTCAAGGTGCCGTGTTCAATCTTAGTTGCAGGGGGCAGAGCCCATCATCCCTTGCGGGACTCGAGGAATTGAACTGGTAACCTTGTGGTTGAGAGCCCACTGGCCCATGTGGGACTCGAACCGGCAGCCTTCAGAGTTAGGAGCATGGAGCTCCAACCGCCTGAGCCACCAGGCTGGCCCCAATGGGGTATTTTTTTAGCCATAAAAAGAGATGAAGTTCTAACACATGCTACATAGCATGGATGAATCCTGAAAATATGCTAAGGGAAATAAGTCAGACACAAAAAGACAAATATTGTATGATTCCACTTAAATGAAATATAAGAACAGGCAAATTCATAGAGACAGAAAGTGGATTAGAGAGAGGGAAAGGCAGCTTTATTATATTGCTTAATGGGTAATTTCTAGTTGGGGTGATGAAAACATTTTAGAAAAAGATAGAGGTGGTGGTTCCACAATATTCTGAATGTAATTAATGCCACAGAATGTACACTTCAAATGGTTAAAATAGCAAATTTTGTTATATGTATTTGACCACAAACACTCTCTGCCCTCTCTCAGCTCAGTAGGATGGAGCAAAGAAAGTGTCTCACTTGAGGTGGGACCTATCTCACCCATCTAATCCCAGTCTGTGGTGTCACGGAATTACCTAGAAAATTCAAAGACTGACTAGCAAAACCAAATAAAACCTACTCCAAAGGTAGCCCGTAAAATAATTCACGAGTAGTTTTGGTTATGAAGAAACAAGGAAATCAGCCCCAATTTACAAACAAAGTACACATTTATAGTTTGTTAAAATAACTGTTTAGAATACACAATGCATTTTCCCTCATAATTAATGATCAGATTTCCCTGGCTAGCCCCCAGAATTCTACCTAAATTATAATGTAGTTAAAATACTTAGGAACTAACAACAATAATTATGAGGACTTTAAAAGAATACTACTGCAAATGTATGTATTTCATCTCTATTATGAACGAAATAAATTTGGGGGCTAATATAAGAATGAAGTCATCACCACTTACAAATATTATTTCCAAAGGGAAACATCTGCACTATGTGGTGAAAAGGTAATAAAAAGACAACATGAGTATGCCTCTCCCCATCTCTCCACCTTCCCTGGTCCTTCCCTGTCCCACTGCTGAGGTTATTAGGCAGACAAAAGTGAGCTAAAGAAACAGAGTGAGCAACTGGAGTAGGGGCAGGGGACATTATCAGATCCCTACATCCCAGAAATGTCCTTGTCAATGCATCTACCCAAAATCACATTTCCAGAACCTGAACCATCATTCCTCTAAGGACGGCAATATCAAGCAGGGTAGTAACACGGTTGGCTATCCTTTGTTCATTCCTTCCTTCCCAGAAATCCAGGTCAGGTCAGGAAATAATAAGGCAACTGGACACAGAGCATGCTTGCTGCACATATACACATTGGCTACTGGCAACAATAAACCTGGAGGGACATTAGTGAAACCAGAGAATGCCGGTGAGCTGCTATCACATGCAGATGCTGCCTTAACTACCTTTAAAAAGACATTCAGGACATCAAGGGTAATATGATGACAGCTCTGATGGCTATTCCAGAAAAAGAGTTCCAAAATTGCTTTGAAGGGTGGACTAGGCGCTGGCATCGGTGCAAAGCTTCCCAAGGGGCGTACTTTGAAGGTGACCGTAGTGATATTCAGCAATGAGGTATGTCATCAAGAGTTAGATATTGTAAACTCCAGGGTAACAAAGTGTTTTAGAAACCTAAGGAAACTGCTATGATGGCAATTTTAAAAAAACTGAGTAAATATCTCAATTCATACTTGTAAGATACATCTTAACTCTTACAGAATACATCAAAAACTGGTAACATCTTTCCTTCAGGGAAGGAAAACTAGCTGGCTAGGGGACTAGGTGGAAAGATTTTTTACTGTCTGTTCTTTTATTCTTTTACAATTTTTGAACCATGAGAATGTATCATCTGTTAAAAAGTATAAAAGATGGGAGGGGGGAGGGGATGGGGGAGAAGGTGAAGGGATTAGAAAAACACAATATCGTCATGGGGATATGAAATACAGAATGGGGAATATAATCAACAATGTTGTAAAGATTATGTAAGGTGCCAGCTGGGCACTGGACTTATCAAGGGGATCACTTCATAGACTGTGTAGATGCCTGACCAATGCACTGTACAGCTGAAGTAGAATAATATTGTACATCAACTATAAGAAAAAAATACATTTTAAGAAAAAAAATATATATATATACAGTCACGGAAGGTGGAGTACAGCACAAGGAAGATAGTCAATGGTATTGTAACAGCTATGTAAGATGTCAGGGCGCTAGTAGCTTGGGGGAGAGGGGCTATCACTTTGTGAGGGGTATAAATGTCTTAACTATTATGTGGCTATATACACCTGAAACTAATTTTTAAAAAGGTATAAAAAGAGAAAAAGAAAGGAAAAAGATATGCATTTCCCGATTGCCCTCACAAGCCATATCATACTGACAGAACCAACTGAGGTAAAAACGGAAGTCACAGTCACCAGACAAAATGGTTTTCCAATGGACCAAGTAGGACAGTACTATGCATGTCGTGTAACAAAGAATTAACCTGACAAATCAATGTATAAGCATGCCATGGCAGGTGAGTGTTCTGTGAAACATAGTGGTTAACAACTCTGGAACCAAACAGAACTCAGGTCAAATCGTAGCTCTTCTACTTAGGGGTGTGTGGTCTTGGACAAATTAAAGAACTTCAGCTTGCTCATCTAGAAAATGAGATTAATGAGAATAGTATCTACATCTCACATGGTGTGGTGAGAATTAAGTGAGATAAATTACATAAAATGTTTATCATAGTGCGAGGTACATGGTCAATAACTCCATAAATGTTAGTGAGTGTCATCATCAGGGAGAAGCGACATACAACAGTAGCTAATGCGGATATGAATACATGGCCTTGAATCCTGAACCTGCTCATTAATACTTGGCAAGTAACCTAACCTCCTTAAGCCTCAGTATCTTTTCCCATTCATAAAATGGTAATAACATCAGTGCTTGCATCACAACAAATGATATATAACTTAAATGAGTTGTCAGATAAAAATTAATGAATCACTAGGCAAATATCACCTTAACCAAGTGTTCAAAGTTACCATCTCCATTAATAGGATAAACCAACTACATGTGGTTATTCAAAGTACTAAGTGACATATTTGCAAAGCAGCTAATAAGGTAACTAGCATATAATATTAATAAACAACAACCAAAGTCCCTCACAGTGATGTAATATCTCTAAGGGAAAAGTTTGGTTTCAAATAAACAAATTGCTTTTACTTGTACCTCCTGTAACATCTGCAAACTGTTATTATATGCAACTATGTTATTGCTAGTTTGGGGTTCAGCTGAAATTATCTACAGGATAAAAATAACAACCCTATAGCATGATGCTCTCAAACGATCCGATGAGAAACTGACTGATGATAATTAAACAGTTCAGGCAGTATCTCTTTGGAGGTCAAGGATACTAAATAAATATTCTATTATCCTTCAAATAAATAGGGTGGTGTCTCTTAATGTGGTTCCCAGAGATTATTAAATAAATAATCCTGATTCTAAGGGGGGTGAGGGGAAGACAATGAAAATAAGTAAAAACTTTTCAATACATAGTTTTCAAAATATCAATACAATTAAGCTGTTGATACTTTCTCAGGGCTGTCTGGACAAACAACATGATTCTCAAACACACCTGGATGAGGGACTCTAATACTCAGGAACAAAAAGGTACCATAACAGGTGCCTCAAACCAAACCCAATCAGAACCAGAAATCAAAGATATTACTGGAAGAAGCCTGATGACCAACAGCAAACCATACTGCACACAGGTTCCCTACCGTGATTTCCACCATACAGAAGACCTACTACAGCAGAAAATCCGGAGGCTATCTATCCAGCTAGCTTTGGTGACTTCACCGACTGTTTAGTATCTTCACAGTGGCGGTGGGTAGATGAACCCCACAGTTACAGAATTGTACAGAATTTAATACACACCAATAAAACTAGGGAAAGCAGAATAAGATCAGTGGATACATCAGTGTCAACATCCTCATTGTGGTATTCTGCATTTGCCACATGTTACCTGCAGGGGAAACAAAGTGTAACAAGGATCTTTCTGTATTCTTCCTTAATAACTGCAATGTGAACCTGTATATTAATAAAATTTTCCATTAAAAATTTTTAGATTGAACAGATCTTCAGAGTATTTGCATAAATGTACCACAGAAAGAATTTTTTAGGGAAAATTTTATATTGAATGTATTTGAAATCATACTTTTCTCCCTCCTACTAGCTTTAATAGCTACTTTTTCTCCTAAGGGCACAATAACCAAGGGAAAATAATTCCACAAAGATCCACACATTTAGAACTTGAACTTATTTGAAAACAAAAAATAACATAATACTTTTCCAATTTTAAAAAAAGGAAACAAACTATTCATAAAGCCAAATAAGTAATAAAAATTATACCTCTCATAATACATATTTACTGTACATCTGTATGCCAGGCATCAAATCAGGGTATGGGAGACACAGTGAAGAAGAGCAATAAATAACTTAATTGGTATTTCTTGGCACCAACATTTTGTAGAATTTTAATCGAAAATAGATGTATACATGTGCTTAATTACTCTACATCTTCCTCATCTCATTAATAAGTGTCTTGGTTTTGAAGACTTATTTTCTTAGATTTTTAGACGTCTTTTCAGATGGAGAAAAATTTGATCTAGTGGTATATCATTTCTATTTCTTAAGTATAGAAGTTGCAGTAAGCAAGGTGCTTCTGAGAATTACCTTGAGACCAAAAATGGTCTCAATTAGATGAGGAATGAGCAAACTAGAGAAAAATACCATTATTAACTTGACCTCACCTTCCAAACTAAGAGCCAGGCATGCGCAGGACAAACACGTCCTAAATTCACGCCAGTTCATGCCCTCACTAACAACGACTGGTAGCTGACAGTGACCAAAACACTGTACTACTCAACTGTTAAGTAAATGCTGTATAATTCTATTAGAAATGGGAAAATCAAAACCTACTCAGCAACTTGCATGAGAGTATGATAAACACTGTCAACAGCTGGACTTTATTTCATGAAATCACAAGGGCAACTAGAACCCTCATTATAAAACAAAAGAGGCTATAAATATCTTCCATGTCATCATTAGAACAGTATCACCCACATAATAAATTTTCAGAGAGTAATCACTGTTGCAAATCTCAAACTGAGATTTAAACAACAAAGAACACATAATTATATAAATCTATTTCCAGTAGTGAAGGAAGATTTCTCTAATTAAATAAGTAAAAATATTTTCAGATAGGGTTATAAGTAATAAACCTGGCATTTTGGAACATGTACATTTATTACCAGAATTCCACAGACCCACGCCACATGCCGGTTCCAGGGATTAGGGCCTGGCGATTTGGGGGGACCATTATTCAGCCTACCACACTCTCCAATCAGAATAGCTATGGTCCCAAGAGAGTGGGACAAACTGCCATTGTTTTTTTCCTCTCTCTGTGTCCTACAGCTGGGCTCTGGATACAGGCACAGTGGTGGGAAGTGTGTGTCACAGCAGGGTAACTAAAGCACCAGCTTTCTGACAGGAGGACTGAAAATGGGTACTCTAGGGAAAACGATACTGAGAAGAAGAAGGGGCTCAGGAAAGTTGCTTTTGAAGTCCTGGGCTCACCTCCTAAGTGCATAAACATGATCTAACAAAACAACAAAGTCTGAGAACTGAAATTTGGGATACATCATTGCCCTGGTACCAGGATGCCACTGAGTGGTGCACATGTGGGATAGATCCAAATAGCACTGCAAAGGCTTTGAAAACTTAACTGACATTGGGACCACCACCAAAAGAACACTGGAACTTCTAGCCTGAACCCATCAATACTAATGATCTGATAAAACAAATGTAACAACATCTCCACAGGATTTAAAGAGACTCAGAATCTCATAACATAATATTTACAATGTCTAGAATATAATCCAAAATTACTCAGCACAAAAAGAACCAGGAAAGTCTTAATTCAATTATGAAAAGATAGTTAACAGGCATCAACAACCCATAAGACAGATATTGGACTTATCAAAGATTGAAGGAAACAAAAATAACAAAGAGGAAAAAAAACCCAAAACTTTGAAGGAGCCATTATAAAAATGCCCAAAGAAATGCTCAGCACAGAAATGGAAGACATAAAGAAAAACCAAATGGAAATTGTAGTATTAAAGGATATAACAACAAAACAAAACAATCACTTCCCTAAATCTACTAATTCGAAATCTAGGAAAAGAAGCTCCTCTTGTAGGAATGACAACTCCTGATGAAGACATATTCTATTAACCATTAATACCTCAGTGTTAATTATTTTAATCAGACAGTTTTCTTCCTAACCCTGGTGATACTAGTGAAAAAAACAATGTATTCCAATTTTGTCACAACTTTAGTCACCTTTTTTTGATGAAGTGCCTATAGTTGGCACTGTGACTATTGAATAAAGTTCATGAAAAGAAATAAATAGTATCAAAGCATTAAGTCCTTTGGAAATGGAGAAAAAATATTTTTAAAATGTGGCTACTAGGTACAAAACAGATCCACTGTTTTACAAGATGTTTTTAATACATCTCGAGACTCAATATCCTGTTTCTTTAAAGTGAGAATCATAGGTACACAATCGTAGGTAGATCTAAATCAGTTTTAAAATATTGTTCTTAGAGTGATGAATTTAATAAGTATTACACTACAAACCAGGACAATGTATGTTACAAGTGACTTAAAACCCAATGGCATTTCATCGTGGTTCTCTATATTAGTATCTTTACAAAAATTTATTTATACAAAATTAATGGCTAATAGGTATTATAAAAAATAAACGCTAAAAAGTAGATATAATTTCAGAAAAGAATCAAGATTGGAAAACATAAAAATTAATTGACTTGGGGTTCAAAAAAGAGGAGAGAGTCCTTAGGTTCTTGACCTGGAGATGTATTTACAGAACCACCATATAAAATAGACTAAATATTTTATATCAACATTAAATTTGATTAATGATTATAACTTTAAACTTTTAAAACTATTTATTGCAGAAAACAGAAACCTCAAATTCTCCAGTGCCCTGAAATGGTTTGAGCCAATTAAGCCAAACACAAATTCCCATACATGGATACCACAGAATGTATAAACCTTTACTATGCATTTCAGATCCACTAATATATTTAATCATGATACCAGAACAGATGAAGATTATTTTTAAATATTGTTTTTTAGAAATTAAAAACTTCATTTCAGGATACCACTATTCAGAGAAATGCAAATCAAAATCACAATGAGATAGCACCCCACACCCAATAGGATGTCTATAATAAAAATACAAATAACAAGGTTGAGAAAAATATAGAGAAGTATTTTTCTCTATAGAACCCTCATACACTGTTGGTGTAACCACTTTGGAAAACAGTCTGGTACTTCCTCAACTACGGTTAAACAATCTGGTATTTCCTCAAACTACAGTTAAACAGAATTATCATATGACCCAGAAATTCCATCCAAGGTGTATACCCCAGAGAAATGAAAACATTTGTCCACACAAATGCACATAGCTGATCATAGCATCATTATTGATAATAGCCAAAAAGTGGAAATAACCCAAATATCCATCAATTGATGGGTGAATTTTAAAAATGTGATATACCCATACAATAAAATACTATTCACCAATGAAAAGGAATGGATGACACATGCTGCAACATAGCAAAATATTTTGAAGATTCATCTAAGTCAAAGAAGCCAGTTATAGACCATTTATAAGAAATTCCAGAATAGGTAAATCTATAGAGATGGAAAGTAGATTAGTGCATTACTTAGCCTAGGGCTAGCAGGGGAGGATATGGAAAGAACAGAGAGACAAAGGGTATAGGGTTACTTTTTGGGGTGATGAAATTGTGGTGATGGTTGCACAACTCTGTGAACAAACTAAAAGGCATTAACAATACACTTTAAATGAGTGAATTGAATAGCATGTACTATATAGCTCAATTAGGAAACTGTTAGAAAAAATTACCACATTTCATTTAAAGCAAAGATCTGGTATACATAACAAATTTTAACACACTTTTCTACAAGCCTTTTTTACTCCTCATCTAAACTTTTTGAAAATCAAATGTACAAAAGAATGAAGATGGAAAAAATAGTTCATAATAAATCTTAATATGAGGTATTATATGGCAGACCTGTTTTCTATATAAATGTCAAAACATTTCTACTGCTTCTTTCATTTGGAAACTAATGAAGAAATTATTCTTCAGAGCTGGAATACTATTTTTTTTTTTTTTAAGTATGATGTTGGCTGTAGATTTTTTTTTTTTTTAAGATTTTATTGGGGAAGGGGAACAGGACTTTATTGGGGAACAGTGTGTGCTTCCAGGCCTTTTTTTCCCCAAGTCAAGTTGTTGTCCTTTCAATCTTAGTTGTGGAGGGTGCCGTTCAGCTTCAAGTTGTTGTCCTTTCAGTCTTAGTTGTGGAGGGCGCAGCTCAGCTCCAGGTCCAGTTGCCGTTGCTAGTTGCAGGGGGGCGCAGCCCACCATCCCTTGCGGGAGTCGAACCGGCAACCTTGTGGTTGAGCGGACACATTCCAACCAACTGAGCCATTCGGGAGCTCAGCAGCAGCTCAGCTCAAGGTGCCATGTTCAATCTTAGTTGCAGGGGAAGGAGCCCACCGTCCCTTGCAGGACTTGAGGAGTTGAACTGGCAACCTTGTGGTTGAGAGCCCACTGGCCCATGTGGGAATCAAACCGGCAGCCTTCGGAGTTAGGAGCATGGAGCTCTAACCATCTGACCCACCGGGTCGGCCCCTGGAATACTATTAAAGTTGCCCCCCATAAATAAAATAACTTAAGCAAACTATAGTGCCTATCACTAATTCCTATGAACAGTACCAACTACAGATTGATTTTTTAAATTATAGACTATTTAAAAAGCTAAACTCTAGCCAGAATCTGTAAAAAAATGAAAACATATTTTCAGGGATGCTACAAACTTGATTTTAAAAAGAATACCTCAGCTTCTTTCACATGGGGCAAGGGGAAAAAAAATTCTTAAGCCTGATTTCTCCTTCCTCGGAGGGTTAACTGCTTAGTACAGATAGAATTTTATATTTAGTACTATTCCCATTGTTTGTATTAACGGTAATTTAACAACATGCAAATGATGTGTTTAAAATTCACCCTCAATTCACCTCCAATATTTTATCTTGATGTCCCACATTACTTCAACAACAAATAAAGAAAACTCACTAATTAAATCTTGTATCCGCGTTTTCTGATTCACGGTTGGGACAAAGAAGGCCAAAAAGCATAAAAACTCATGGAATATAGAGGACAGAAAGAAAGCCCAATCTAGATAGATAGATAGATAGATAGATAGATAGATAGATAGATAGGCAGGCAGATAGATACAAATAAAATACTTAAGCTAAAAATACATTTAAAGGATCAACATAAAAAAAAATCAACCTTCATATCACAGGAAATTTTACTAAAAAGCTGTCGGAAGGTATGGGATGATGTAGTCACAGGTATGAAAATTGAGTGAACAAATTTAAAAAAGGCAATTGTTAAATAAAGGGAAAAAAAACCTAGTAAGAAAAAATCTAAATCATAGTACACTGTGTTGCAGGGAATATTTACAGTCATAATATTGTAAGTAACTTATACTGATTTAACCCAAAATTTTGAAATAATTACATTGAAACAATGTGTGTGTGTATGTGTGTGTGTGGGGGGTCTTTAGTCTTGACTTCCTGTAGAACTTCGTGGTAATTTCCGGGGAAGGGATGAAAGTAAATGGGGAAGTCATGTTGGGCTCTTAACCTTTCTTCCATGTGGGCAGCCGGTGGGCATATGGGCCTGCACACACTACTTGATGGTTCCGTTTTTCTTTTCTTTTTCTTTTCCCAAACCGTTTACTTTTCGTGGAATAAAAAGTAAAAAAGAAAAGAAAAGATGTGGTGGGGAGTATATAAAAAAGCCAAATATCTTCTGGAATTGGAAAGAAAAGAGTAAAATCTAAAATCAACTAAGGAACAGCAGTGAAGAATAGTATTTAGAAAAAAGAGGTATATGCCAGAAGCTATCACTATGATGTAGTTGCCTGTGGAACCCGGATAAGATTGAGGTAGGTGGGGATAAGAACTCTCGTTTTTCACTAGCTCTTTCTGATTCTGCTTTAACTATATGCATATATCACAATGACAAAAATAGAAATTTAAAAACTTTATGTTTTTGGTTGCTGCTGGGAAAGGACTCTAGGTAATGGGGATAAAATGGAGAAAGCTCACTTTTCACTAAAAACATTTCTGTAAGTTTTAAATGGTATGCCATGAGCAACATTATCTATTTTTCTTTTTTTCAATTACAGCTGACATTCAGCATTATTTTATATTAGTTTCAGATGTACAGTATACTGGTTAGACATTTATATAATTTAGAAAGTGACCCCACCTCCTGATTAGTTTAGTACCCACCTTGCACCATTTGTAGTTACTACAACATTATTGACTATCTTCCTTATGCTAAACCCTACATTCCCATGACTATTTTGTAACTGCCAATTTGTACTTAGTTCACCTTTTTCACCCAGCCGCCCAAACCCCTACCATCTGCCAATCATCAGTTTGTTCTATCTATGAGTCTGTTTCTCTTTTTTTGTTTTTGTTTATTTTGTTCTTTGGATTCCACATGTAAGTGAGATCATATGGTATTTGTTTTTCTCTGACTAATTTCACTTAGCATAAAATCCTCTAGGTCCATCCACGTTGTCCCAAATGGTAAGTGTTAGGCCATTGTTAGGCCAGGAGCAGAAACCATCTTATCTTAAAAGCCATCTTGTACCTCATACCTGCCTGCTTGTATTTGCCTTAGGCCTGGAGAAACCACATGGAACGTAGAAACCATCTTATCCTAAAAGCCATCATGTCTTGCTTTGTACCTTGTACCTGCTAGCTCGTGTTTGTCTCTTAGGGGCTTATGATCAGGGCCTGGGCATCCAGACAAAAGCCCCTGAAGCATTGAAGGGGGAATAGCCTCATTAACCCCCTCCTATAAAACTTCATACCCCTTTTTGCTCGGGGAGGTTATGGTCCTTTCTAACCTGACCTCCCACAGCTCAAACACGCCAAATAAATTCTAATAGACCAACTTTAGTCTCCCGCAACTGGTTCCTCTGGCTGTGGCTAAGAATAAGATTTCATTTTTTATGGCCGAGTAATAGTCCACTGTGTATATGTACCACATCTTCTTTATCCAGTTGACTATTGATGGGCACTTAAGTTGCTTCCATATCTTGGTTATTATAAATAGCGGTTCAGTGAACACAGGGATGCATATATCTTTTCAAATTAGTGTCATTACCTATTTCTTTCAAATCAATTCATAAATAATAGTTCACAGGACTATCAAACATGAAACACAGAGTAACTGAAAATAAAAGAGCACTGTAATTCAGTTTAGATAATGTAACAAAAAAATTATTACATACATTTTAAGGGTAACTTTATTAAATAAAAATGTCACCTATACAGAAATAAGTAGCCTCCACAATACTGTCCAATCTGTTTAAATAAATTCCTGTTGCTACTCACCCTGAATCATAATACAGCTTTTATGGTATAGCTTGTGGCGGAAACATTAGCTATCTACACAATATCCACTTTTCCCTTCTTCCTTAATAATAGAACCACAATTTTTTCCAAGATATTAATGTGCCTGTCTAAATTTACACTTTCCAGAGTCTCTTCCAACTAGGGATAGCCAATGAGACGTAACTGGAAGTCAAATGGGTGGACTTCTGGAAAGGCTCTTTGATCAAATGGGTCCTGGGTTCCAAATGACAAACTGGAGCTGCCATTCAATCCCTGCAATGCCTACCTTTGAAATTCTTTTATATGAAAAAAAATAATTTATTTAGTCACTGTGGGTTTGAGGGGGGAGGGCAGGTGCGATGCATTTCCTACTGAACCACAGATCAGTCATATATCAAAGCCTGAATTTCACACCACTTGCCCTTGATTTAGGGTTCGTATTTGACACCATGGTTTATTTTCTCATTCTACTGGGACTTAACACTGTGGCAGTCATGTGGAATTCTTGGACTCAGTAAGAGAAACTCTGTAAGATACCTATCTCTTCGAGGTTCCCCCGGGATTCACCAAAGAAAACTTTATACAGTACACAGTTACAGTCTATAATTTCTTTTTTTTTTTTTTAGTTTCCGGTATATAAGGTTACATAATAGCTAGACATTTACACCCTTTGCCAAGTGATAACCCTCCTCCCCCAAGCTACTACCCCTGACATCTTATACAACTGTTGCAATACCACTAATATCTTCCTTATGCTATACTCCAGCACAGTCTATAATTTAAGTCCGATCTCCCCAAACAGACTTACCAAGTTTTAGGAAAATAAGTCTGGTTATTTTCACAGAATGTTCTAAAAGACAAATTAATTTTATTTATATGGATTCCTATCCTGTCAATTTACTTTACTGTTAAAGAATCAATTGTTAAATGGAAAATATTAAATACTGTTTTCAGAAAAAATTAAAACACGTTAGTTGCTCCATATTCTTAGTATAGTTTATTTTATTTGCCCTCCAATCCATATTTTTTCACATAAGAATTATTCCTAGGTCTCCACAGGCCTGTGTCAGGTATATACACCACAGAACTATTGACTATTATATGCTAGGCATGACCCCATATCATAAAATGTCTATAACATAAGAGTCAGAAAGTAAGTTACTAATAGTCTTCTGAAATTTACATAATAGAACACCCCTATTACTTTTCTTCCTTCCCCAAGTCCAAAAGTAAAGGAGTTCTGACCAAACGAATAATCCAAAATACCTCTGTTCATTACCTATTTATATCTGATAGACTGTCAGACCAATAAACTAATCCCAGGATTGACTGGACAAATCAGATTACTACAGATTACAACATCTGTGTGTTTTAGGTAACGTCCTACTACCACTGCACAGAATGCAAGTCCTGAGATTCAGTCTCTACCTCTTTTCTCTCTCTGAAGATACTTTGCCTACTAAAGTCTATTCAAATACACAACCACAAAACCACTCAGAGCATAAACTATAATGTCACTAGACATCATTGAGGTAAATTATTAGTATGCCCTCTCAATTAGCTTGGCATTGGTTTAAAATAATTTCTCTGAAGATCTGGGTTGGAACTCCCCTTCCACTCACAAGCTTCCTTTAAAGCAAATATTTGTCGCTTTCTGATAGCTGATCTATTCTCATCCCAAGGAAGAAATTCTCTGTAGACCCCTGGTGCTTGAAAAAGCCTGTTAAGGCTTCAGGTTCGACTACTAGGTTTCAAGTCAAAATTGCTCTCCTTGAAGTTGGTGCCCCTGCATTCTGCCCACGGAGATGTCCTGAATAGCTTTTCCTTTGCTGTTCCACAGCTAATCCATGACCCTAAGGCTGGATCCCTGTTCTTACCACTGCCTCCCCTTTGCTGTTCTTATCTTACTTTATATTCCATAATTTTCTTGAAAGCTAATTATCCTGGATCTTTTATTCTTAATCATCTCATTCTAGAATCTCTGCTTTAGCTTCGATTTTCTAAAAGCTTAATTTAACACATAACTTCAACTCAGGAGAGAAAAGACAGAATTCCTTCCTTTCATTGCCCCAACTTTCCCAGCCTGTCCAGCCCACATCCTCCTCCCCTCCGTTCCAGGCACCTCTCAGTCAACAGTAGAACATCACAATTTAACTGCACTTCTAACTCTTCCAATTACAGTGTAGCTGGTTATATACCTAAATCCCTACGACAATTCTGAAAAAGGGCTTAGAGTTTCTTTTGCCTCAGACTAGTAAAATAAATGAAGTAAATAATAAAATTAGGACTAAAATCCAAGTATCCTAACAAAGATTGAAAAGAAAATGATACCTTCTGTCAACAGTCAATTTTTATATTTCAGGCTCACTTTTCCAAGTAGCGTTAAGTTTTCTTCCCAAAACACCCAAAAAGTACATGTAATTAAATATTTTACAAAGTTTCTGAGGAATAACTAGAGTATAATAAACTGTACATATTAAAATGTACACTGGATCAGTTTTATCATGTCACGTCATAGCACTGAAGCCATCACCACAATCAAGAAAACAAATAAACATTTCTATCGCCTCAAAAGTTTCCTCGCATCCCTGTGTAATCAATCTATCTCCCTCTTTTTCTTCTTGCTCCAATACCAGCACCCGGTCTCCGAGTAAGCTTCCTTTCACGATAGATTACTTTGCATTTTCTAGAATTTTATGTGAATGGAGTCATGAGCATGTGTGCTATTTTTACTTGGATTCTTTCACTTAGCATGATTTTGAGATTCATACATGTTATATACATCAATAGATCTTACTTTTTATTGCTGAGTCACTGAATATAATTTTACAGAGTAGTAAAAAGATAATCCTCACTGTGAAAAACATCTTATATTTATGATGAATAGCATGAATACTTTCAAGTGCTTCTATTTTAAAAGAAAGAATGTCACAGAAATGTCAATGAAGAAATATATTTTACTAGTTTCATCATCTCTGGGAAAAATAAGACGTTAAAGACTTCAATTATCTAGCTATAGCAATTAAAAATATAAAGATTTCTTTAAAACATTCCCGTGGATTCATTTTAAAATGTATATTGGTGGGCCGGCCCGGTGGCTCAGGCGGTTAGAGCTCCATATTCCTAGCTCCGAAGGCTGCCGGCTGGATTCCCACATGGGCCAGTGGGCTCTCAACCACAAGGTTGCCAGTTCAATTCCCTGAGTCCCGCAAGGGATGGCGGGCAGCGCCCCCTGCAACTAAGATTGAACACTGCACCTTGAGCTGAGCTCCGGGATGGCTCAGTTGGTTGGAGCGCATCCTCTCAACCACAAGGTTGCCGGTTTGACTACCACAGGGGATGGTGGGCTGCGCCCCCTGCAGCTAGCAAGGGCAACTGGACCTGGAGCTGAGCTGCGCCCTCCACAACTAAGATTGAAAGGATAACAACTTGACTTGGGGGAAAAAAAGTCCTGGAAGTACACACTGTTCCCCAATAAAGTCCTGTTCCCCTTCCCCAATAAAATCTTTAAAAAAAAATGTGTATTGGTGAGATAAGTTAAGTAACATGGGAGTAAATACAGTGATAAGTTGTACTGTATGTCTTGTAACTAATTTATTATATGCTATTTATTGGTTGAGTTTATTCAAAGAACTTTTATACATTCACAAAAAATCATAGATATAACAACTCTATCTAGTTTAGATAATGGGAATGAGACTCTTACCAAAGAAAAATATTGGAAAAAAGGGTGGACTATAGGGAATATAGTCAATAATACTGTGATAGTGTAGTACAGAGTCTGATGTTTGCTGGACTATCATGGGATCTCTTCTACAGGTATATAAATGTTGAATAACTGTTGTGTACACCTGAAACTAATATAATATTGTATGTTAGCTATATTTTAATAAAAATATTTTTTAAAAAATGATGGGCTATCATAAGGGCCTCCATTTTTTTTTTAATTTATTGGGGTGACAATTGTTAGTGAAATTACATAGATTTCAGGTGTACAATTCTGTATTACATCATCTATAAATCCCATTGTGTGTTCACCACCCAGAATCAGTTCTCCTTCCATCACTATATATTTGATCCCGCAGGGCCTCCTTTTTACCTATAATATATAAACATTTTTCAATAAATAATTTGCTATCTTATACCAGTTTGCATGAACATAGAAGGATATATATTGCTGTTTCTTCATCCCATTTATTTCTTGCAAATACATCCCTGAAAATCCCAAAATTGACTGATATGTTTCTTAATTACAAAATTAATTCCAAAATTACAATTTTTAATTATTATAAAATTTTATATATTTATATTTGAAACTATAACATATGTAGTTACATTGCTTATCTACTGAACATGAATGTATTTAAACTACCATGTATGTATTATGTAATGTTAGCCACTACATAACTAACAATTTTTTAGAGTCCATCATTTATCATACTAGTATATTTGACTACACCTCAAGATTCTCAGAAAGGTGCTAAGATGTTCTTATAACTTAAAGGAGAACTGGGCAGGAAAGATGTACCCTAAAGCTGTAGGTACAAATAACTCTGAACACAAATTCTTTCCTCTTCGTATTTTGAATCAGCTACTCAGAAAAAATAAAGCATCAGTTACATTTAGAAGTACATTAAGGAAGGATTCTCACATTTATCACTTACTGATAAAAATACAGAAATAAAGTTCAACTGTATTTTACAACTCTTCTCCCTACATTTTAATCTAAATATTGAATATAGTAACTTATACTAGTCAAAGATAGCCTTAAAATATAACAACCATTTGCAAGGCAAACATAAAAATAGTTCTATTCTGCTACAAATAGAAATTTATTAGGTAGGTTCTCAATAAAATATAGCTATATTTATTCCACCTATGGGCATGGGGGAGAAGGGGAAAGGCTAAGAATTCAGATGCCTCCCCTCTACATTCATCCAAGTTGAGCAAATGTTAGTTGCTGTCCCTACCATTTAGAATTATTTTTATATGAATTTTACAACTTTATAGTCAAACTCAGTTAAATTTGATCAGGTAAATTTTGGCAGGTTTTAACATCTCCAGTTATAAATTAAATCTTATTTTACCTTATATTAGGTTGGTGCAAAAGTAATTGCAGGTTTTGCAATTACTTTTAACCTTTTAAACCACAATTACTTTTGCACCAACCTAATAATACCAATTAAGGAACATACTGTTGGATAGAAGTATCTTATCAAGAATGACTTGAATAGGATACCAGTTATTTTTATCATCTAATACGCCGTATGTCAGTAGCTCAGTTAATACACCAAGGATTCAAAATAAGTGATTATGCATAAGTTATTTTCTATAAGGGTACTTTTTAGTACCAATATAAGTGAATAACTTCTTTGACATCTGGCATACCACTTAGAATATTCATAATTTATGTAATGTACTTGATGTAATGTTTTATACAAGTAGTTCATTAATCCTTAATGACATGTCAGCTCTTCTACTAGAATCTGTTTTTCAGTAGTTTATGAAGCTGTTTAAAAATCGCCCTAGGATAAAACTTGACAGTTAAGAACCATCTAGATAATAATGTACATTTGAAAAAAAATCCATATGTAATTTTACAAGAAGAGAGTGATATATTCGGTCATTATCTTCATCCAATAGAACCCTTGGAATCTTTTTGTCCAGTCTTACAAAGAGATACACAGAAAAATTTTAAATTTCAAATATTACACTATGAACAAAAAGTGATGCAGTTAAGATAAAGACTAGTGAATATTTTACAGATTCTAGTTACAGAGAAAGATTTTAAACAAGTATCCTGTTTAGTGTTCTACTGTTAGCTATAATGTCAAAATCAGGATGTGCTGTAACAAATGAAAATTTAGGATGCTTTTCTCTAATATAAACACATTAGTTATTTTAACATATTACAACAGTCAATGATTAATAGCACCAAGAGCTAACAATCAATGACTAGAATTGTCAAGAAAGTTGTTATCCATGATGCCAGTAAATCCACCATAAAGGGATGTAATCAATAATACAGATCAGCTCATATCAAAACAAGAAAACAAACACAAATCATTATTCTATGGTCAGAGAGTTCCCCTAAACCTAGAGTATATAGTAAATCCATGTCCCTAGTCCCAAGGGGCATCTAAATGCAATATGAATATCTCAGCATAAATTTATCAACAATAATGGGAAAATATCCTACTAATCAGCTGTTTGTTTTCACATGTTTATCACTATGTCTGAAAACACTCTAGGCTCTAAGATTGCTTTTGCTTAAAATGTATATTTCCCTCTGATTTGAGAAAGGTTAAATGTTCAAAGATTGCAAAGTTAGCAATGCTGAGTTCAGGAGTATGGTTTCCTGGTCATTCTTGTAAAAAGGATTTTGCAGAATAATATAATTACAAAAAAATTAATAAATCAAATACTATGTTTATACTGTATGTATAACACTCTGGGGTATGTTTTTAAAAAGTCATAAAGTCTGCTCATCAAGAATCATAACTTAGTCGAGATATGAGATTTAAATGAACAATTAGTGAATAAGCCATTATCTAATAAAATGTGCTATGTATCGTGTTTCCCCGAAAATAAGACCTAACCGGAAAATAAGCCCTAGCATGACTTTTCAAGATAACATCCCCTGAACATAAGCCCTAATGCATCTTTTGGAGCAAAACTTAATATAAGACCGAGTCTTATTTTCGGGGAAACATGGTAATACAGAGGCAGGCTTTAATGCATGTAAGAGTTTACGTATGGGAGAAAAACAATGTGGGCTAAAATTGTCAGAGGCAGCTTTATGGAGGAAAGTGAATGGTATTACTGTACTAACCAGTTATCCTGAGATAGAGATTTAAGAGTTTCCAGGAAAAAAATAGTTAATGAGTAGCTACTATAAATTCACTTGCCTAGCAGATTTTATAAATGATAAAAACCACTTTTAAATGAATGTGAAAACAAATAAGAAACAATTACAAAGTAATACTATGTGGAAATGTTTCATTATTAGATTTCTTTGGAGAGGGTTGAGTGACACCCTAAAGAAAATATAAACACTGGATTATTATTAAGAGTTAGTGGTCTTGGTTCAGAAAAGTCCAATTTAAAGTAGAACACATTTTTTCTTTTACTTTCCATTTACCTTGTTTTGGTCTTGTTTTCTCAATCCCCTCAAATTCTGTCCATTTAATGTTTTATCCAAATAATACAACAACAGTTACTATTAGAAGCAAGATCAGAATTGCATCAAAATATTAATTATACTAATCGATGCTAAAAAACAATTAGTATAATGAAATCTATGCTTAAATAATAAAAACTGTAAATTGTCATGAGTTCTTCTTATTCCTTATCCAAAATAGCCTGTCTTGGAATAATCATAGGAAGTCTTCAGAGAAGGTAAAAATGGGAGTTCAGTTCAATCCTACATAAATCTCTTTTGCTCTAAAAATATATAGCTACTCTCTTCCAGTAAATAACTTAGAAATTTGCATTGCTTCCTTAATTAATAAAGGACTAAAATTATTGTCTTTTTAAGGTCACCATCTTTTTGCACTAAAATTCTAAAAATACCTTTCCTTGCTCATTGAAGATACATGCTATTACTTGTACTATGAAGAATAACACTAACTAACTAGGGAATAAAGTTCTCTCCCACAACTGGCAACTTAAATGGTGTCTACGGGTTTTCTTTTTGAGATACTGACATTAAAATAATGCTACTGTGCCTCAAAACATTAATTTCAGAATCCCACCAAGAATAAGTGACTCTCTTCGCCCAGATGTAAGGCCCAAGCTCTCTGTAGGATTTTAAGAAATGTCTCACAAAGGCCATATATAATGGAATGAGTGCCGTATTTTGCCATGTATAATGCACACTTTTTTGCCCACATTTGTGAGGGAAAAATAAGGATGTGCATTATACGTGGATAATACTAATTCCCTATCTATATAAAAATGTTTTTAATTATTTTATTTATGTTTAGGCATTAAAAATGTAACTCTAGAAATCAATAACAATATCCATACGCAAAATAATACCCTGGAATATAATACCAGCATGGGCCACGGAGCTGTGTCCTACACAACTAGACTGAGAAACAATGGCTTGAACCGGAGTGAGGGGTGGGGGTGAGGCAGAAGAAGGGGGGAAAAAAAACTATGAAGACTTCCTTTCATGAGAAAATAGCACAGATTAATTAAAGATGGAAGTACTTAGTTCTTTAAAATACATTATGATTTACATAATACATTATATGTACTAATCAATATCCACATGCTAATAGTACCCTTCCTCACTTACCATAAACCTAGGTTAACATAAACCTAGGTCAGTAAATAGGGCAAAAAAAAGTTCATCTATCATCATCACCAACAGCATTTATAAAGTTTCTATTTGTACTTAATACTGTGCTATAGTTTCCACAAAAAAGTATTAACTACAATGAAACTGAAACTTGAAACTATCGTTGTGGATTTTACAATTTAAAATTAAGATCGTTCTTGTGAAACAATTACTTTAATTATTCTAGCCAGTGATGACTCTTAACAGACAGTCCAAAGGACAGAGAAATACTCCTGAAATAGTTTTGGGTGAAATGAAATTTATGAAATATTCATATAAAAATGATGCTGCAAGGAATTCCACTTCCACCTTAAATGTAGAAAGCCTGACAGCGTGCCACTCTTAACCTAAAAACAAGAAAAAGCCAGATAAACCATAATTTATAACAATTCATTGGAGACCTCAGATCAGCTAAGTAGTCTGACATCCCAAGAAGGACAGATTCCCCCCAAATACAGGATGCATGGGTTGATTGCCTTTTCAAAAGCAGAAAATGGGAGGAAGATGCAGCTGCCATGAAAACAAGGAAGAAAAAAAATCAGTTCAAATGTTAACAAAGAGCCACTAATATATTTTCTGTCTATAGATTTGGATATTCTGGCCATTTCATATAAATGGAATAAAAAAAAGATGTGGTCTTTGTGTTTGGCTTCTTTGACTTGGCACGTTTAAAAGTTCATCAAGCACATATTAGACAGCTTCATTCCATTTTGTTAACAAATAATACACCATTACACAACATTTTCTTCAGCTGATGAGCATTTGACTTGTACACTAAAAACTATAAAACATCATTGAAAGAAATTGAAAATCTAAATATATGGAAAGACCTTCTAGCTTCATAAATCAGAAGGCAACTGAGACTTAAATAAATCAGAAGACTCAAATATTGTTAAAATGGCAATGCTCCTTAAATCAATCTATAGATTCAGTGCAATCCCTATCAAAATTTTAGTTTCCTTTTTTGCAGAAATTGACTGGCTAATCCTAATTCATATGAAAATCTAAGGGACCCAGAATAGACACAACTTGAAAAAGGAAAAGACAAAGTTGGAGGAATGACACTTTCTGACTTCAAAACTTACTTACAAAGCTAGAGTAATGAAAACAATGTGATACTGACAGAAGGACAGGACAGAAATCAGTGGAATAGATTTGAGAATCCAGAAAGAAAACCTCATGCAATGGTCAATTCATTTCCAATAAGAGTGACAAAACAATTCAATGGGGAACGACTAGTCTTTTCTTTTCTTTTGGGAGTGGTAGGGAAACTAGTCTTTTCAACAAATGGTCCTAGGACAACTATTTGCAAAAAAAACGAAGTTAGATTCCTACACCATACACAACAATTAAATCAAAATGGATGAAACCTAAATGTAAGATGCAATGGTTTTTTAGATACAACACCAAAAATATAAGTGATAAAAGTAAAAACAGGTAAATTGGACTTCATCAAAATTTAAAAGTTTTGTGTTTCAAAGGGTACCATCAAGAGACTGAAAAGACAACCTACAGAATGGGAGAATATATTAACAAATCATGTATCTTATAAGGGACTTGTATCTAGAATATATAAAGAACTCTTACAACTCAAGAATAAAAAGACAAACAACCCAACTAAAAAATGGACAAGGATCTGAATGGCTATCTGTTTATAGGTATGTAGATGTAGATGTACACATGTAACTCTTCACATATGACCCAAAGAGATGAGTTAGATATTTTCAAGTAAGTTTTTCCCAGCATCATGAATTACACTGAGTCTGACAGTTTTGACTTTAAAAAAAGAGTTAAGGGGAGAGAAAGTCTGAAGTCCATATATACAGGTACCCCTGCTTTTAAAAGTTCACTTTACACCACTTCACTTTTACAAAAGACCAACATTAGTACCCGTTTTCTCTAACAGAGAAATCCGAAGAAGACTTTCCATTTTATAAAAAAAGGCGAAAGCAAAAATAGCATTCAGTGTTTGTTTTGCACTGAACATTTATACAGGCAGCAAGCACCCCAAGTAGTGAGAGTGGCACTGCCAAGCTCCTTCCACGGGAACTACACTCAGCATCAAGCTGCCATAGCTTTCAACTGTGTCAAGAGCATCTGTGCTTTATCTTGATTTATTTTGTGCATCCATTAACAAGATGTGTCCTAAGGTAATTACTTCTTCACTTTACGCCATTTTGGCTTATGAAAGGTTTCATAGGAACGCTCTACTTTCAGATGTCAGAAAAAAACTGTACTTGAATTTGGAAGCATCTTATATTAATTATTATGGACTCAGTTTAAATCCCTTCTTCTAACTGGCAACTTACATTATCTCATTATATACTAGTTACTTCCTAAAATGAAAAAAAAAAATCTAAATTCCAAATTTTTATATTACACTAGCATTTAAGACAAAAAGATTATAAGAAAATAGGCAGATGAATTCATACTGAAACAGAGAACTGTAAGGCATATTAAGACAAAAGCTAACCCTGTCATAAATCCAAAATAATGACAGAACAAGAAAGTACATAATTTTACACAATACATGTAAGAGAATTAATGCAACATATATCCCCACCAAGAAAAAGATCAAAACACACGCACACACAAAAACAAATGTAATCTCCATATTATGTAAACCATAAGGTTCAAAAGCACACAACACAGGGTAGAAATAGAAACTGTCACTAATTAGGAATAGTCAAGTAAGCTTACAATTCCTATTATATATTTTCAGTTTTATTAATTTTATTCTCATATCACATTTAGAATGACATAATGCATACCTGTATATATACCTATAAGATAGTAAAGTTATTATTTTTAGAAAGGGAATATTTATATCAACTGAGCACATTTTATTTCTACCCAAAAATTTTAGTAGAATTTAAGGCTTTACAGGTTCAAATAAGCTAGTGTTTCATTTACAACATTTAATTTTACAGAATTTAATTAGGTTTTGCTACATGGAAAAGTTTTCTTTATCACAAAATTTATAAAATATACTCCCAACATAAAAATTATGTCAGAGTGATGAAGTTTATAAGAATAAGCAGCCAGTCATACAAATGGTTCCATGATTATAATTAGTGGCTATTAAATCTCAGAAGTACAAAAAAAAGCAGAATTGCAGCTCTCTAGTACTTTCATTTGGCCTCTAAGAACACAACCATAGTCACTCCTAAAATAACTCCTATTCCCTACTCAGCAAGAAAAATAACTGGGGAGAAGATTCAATTTGTTAAGACTAAGAGAGCCCTCAAGAATTAAGGCTGGTGGATAACTATCTCAAAGGAAAACCCAGAACATAAGATTACCTCAGCAACTTTTGGAGGCACTCCATCCCCAAGCACTTCCCTGATGAAGCAGTGCTGGCCCATGTAATACGAGAGTCCACAGGTCCTCTTGAAGGCATCTTTCAGTCGCTTCAGCTCTACATCTGTAACTGCAATTCAGAAATAGAAGATGGGTAAGACACCAGCAGAGAAAAGAAGTCTCTCAAAATCTTTACATTATTTCAACCCAGTTCCTAATAAAAATTGGCAATTACTTCTCTTTGCAGATTAAGTAAAACAAACCCGGATATTTAGTCATAATTCTAATGTTTCCAAATCCAGTCTAGAAAATAAATATGAAAAGTACTGACTCACTATCTTCAAACAGCAGGACATTATATTATGCATACAAATTTTGGGCAGGGGCAAGAAAGAGGCAACAAGTATTTCAAATTAGCAGGTAAGCTAAATGGCATTAGATTCTGGCATTAATATGTTTTCAGCAGCAATACACTCATTTCCTTTGGGATAAAAATAATATTATTTATACTCCCTGAATACATATCTACCCATGTAGGGGAGGATAGCCCTCAAATTTAGCTTAGATTTTATCATCATTTACAAGGAAAGTAATCTATAGATGATTCTAACAACCGAAAGTTTTTAGATACCCACTATCCAAAAAAAATTACTGAGCCATTACTTTATTTTAGGCATTGAAGATTTTTTTTCCACTAAATAGAACAAACTCTGTCTACAAGTTTAGAAAAATAAATATTTTCTGACTCTAATATTATGCAGTCAGCACAATGACCACAATGAAGACACAGAAACGGTACCTTCAGCCCACGCTGGAAGAAAGAACACTTCTGGGCAGAGAGGATGATTATATAAAATTTTAAAGGCTAACCCAAGCAAAACGGACACGGGCATGTCAGGCAGAGATAACAGTTTGTTTCAAAGTACAATGACATATAGAGCCTACGGATCATTGTATATCACTAGAAAAAAATAAACAAGGCAGGAAGTAGTAAATGATAAACCTAGAGAGGCAGTCATTGACCAAGTAACAGAGATTCTGTGCTGTTATAATAAGGGATACAGTCAGATACAATTCAGGTACAAACTCCAGGCAGACAGGAAACAGGACACAGCCAGATACAATTCAGATAGTTCACTCTACCAGTAGTGTAGAGAACTGAACAAACATGGAAGCAAAAAGTAGGCTGCTACCGAGAAGAAACAAAATCCCATAAAGGAACTGCAACTGCAGTCTTACCAACATTTACTATAATCCCTTAGCATTAACTCCTCCCTAAGCAGTATATGCACCAGGATTTGCAGCATTAATGATTGCAGGTAACTTGTACTTACATAATGGATATGACGTAACTTAAATTTCAGTACAGGAGGCAGTGAATGCAATTGTTACATTAGAGCTGCTATGCCACACTGACAGTATCTTGCTATCACCGTAACCAACTAATGCCAAAAGAATGGTTTTATAATAAAATTATTGATGTAGCCTAAAATAAATAAATAAATAAATGGTAGACTGCTACTTCAAGAAGAAAATCTGTGAAATACCTAGAAGGAAAAATCAGTAGAACTTGGAACTAAACTAAAAGTAGAAGCAATCTGGAATAATAATATCCAGGAGTCTATCCTGAGAAACTTGAAAGATGCTATTATCATGTAGAAAGGAAATGTAAGAAAATGAGGATGTGATGAAGAAAAGACGATACTTTCTGGGAAGGACATACTGAATAGGCAGAAGCTTGGAGAGATCGTTTTTTACAATTATGAGTGTAAAGCTTAGGAAAGGTTTTCACGGGAGTCATCAGCTTATAGGTAGCAATTAAAACCATGACTAAAGAAACACAGCCAGCCAGAGACAAAACTGGAAGAAATCAATTCTTACAGTGTGTGCAGAGAAAGAAAAAACACTTAAAGAAAACTGATAAGAAATAGTTAGAACAGGAAAAACAAAAGGGTGTGACCCCAAAGGACACGAAGAAAGGACTACAGTCTCAAGTAAGGCCAAAAGGACCAGCAAGATAAAGACCGAAGAGTGCCTGGCACACAGATTATCATTCAGTAAGTGTTTGCTGTGGGGAGGGAAAGTTCATGTGTTCGATAACATGTCAGGCAATGATAACACAGTAAGAACGAAAGCTTGAATAAGTAGCTAGAAACAAGTGTGCAAGTAGATGCATAATTCATTAAAACTTGGACTCAGAATATTAACATTCCCAATATACTAATATATTTTTTCCTTGTTAGAACACAAAAGTGAAACACAACAAAGTTAATCTCATAAATTACAGTAATGGAGAAGAAATTTCTTCAGCTACTGTGTTTCCCCGAAAATAAGACGTAGCTGGACCATCAGCTCTAATGCGTCTTTTGGAGCAATCGCATACACTGTTGGTTACAGATTATTTGAAAAACTGTTTAGCAGTATGTTTAAAAAATAGCGACCTGATAACTGACTAATGAATTTATTCATTTGTAAGGAGAAAATGTACATATAAGCTTTTTAAAGCATTTATAAGAAGCAAACAATGTCCATCAACAGAGAACAAACTGAATAAGTTATTATATATGCTCAGACTAGAATATCAGACACCAAAATATTGCCACAGTCTATATTTACTGAAAGTAAACCGTATTTTTATTTATTCAAAATAAATAAGTAGACTAACATTTGTTTAATCTGGATACAAGGTGTACATAAAAATGTACAAGCGAAACTTTGAAAACTTTAAAAATAAAAATTTAGGCAAGACGGAAAAGTAATAGAATCAAGCCTAGTAAAAATGTAAGGTCAAAAGACGTTAATGTAGTTATTCCAGTTTTAGATAGAAAAAGACATTATCAGGGGGAAAAATGGAAACCTAAACACACGTTTTTTTGGGTTTTTTTTAGTCTCCTCTCTCTAGACACTTCACTGAAATTATAGCAAGAATAAAACAGGATATAAACTCACAAGGACAAAGAGAATAGGAGAAGAGAGAACGGAGGACCTCAGTGAGTCCAATTTTTTGGAGGCGTGAACTGGAGGAGTGGTGACTGCCCTAAACAGACCAAAGAAAGTTGAAACCTAAGCACTAGCAGTTGAGCAACGTGAACAAGAAGCAAATTTACCCTGACCAGCACTCCCAAAACAGGCTGAGGAATTGACTGTACCAATTACCATAAAAGGTGAGGGAGTGGGGATGGTAAAAGGTGGGACTACAGAGAAATTGGTTGAAAGTCTGTATGAAGAGTGGTTGGACTCTCAGGCGATCTACCACCTTCCACACAACCACCACTTTCACACCAACCTTTTAAATGTAAGTATATATCAAAAGACCAGAGATACATCCTCTGGAGAAACTGAGACAGAAAACCTCCATACATGGGAACACGGGATTTAGCTGAAAGCTATAGGACGGATAACAACAGCGTTTGCGTCTAGCTGCCCTCCCTTGCCCTACTCTGACATTGAGCACAGGACACAGGCTCTGAGCAAAGCTCTGCTAAGGCCCATGGTGGCTTTTCTTCTGCATGCAAAGCTCAAAAACCGAAATACCTACAGGGCCCAGGAGGATAATATAAATGATGAAGTGGGCCAAGTAGGGTCTGTGGAACCATAGGAGAGCACATAAGGCTTCTACAGGGTGTAGCTGCTACTAAGTTCCAGGCATGTGCTGCAACGTGGCAATAAGGAAAATAGGACTATGAATTTTTTGTGAAATCTTTCTACTTTAAAAATGTTGGCAGCTAATTTTTAAAAACTTTTAAACAGCATGCAGTCTCAATATTGTCCCCCAGCTGCCAGGTTTAGCAACCTCTGGCCAAATGGTTAAGGGGACAAACAAAACAAACATATGTTCAAATCCAACACTGTCACTTGCTACCTGCAAGAACATGGGCAAGTTACTCAGTGTCTGTGCTTTGGCTTACTTATTCATCTAAAAAGAATATAATACCACCTAATTCTTGGCAGTGTTATAAGGATTTAATGAGAGTATATACTGAATATATAAAAGGATTTACAGACAGGAAAATAATGGATGCGCAATAAACGATAGTCCGGGAAAAGAGGATTTCTAGCAGTAACAAGGGTGTTCCCTGTTCACTTTCAGCTACTAACTCTGGAGGAAAGTTGTGAACATGAGGACTGGAGAAGGGAGGTGAAAGCCAAACAAACAACAAATTTCTCTGCCCCTATCCTCTCTCCTCCTTACTTATAGACCAATATTACCCTCACAGCAGTCCCAGCTGCCACCTGACATTGGAACAAAAGGGAGGGAAGGAAAACGGAAAAAGCAGAAGAGAAGTGGGTATCAAGAAGATGAAGGCAGTTTCCACAGCTCTGACCAACAAACATAGGGAAGGATATTCTTATTCACTGTAAAGAATGTACCCAAGTCATTATATTAGATTTGAGCATGAGTACACTCTCACTCAAAGCCAGGTAAGTCACATTACTTACTATAAGTATTTATAAATACTTTAAAAGGTCATTAACATTCCATAAAATTATAAACAAAATGAAATCTTCCTTCGTAGAACAAATTTTGTTAACAACGAACATTACAGAGAACCAAGCCACGAGTCACTTAGTTTTAAGAGACCAGAGGTTTAATCTGGTAATTCTGCTGTATTCGCGGCCTACAGGTTGGGCTAAATGTAGTATTTACTCAAAGCATGGGAACATTCATTTGCTGTATTTATTATATTTATCTATAAAGACTGCTAATCATGCTTGAACTAAAGTCATCAAGAATTCTACACACACACATTTTATGAAGAGTACCTTGTAACTAATTAAGGAATGGGGCTTATTCCATTCCGTATGGGGCTTAACCCGCAGGCCACACAAAAGACAGGACTTCTATATCCAACACTTCTCTAGAGGGTATTTTAAAATTTGTTTAAAAGTACAAAGCAGAACAGAAAATACATTTCACAGTTTTGTCTGTCTAACAGTTTCCAGTTAAATAGTAATCCGAGCATATTCTGAGTGGTCCATACAACTGCATGAAATATGACAACTGAATAGAATTATGTATTCACCTAATTATATATTAATCATTGGCAATGATTACACATATCATTGTGTTGGGTGCTACGGGGGACACAAATATGAACAAAAAATGGGTTATGTAATAAATCTGACAAATTTCAGTGACCAAAAGTAACTTCACAGGGTGATCTGATCATAAATTCCTAACTGGGCAGGTCATAGTGGGAAATCAAGCCCCAGGCCTATATGAGGTTCACTTTTGCCTTCCTTAGCCGGCCCTGTCCATTGTTTTTGTGCATCTAGGTTAACACACTTTGAAAGGCCAGAATTCTCTTTTTTCAGACCTCCACAGACCCTCAAGGGAACACATAATCTTGTTAACTATCCTGTAATCCAATCATAGAGATTTCCCTACCTTCCTTCCACCTTCATGAAAACCAAATGTATAAAAGGAACTGCAAAACTGTCATTCAATGGAGCATTTGAGATCTTGCTTTCTGGCATGTTATCAGTTTGGCTCAAGTAAGTTCTTATATGGAAGAAAACCAATAAAATGCACCTAAGCCATGGGGAAAAAAAAGATTCTCTACACGTTTGGATGTTGTTATGTCAACACAAAGATAAAGTATGGTCCTTGGTTTTAAAAGCTTAAAATCCGTAAACAAATATTTGAGTGTTTACTACAGGCCAGGCAGTATGTTGTATCTTTATTCCATTAATTCTTAACCCTGGCATCACCTGAGAACATTTAAAGAATATTGATGCCCAGGTTGCCCCCCAAACCAATACAGTGTGTCTGGAAGTAGGGCCCAGGGATTCAAATATTTGCTAAAGAAATGAATGCATAATTAGGATAATAACACAAAGTAAAATGTAGTAAGTACCTGAAGGGATATAAGCAAGCACTATGGGAATTGAGCAGAAGAGATTACAGGGGAGGAACACAGGAAAGTTTCATAAAAGGGGGCAGGTCTCACAAGAAAGACTTGAAGATGTTAACATGTCAAGTGTGGGGATGGGAGTAAGCAATGGCCCAGAGGTCAGAAGATGATGGGAAAGTGTGGAGGATAGTTTGAGAAGCAGGAATGTACAGTACTGGGATTCCATGAAAGAAAAATATAGAAAGAGAAGTGAAAGGAATATTTAGGGTGATAAATATGCTAATGATATTTTACTTTTTCAGGAGTTATTTTTTGTGAGTGTGAAAGCATAATAAGGTGTAAAATTTTTAAATCAAGAATTCAAATCCGGAAGCTACTGGAAAACTAAATCTGATTTAAGAGTTCTATTAAGCACCCAATGCTCATACAGATACAACATATTCCACACTGAAAAAGTTTACATTTTGAAAAAGAAAGCACCCCTCATTTCATTTCCTTTTCTGATAACAAAGGAGAAGGAATAAGGGCAATCAGACCTCAATTTGAGATCACCAGCATTATGGAAAAATATTTACCAAAATGCCCACCATCTGTTCTCTGGCCAAACAAAGAAATGTTTCCTAACAGAAAGAGAACAAGATGGAGAAAAGGTAGGAAAATGGAATAAGACAGTTAACAAAGTCAGAAAGAGAGAAAAACATTAGACAAAGAGGCAAAGGAAATCAATATACAAATCAACCATCAAAATCATTGGTATCCCTAATTTAAAAAAAAAGCTGAAATAACAAGACTATCAGTTCTGCTCAGTAACAAGCCTGTCCAGATTCAAGAGGGGCATCCCATACGTTCTACTTCTCATGGGACACAGGAGAACTGTAAAAGTCATAATTGTAAGAAGCATGTGGGGTGGGAGATATTGTCATAAATCTTTTAAATATAATCTGCCATTTCAGAAACTGGGAGTAACCTACTCTTAGGGAAAACGGGATAGAGGGAGAGAAGACGATGATCTATTTCTTCACAAAAAACTTTAGTATCTAAGAGCTATCAAAAGAACAGTTAAAAAAAAAAAAAAGGAAAGACAGAGAGAGAAGGGACGAAAAGAAAAAGAAATATACTCCAAGCCAAAAATAAATAAATAACTAAGCTAGCTTTGAGTGACTCCCTGATCTAAGGTTCTAAGGTTTGAGAGCTTAAATCAAAATTTTCTCTTTTCCCGTAGTCAACTTGACTTCTATTAACGAAGTATGTCTTAGCAAGGCAATGGACACACTGTCCCTGGGAAAGAAAATCAAAGATGAAACAAAGCTAGAGTTATAACTTTTATCATAGATTTTTCTTTTTAAGGGAATGAGGAAGCATAGATGCAAAAAAAAAAATCCATTTTATAAAGCAGTTATTAAGACTCATTCTGTTTAGCTCTGTTTTAAACAATAAATATCTTCAAATCATTCAACCAGGGATTTCAGAATTTAGTCTCTGATTCCATCATTTTAATGTTGTACTCCATATTCCCTACATATTTATTATCAGTAGTTCCTAGAGGCAGTTCCTCATTGCACGTGGTCTACAAGCATAACATTCCTCCTAGCTATTTTTAAATTGTACTTTTAGCTGTTTTTTTCCAACAATCATTAAATGTCTATGATGTGTTAGGCACAGTCAAGATAAATAGGACATAGTTCCTGCATTTTATTTATTTAGTTAGTTAGTTTTTTAACTTCTATTTATTTAAATGCATTTTTCCAGGACCCATCAGCTCCAAGTCAAGGAGTTGTTTCAATCCAGCTGTGGAGAGCGCAGCTCACAGCGGCCCATGTGGGGATCGAACTGGCAACCTTGTTGTTCAGAGCACCAGGCTCTAACCAACTGAGCTAACCGGCTGCGCCAGTTTCTGCATTTTAATACTTCAAAATGTAGTAGGGAATAAAGGTATGTGACCAAAATAACTGCAATACCAGATAGGAAAGGTTAAAGTGCAGGTATTAAAATGGGGTCCTGACATAGGGAGTTAGTAATTCTGTCTGAGTTAGTGATGAAGAAAGACTTCCAAGAGGTAGTGACCCTTAAAGAGCAGGGGCTCACCTGGAAAAAAAGGACAGGAGGGTGTTCCATGCCAGGAAAACACAGGCAAAAGAGTGAAGAAACATGGACAACCAGGGAACCGAAAGTAGTTTTATATAAATGGAGTACAGGGTACAAGAGGCAGAGCTGTAGAGAACATGAGGTTGGAACAACAACTGGCAGATAAACAGAACCCTGGCTTTATTCAGGGTGGTAATGTTCCCAGCTAAAGACTATACTTTCCAACTTGCCCTGCAAATAGAAATGGACAATGAAATGTAATTTAAATTGCTAGGGAGAACCTCCTACAAAACTCCTTAAAAGCACGAGATAGCCAGCAAAATATCCTTGTGCTGTTGTCTCTTCTTCTCACCTGGAACTCAGAAGCAGTGGCTGCCACTCCAGCACCATTTTTACACTGTAAGTGAACCTGAAGTTATAAACCATACACTAAAGATAGTGAGATCAAAAAGATAGAAAAGGCTTAGTTGACCATGGAATTGCCATGCAACTTCTAGATATTCTATCTCCAGATTTGTGGGTGAGAATATAACCCCGTCTTATTTACGTTCTGTTTAATATCCATCCAAATTTAATCCTGACAGAGAAGTGTCGGGTACAAGTGTACGGAAGGACGTTCTACAATATTCCTGAGTTTTAAATGAAGAACAATCAGTTTCGTTTACACTCGTGTTAATGTTGAAAAGATTGGGGAAAGGCCAGATAGGCAGCATACAGACTGGTTGAGAGTCTAGCTACTGCATTATTTCGGACAAGAGATGAGGGCCTAACCTAAAAAGGGGGGCAAAGTAAGGCAGATTTAGGAAATATTGAAGTTGATTGAACGGGGTTCAATAAACAATTAGCTGTGAAAGAACACAAAAGAAAAAAGATCCCAAGATGATTTCTAAATGTCTGATTTGTTCTAAAGTGTAGTCAGGGTCATTGATGAAGATAAAGTCTGTAAGAGAATTTGAATATTTTACATTGTAGTTACATGTCTATTATGGACTAAATGCATCACTAAATGTGCCTTGCTAAGTTTGGGGCTTGTCTGGGACCTGTCACCCCTTTCTTCTTTCCAATTTCTCCCTTTTGGAATGAGAAGGTCTATCCTATTCTGTCCCACCATTGTATTTTGGAAGCACAGTAACTTGATTTGTTTTCACGGGTTCAGAGCTGGAGAAGAAATTTGCTTCAGGATGAATGTATCCCGTCTCACCAATACCTGGATTTAGATGATACTTAGATAAGACTATGGACTTCAGACTTTAAAGTTGATGCTAGAATGAGTTAGATGGAAAGAGGACATTAATTTTGGGGAGCCAAGGGTGGAATGTTATAGACTGAATGTATACATTTCTCAAAATTCCTATTTTGATACCCTAACCCCCAGTGTGGCTGTATTTAGAGTTGGGACATAATTAAGATTAAATGAGGTCATACAGGGGGGGTCCTGATTGGATAAGACAAGATTAGCATCCTTATAGGAAAAGACACCAGAGACCTTAAAAGCTTACTCTCTCATTCTCCCTTCAGGTACACAGAGGAAAGCCAAGTGAAGGTGCAGAGGTAACGTAGCCATTTGCAAACCAGGAAGAAAACCATAACCAAAAACCAAATCCTGCCAGAACCTTGTTTTTGGACTTTTTAGCTTGCAGAATTGTAAGAATAGTAATTTGTTTTTTAAACCACCCAAACGATGATATTTTGTTATGGCAGCCCGAGCAAACTAATATAATTTCTATAATACAGATAATAACTAGGCCAACACCTTTCTGATTTAGAGAGAGAAGCTATTTTAAAAAGCTTGTGCAGGGTCATATGAAGAGATTAGAACTCACTGCCCTTGAAAGGAAAATAAGTACACGATACTTAGGGAACACATTCCAAGACACCCAGTAGAAGCCTGAAACTGCAGATAGTACCAAACACTATATATACTGTTTCCCCGAAAATAAGACCGAGCCGGACCATCAGCTCTAATGCGTCTGTTGGAGCAAAAATTAATATAAGATCCGGTCTTATATAAGACTGGATATAATATAATATAATATAATATAATATAATATAATATAATATAATATAATATACTATACTATACTATAATATACACCAGGTCTTATATTTAATTTTTGCTCCAACAGACGCATTAGAGCTGATAGTCCAGTTAGGTCTTATTTTTGGGGAACACAGTATATACTGTTCTTTCCAATTCGTACATAACCTATGATAAAATTTAATTTATAAGTTAGGCATAGTAAGGGACTTAACAATAACTAATAATAAAATAGAACAATTATAAAAATACACTATAATAAAAGCTATGTGAATGTGTTTCCCCGCCCCAAAATATCTTATTGTACTGCACATGCAACATGGATACGATGGACAAAAGTAAACCTTTTTATAGGCCTGGGGCTTAAGTACCCACCGTGACCTACCCAGGTAGGAATTTATGATCAGATCACCCTATCAGGTTACTTTCAGTCAGATTTACTGAGCCCCTTTTTTATCCACTCTCTCATAGAGCGAAGGCAGTTATCATACATTCAGATTTTTGCTAAAATATAGGCGTTCCTGTTTAAACAGTTTGGTTCCAAAGGCATGAATGAAAACTTAACATCTGTATCAGAGGATAACCACAGAGGTAAACAAATACTGGGAAATATGCTTTTCACTGCCAAAGTAGGGTAAGAATTTCCAAACACAGAAGTAAAGCATCAAATGTAGCAAAGAAATCACAACCAATATTAATTTATAAATGTGCTTGATGCAGCTAATCTAAAGTGAATTTCCCTACCAAAAGTCTCTCTGGCAGGCTACCCATAACAAGAGCCACTTCAGGTAGATAATAAAAGGCCTCCTACATGGAACATCTCAGGCAAGAGGCAGCCTACAACCAGCAAGTTTTTTTTTGCCACTAGTGGCTTTGTCAAGAACACATCACCGGAGTTACAGAATGTATGGATCTAGGGCTAAATGGTAGCACAAGAGCTTTTTCTCTGCTAAGAAGGGGCAAAGCAAAGTCTCATGCATATTCATAATCTTTAATCAAGTGGCACAAAATGGAAATTCTGAAACTTGTCTAGTATTTGTTCTATAAACTAGAATCTCTTATCTTCCTTTAAAGCATGTATTAGAAAGATAGAGAACCCAACTGAAACATTGAAGAAAAGACTTAAATGAGCATCTCATAAGAGAGAAAACATTAGAAAACGTGCTCAATTTCATTAGTAATCAAGGAAATGAAAATTAAAACTATGATGAGATACTACTACCATAAAACTATTAAAGTGTCTAAAATCAAAAAGTCTGAGAACACCAAATGTTGGCAAGGACATAGAGGAACTGAAGCTCGTATTCAGTGCTAATAAATGGAATAAGTGGAATAAAATGGCTAATAAGTGGAATAAAATGGTTTCTCTGCTTTGAGAAAAGGTTTAGCAGTTTCTTATTAAGTTAAATATACACCTATTCTATAACCTAGCAATTTCACTCCTAAGGTATTTACCTAAGAATAATGAATTGTACAAAATGTTCACAGTAACTTCACTGATAATAGCCAAAAACTGGAAATGACCCAAATGTCCATGCACAAGTAAACAAAAATATTATGATACGTTAATAAAATACTATTCAGCAATAAAGAGGGGAAACTACTGATACACATAACAACATGGATGAAGCTCAGGTATTATACTGAGCAAAAGAAGGCTGACTTAGAAGAGTAGATTCTACTTATATGAAAAACTAATAAATCTATCCCAGATACACAGGAACAGTCCTATGGCAGTACAAATACTGACAACTCACAGCTCCTTAGAAATGGACAAAAATTCCTGACTAATAGTATTAGATAAACACTCTGAGGCTGCATCTGAGAAGGGTTGGCTGAGGTAGCAGGGAAGGGTATTGCATATCTTCAAACATTTGCATTTAGATACATTTTTTCCCCTTCTTCTGCCTCCCCCTCCCCCACTCTGGTTCAAGCCATTGTTTCTCAGTCTAGTTGTGTAGGACACAGATCCCTGGCCCATGCTGGTATTGTGAGCCTTGTGCTTCCCGCAGCTGAGGCAGTTGGTCAGCGGCTCACAGCAGCTCAGGACAGCCCACGACAACTCACGACAGCTTACGACAACTCACGACAGCTTACGACAGCTTACGCCAACCTCCAGCTGCTCCCCAGCTCCAGTGAGAGCTGTTGTTCACAATCTTAGCTGCCCAGGGCACAGCTCCCTGGCCCATGTGGGAATCGAACTGGTGACATCAGTATTAGGAGCACAGCGCTCCAACCACCTGAGCCACCGGGTCAGCCCCCTAGATATATTTTTAAATGACTTTTTTCAATTTTATAATTATGCTTCATCTAGTAGTCCCACAGTATTGTTTCTACTACATTTTTATTGCAAATATACAGTATTTCAGCTAACCAATTACTTAAATTTCTGTAAGCCAGCTCCCTATGAATCTAATTGTTATTTATAATATTGTTTCTATAGAGAAATATATTTTAAATTCCAAATAAACTTTTGGAACTCAATCTACAGAGTACTTTAAAACTAGGCTTACTCTAACTTAGATGAAAAAAAATCTTGTTCCAACAGCTTAGTTAATCCACTGTTTCTCTAACCCCATCAAATCACTTAATAGTACAAATCTCTTTGACAGTGAACAAGTCCACCAAAATGACATTTTCACAAACCCCTTTAAGTATTCACAATATTTTGTTTTGAATCTAAACTGAAATCTAGAAAAAAAACATTCCTCCAAAGGTTCTAAAATATCTATTAGAGAGAAAAAGAATGGTAAAATATAACCAGTTAATGTAACATAAAAGTACAATACAGAAGAAATCCTATGATAGAAACAAAGAAAAATCTATGAATATGACACAGACAAGAAAATCACAAAAAGCAGAATAGTGGTGATTAAATTATGGCTGGTCTGAGCGGACTGCAAAAGGGAAGTACTAGCTACCTTAATCTAACAGAAAAGAATAACTTCTGAATGAGATCTGGGTATCTAATAAAGGAGAGTATATAAAAGACAATATGTCTACTTGAAATATATAAAAATGTATAGAAAGCAATCAGAAATAAAAGCTATAGTTCAGGATCTCACTAATGAATGATAATGTGCAAAAAAAAGTGGTTGCTCTCTCTATGGTGCAGTACTTGAGGATAATTTTTTGATTAATTTACTACACAAGTAATAAGTGAATGCATTCGTCTTTTAAATTCAAACAGTACATACAGATAAGGCTAAAGACATTACCACTACCAAATCCTAGTCTCTCCTTCCCTCTCGACCTGATCCCTACCTACTCACACCCTTACCTCAGAGATGTCAATGTTTGGTCTGTTTCTTTTCAGATCTTCTTTCATGCTTTTATAAAAAGCACCCATAGAAACTTACAGTGGTGTCATATATTATACATATCATAGTGTAACTTACTATGGTTACATACAAATCTAGCTCATTCCTTTATGTACTGCACAGTATCCCGTTATATAACGACACTACAGATTATCTGGCTGTTTACTTTTTGGGGGACACTTAGGCTGTTTCTCCTTTTTCTTCCTTCATGCAGCAGTTGTAATGAAAAATCATATGCATGCATCCTTCGGGGTAAAAAAAAAATTTTTTAAATATAGATACACTTATCTAATAAGCACTAGGTCATTCACATTTTTGGGTTTAATAAATATTGCCAACTGTCCTTCCAAGTGGCTCTACCAATTTACATTCCCACAATTATGCTTTTCTTAGTCTTTTATTCACTATTGTTTATATATTCTCTGTAATTCAAACAAAAATTTCTGAAAGAATCTAGGCTTCATAGCCCACCTAAGGGCAGCAGTTTAAATAATGGAAAAAATAAATCTACTTCTCTTGTTTTTGAGAAGGTATAGCTCTAGCTCCCTGCTATGATATCCTAGTTTATATCCCTGAGCACATCGCCTGTAATTCAAAGTACAGAAAACGGTGTGGCAATGGATATACCATTTGGCCTTTTTGCTCAAAGATATAATTTTGACAGGACTGGTATGTGTGGGTGTGTGCCTAGAAACTAAAAGTGGATGTAGTCATCTCTTCTACTATGTCCATAAAGTTGTTCTTGGCTTTACCACAACACACATGGTTAGTGCACGCTGTAGAAAACTGTGGCTCCGTATCGTCACTTCACAGAATGCCAGGGTCTGTAATCAAACTGAACCACCCTATCTTTGCAGAGCATCAGGTTGGGCCATCTGCCACTACTTCTGTTCCCCAGCATCCCTGAGCTTTGCTGTTGCACTGCATAAAAAATTAAAGAGAAAATTGTGCTCCCTCCTTCCTATTAGATTTTAATAGCAAACATAAAAAGTGAAGAAAAAATAATATAGAATGGAATCTGTGTGCTGGACAACAAAACTACTTTGTCAATGACTAAACCAGTAACAATTTATAAACTTCGAGCACAAATGGAGACACATGCAAGTTGTACAAGTTTTCTTCTACTAAACAATAAGAACTCACATTCTGAAACACGCCAAATATAGTTAACCACTTCAAATAATGTGTGGGAATTATCTGTCTTTGAAAACCGCCCATAAAAACATATATTTTAAAAGACACTACTTAGTTTAAGGTCACAGGAAATCTGCAGGAGAGTCTTAAAAATGTCATGGAAAAGAACACCTTTAAGTATTCATTAGCTTTTTTTTAAAAAATTCTCCATAATATAACAAAATGACTATTTAACGTGTTAACTTTTCCAGTTCATTCACTTGCTTCCAGCAGTTTCTTGTATCAAACACAGAAATTTATCATTCTCCTGGTTCACAAACTTCTGAGCTATTAGCAACATGGCACTCATCAGTTCAACTACATTAAAATATATATTTCCAAGTACCCTCCTTGGAGTGGGGGTGTCAGTCAAGACAGCTAGTAGCTCAAATCCATTTGCAAATCTAACCAAAATGTAATGACAGGCTGCCATAAGTGCCTTTAACCTTAAACAAAATAAGATTAATAATAAATGTTGTATCTAACCTAGCACTTTACTTTTTAAAAAGCAATTTCACAGAGACTACCTCATAAGATCTTACAATAGTTTCATGAGATAAGAATAACACACTCGTATGTCTCGGTGTTGATTCTTTCGTGTCAGGGAGAGGAAGGGACAAAAAACAAGGTAGGAGGGGAGACGGGGAGAAAGGAAGCCCATGCACAAGTGCGTAAGTTTTCAGGTACCCTAAAGGAACCAGTGATGTTTTCTCTTTCTCATCCCCCAAAACTTGGTAAACCAGTCACATTTAAAATTCATGAATTTAAAACCATTTAATTCCATTCTATTTCACTGAAAGAGCAGTTTTTTACAACATAATATATCCTAAACCTCCCCTTTTCAGAAACTTTATTATTCACTAATATGTTTGCAAAGAAAAAGCCCAAACCTCCAATGAGATTCATCTTCCATGTAAAAGTCTGTGAATGGAAAAGGGGCCATGTGTTTAACCTGACAAGCTCAGGAGACTGAAAATAACCACATAGGATGGTGTGAACATAAAAATTCCTAACTAGGGTGGGCTATGGTAGGAAAGCACATCCTTGGCCTGTAGCTTCCAAGTTTACCTTAAGTGAGCCTACCTGTTGTCTTTCTGCATCTAAGATAACATGCCCTTGGAATGTACAAGTAATCTCTTTCCAGACCCCCCAAGGGGCACAACCCACCACACCAGAGCAGGAAAACTACAAAATTCCTCATCGTTATCTTGTTCCCCAAATACTATCTCTATGTGCTGTAAAATGCTATTAACTATCGTGTACCCACCAATGTAAAAAAAGTGTGCGTCTCTCCATTTTACTTTTTATCCAATCCCAGAGATTTCCCCGCTTTGCTTTCTCTCACTCCCTTAATCTACAATCAATGGATTTCATGTAACCCTCCTCCTTTGATTCTAATGTATAAAATAAATTGCACAACGGCCATTTTCCGGAGCATTTTCTCAATCCGTTAAGACTCTGCTTCCCGGCACTTGTCATTAGTTTGGCTCAAGTAAACTCTTATAAACTTTCTTTTAGGCTGGATGTTTCTTCATCAATAAGTCAAATTTTGTATTTTAGGCTTCCATTTGTAAAAACCACAAATAACAACACAGATTTACATCTTCATCAAATGATTACAGAATTAAAAGTCAGAGCATCTACACTCTACTACTAGTACTAGCTAAACCAATAGTTAAAGTTGAAAGTTATAGTCTTGTGTCTTTTAATTAAGAAATCATGCAATTTTACCTACAATTCTACGAGAATTCATCTATTCTTATGTGTCCTAAAATCCTTGTTGAAAGGCATTCCAAAAAAAGAAAACACCTTAGAAGAGAACAAATTAATGAAATTTGGAAACAAATGTATTAGTCAAAAGAAAACCTTCATGAAATTTGAAATTTTGGAATTGTTCTACTTTCCATACAGAGTGGAAATAATTGGAAGTTTTAAACATGCTTGTTGGCAAATTGGTATAAAAAGAATACATATAGTGTCTCTGTTCTCAATGCTGCTGTCTTTTGGGAAGAAATACTGTTGAAAACAAACTGATGTACTGGCAACCATCACACCTAACAAGTGACAGGAAAAATGTCATTTTCAGTATTATTAATGGTAACAACATATAACATCTGACAAACCGTCTTATGTTATTCCTTCTAATACCAAAAGCAATTCTGAAAAAAATATACAAATGGGTAAGAGACAGGTGTGAACAATTCTGAATTCTTTAAAGAAATTCACACGTTTACAGTCAAACAGTTCTTGTTTTATATTTTCTGAAGAGTGTTTACCAATACTTGATTAGAAGGTGCACACCAACCGGGTAATGACAAGTGTTTTAATCTGAAAATTTTAAATTAAAATTATAGTAAAGTTTAAGAGCTTCAAATTTTTGTAGAAAGGATTCATATACCTTAGATACTTAATTCTCATGAGTATTTTAGATATTGTTCCTTACTGGCTCCCTGATCTCAGATTTTCTAATAGCAATGATATATTTTCTTTCTATCCTAAATTCTCAATCACAACTTTCAGACAAGTACCTAACTGGAAAACTATTGGCATAGATGGCAACATACTAACAGTTCACCCACCAGGAGGGAAAAAAGTCATTACTGTCCTACTAACCATTCAGGTAGAGGACAGACAACAATATTACCAGTTATAGTTTAAAGAAAAAATAAAAGAAAGTTATTTCAACAAGTAAAGGTTAATTTTATTTAAATTAAAAAAAAAGTTTATTGTTTCCAAGTTTTCCTTATCAATCAAGCGCTAATTATTCAGTTAATCTAGTTTTATTATGAGTTTATTTCTTCAAAACTGACTGTTTTAGTGCTGAATTTAACTTTCAAGACAATTAATCTGTAACTAAAGCATTACCTTCCTGTAATCATTCACTTATATTTCCCCAAGGAATTTTTGTCCTAGTTATACACAAAAACTTTATTACTTTTTTCATTACACTGTGACTTGATGGTAATGGTTATGAAGTTGTCAGGAAACGAAGTAATTACTGAAAGGATTCATTCAGAGAGGCATTTTTACAGATAAAATTTTACACATAATTTTATTAAAATACCAAAAATAATGCCACAAGATAAATATGTGAGAGAAAAACTAGAACAACGCTACCAAAAAGAGTTTGGCTTTGAATCCAAACTTATACAAAGGGTAGGCTTCAAAATGACATGAGAAATCAATGCATATTTTTAATAGTAATAGTTCTAGCAATCTGACATTTCAAACTGAGATGAATACTCCACTATATTTTTAGGAAAAATAAATATAATTTAGTTGGATTTGGTAAGAATCTGCTACTGACTCTTGATTTGTATAATTCTAAAAATATTCTCATTTAAATCTATTGTTAAACTGTGGTGCTACTTTTCTTCCAGAAACAGAAACACACTGCTATTATTAAAGTGGACAACAATCTGAAGCCCACTTTTTAAAAGAAACCCATATACCTCAAAGAACCATATCAGCTAACAGGCAAACAAACAAATAAATAAAAAGAAAATGCAAGGTTGACAATAAGTAAAAATTCTATCCAACAAAATTCACTCTATTTCATAAAACACAATTCCATCCTCCCAGCTGCAGGAGAAATACAGTGTTTAAAGCTAATGAAGCACTTCATGCTGCACTACATTACTAAACAGTGTACCACCTGCTGCTTATTTTCATGTAATTTTTTAAACTACATTGTTAATATAAAGATTAGACTGCTTTTTATTCCAATGTGTAATTTTTTTACTTTATAGAAATCAAGGGGGAGGGGAGTTCTATTGCTTTATAGTTAATAAGAAATCTTGATACAAAGATCTAAAGGACTTTCTCTTCTAGAGGAAAGTCTTTTCACCAAAAGGCCCTGGTTCAAAAGAAACAAGGCTATTAGTTGTAGGGCCATTATAAGATTAAAAAAAAAAAAGCCAAAGGGAAAATATATTTTAAACTAAGGTCCTAGTTTAAAAACAAAAACAAAACTATTAAAACCAAGAATTGAGGGGCAGCGGGATGGCTCAGTTGGTTAGAGCACCAGCTCTGAACAGCATGGTTGCCAGTTCGATTCCCACATGGGTCAGTAAGCTGCACCCTCCACAACTAAATTGAAGACAAAGAGCTGCCGTTGAGTTTCTGGTGGGCAGCGATGACTCAGTTGGTTAGAGCACGAGCTCTCAGCAACAAGGTTGCCGGTTCAATTCCCGCATGGGATGGTGGGCTGCACCCCCCTCTCCCTCCACCCCCCCTCCCCCCGCAACTAAAGATTGAGAATGGCAACTGGACTTGGAGCTAAGCTGCAACCTCCACAACTAGATTGAAGGACAACAACTTGGAGCTGATGGGCCCTGGAGAAACACACTGTCCCCAATATTGCCCAATAAAATTTATTTTAAAAAAAACAAGAATTGAATCTGGCCATCAAAAATTAAACATAAAATAAGTCTAGGAGCTTATTTTCTTTATTGCACATAGTAAACACACAGCTGTCAGCAATTCCTGTAACCATACTAAGTTTTATAAGCAACCTCAAGATGGCAACATTCTGAAGTTTTATTACATAAAAGCAAAAGTGTACAAACACTTCCCAAACAACCAAAACAGAACAAAATAGTTTAAAATAAGGAAGTCTAGACTTCGCATGATGCAAGTTTCTCTGAGAAAATATACAAGTTTCTGATGCAAGAGTACATGGAAGAATAAATAATTAGAACAGAAATTATGAGGCAAAATAGGAGTCATTACACACATTCAACTTTTTAAAAAGATTTTTCTAAAATGAAAATGGAAATGACTTCCTGGCTCATATTGGATTAGCTGCTTAGAAGCTTAAGAAAAAAAACCCCATAAAATTTAGATTCTAAGTTTTACCCACTCCAAAAAAATTTTCAGGTGAATAAAAAAAAAGATAAACACTAAAAATATGAAGGCATAAATTAGAATTGATTATTTCTCAGACACCTTAGAGTAAAAATGTGAAACTATTTTTATTGTGATACAAAACACAATACTCGGCAGATTTAAGTATATACAAATTTTAAACTCATGCACATTGAAAATAACAATAAATTGGAGTGGCTGGTTAGCTCAGTTGGTTAGAGCGCGGTGCTGGTAGCACCAAGGTTGTCATTCAATCCCCGCATGGACCACTGTGAGCTGAGCCCTTCTTAAAAAAATAAATAAAATAAAATAAAAAACAAATAAAATGGTAAGCCAATTGGAGAAAATACTTGTAGAAAATCTGTCAGATGGTTAACCTTCAAGGCATTTATTATAAGTCCCACAAATTTATTTTTTTAATTTTAAGAATTAAAAATGTTGATAAATAAGGACAAAGGTCAAAAAGACAATGAGGAAACACAACTACCAAAAATGTAGCGAAAGATTCTACCTTGACAACTAATCCAAAAAATACATATTGAAACAAACTGCCACTTTAGACTATTCAATTAACAAAAAAATTTTTGCAGACTATTATGCCCAATTCTGATAAATGTTTAGTAAAATCAACACTCATATATCACTTTCAGAAAATGACTTGAGTCAAAGATTATCATTTCTGAAAATCTATTCTAAGGAAATAATCCTAAAATTGGGGGACACTAAAATGAATGAAGATGTTCACTTCAGCATAAGGTAGTAAGTGAAAAATTAGAAGAAACATATATCTAGTATTAAGGCAACAGTACATTATGGGTCATCCAGGCAATGGAATATCAAGCAACCAGGAAAAATTACAACTATGAAAAATCGTAATTTGCAAAAAAATAAAATATGGTATTACTGTGTGACAAAAAATATAGAGTGCTGATACACTGGATTGAAACACATTTAATTTTACTCCCTTCTTAAAGCCCACTAAAACTCAATAAAGGGAATAAATGAACAAACAAAAGAGAAATAGACTCAGAGATATGGGGGGGGAACTGATGGCTGCTAGATGGGAAGGGGTGGGGATGGGGGAGAAGGTAAAGGGATTCAAAAATACAAATTGATATGAAATACAGTTTGGGGAATATAATCAATAATGGTGTAAAGATTATGTAAGGTGCTAGATAGATGGTGTGGGGGCAGAGCCCCAGAAAGTAGTTTACAGGCTCTCGGCCTCACGTGGAAGGGTGCTGGCTCGGGTAGTAGATGGCCGTCAGCTGGGGCTGGTTGGCCGTCAGCTGTAGCCATTGAGCCATTAGCCACTAATATAACTGCTGTGGCTACGCCAGCAAGAGAAGAGAGGAGGAGAAAGAATGGGGGCTAGCAAGACGATGGCGGCTGGGCTGGCAAGAGTGGATGGCCGTTTGCGGACAGTGTGGATCCAGCCTCCAGTGAGAGTATAGTGCCGCCAGAGAGAATATAGTGGTATGACTCCCCTACCTATGGCTCCGTGGGTGTTCCTTTTTGGCCTCACCATATCCTGCGTTCTTGTATGGGGAGCGGGAGCAGAGACCCCGCAGGCCCCCCCGCACGACAAATGGCGCAGCGAGCAGGGTCTCCCGCACGACAAATGGCGCAGCGAGCAGGGTCTCCCGCACGACAAATGGCGCAACGAGCAGGGTCTCCCGCACGACAAATGGCACAGCGAGCAGGGTCTCCCGCACGACAAATGGCGCAGTGAGCAGGGTCTCCCGCACGACAGATGCTCACTGGACTTATCAGGGGGATCATTGCATAGACTGTGTGTAGATGCCTGACCACTGCACTGTACAGCTGAAGCTGAAGTTGAATAATATTGAATGCCAACTATAATTAAATACATATACAGTTAGGAGAGGTGGAGTACAACATAGGGAATATAGTTAGTGGAACTCTAACAGCTATATACAATGTCAGGGGGGGCAGTAAATTGGGGGGGTATCACTTTGTGAGGGGTATAAATGTAACTAACTATTACATTGTTTTGTACACCTGAAACTAAAAAATAAATAAATACAAGAAACTCAATAAAGGGATTGTTTTCTTCTTTAAAGGCATAAACCCAAAGACAAAGAAATCAGAATAGAAGATGAAACTAAGAAAATTTTGGACGCTGGAAAGCAGATGGACACATATTAAAGGACTTAGTAGACGTAAGAAAATTGAATCCTAAACTCCCAATGTGGTGAGCTTTTTATATGGCAGAATCTCACACAGACTTGGAATTAGTGGGACCAGGGTACTTCTAGAGGGTGTAGGAGGATGGGAGTAAAGAATGGAGTTGTGCTATTCACTCAAAGCTTTTTAAGAAGAGGTGACATTCCAGAGATCCCAACCCCATTCTACACAGCCTGCCTACCAAGCCTTCCCAAACGTGGCAAAAAACTAGAACTTTATTGTCTGGAAGATATGAAACACTTCTCTGGACACCAGAAAATATCCTTGGGCTATAACCAGACATAAATGAGGTTAGCTAAGCCATTCTAAAAACAGAAGTATTAAATCAGGGGTGTCCAAACTTTTTTCAACGTTTTTCACCAAGGGCCATATGCGGTAAAATACACAAACAGCCGGGCCACTCACTCAAGGTGAAGTACGATTGCCTCACCTGGTTTATTTAAGTAAACTAAATATATTTTTGGAATTTGCTGCGGGCCAATTAACAATGGATTGTGGGCTGCAGTTGGCCCGCGGGCTGCAGTTTGGACACCCCTGTATTAAGTAAACACATGCATGGGAATGTAGAGACATCTTCCCTCTTCCTTCTCTGAGCTTCCAGAGTCTAGCAGCCAGAACTTTACCCTCTAGACAGAAGATCTGAAGAGACTTCTCTGAGTAAACATACTGATTTATCGGTGAGGGTAAGGGGTTCCACAACGAAAATGCTCAGCGACAAGCCACACTAATACAGAACTTCTAATCAGCTTTACGAGCAGAGAAACAAAATTACTAGACACCTGTGAAAAGCCTCTAATATGAAAACAAAAAACAAACAGGAAAAAAAATTTTAATGAAATAGTCTACAGAGTGGGGTTGAACTATAAACATGTATTACTAATATCCTCAAAGAGCTAAGATATGACAAAGGTGAAAAAAAGAACAAGATGCTATTAAACAAAATTCATAGGAAAAATGTGCTCTTAAGGGGCATACAAATGGCCACTATCCACAAGTAAAGGTGTTCAACATCATTAATCATCAAAGAAATACAAATAAAACCAGACTGAGACACTACTTCCCACCAATCTGAAAGGCTAAAATTAAAAAGACTCCCAATGCCAAGTGTTGGAGAGGAGGTAGAGCAACTGAAACCGGTGGAGTGAAAAAACAAAAAACCACTTTGAAAAACTATTTGGTGGTTTCCATAAGGCGAAACATATACCTACTTTATAACCCAACCATTCCACTTCACTCGTAGGTATGTAAGATATATGAAAGCTTATGTCCAGAAAGACTTGTACAAAACTGTTTATAGCGGTTCTATTAATAATAGTCAAAACCAGCCATCCCGGTGGCTCAGGCGGTTAGAGCTCCATGCTCCTAACTCCGAAGGCTGCTGGTTCGATTCCCACATAGGCAAGTGGGTTCTCAACCACAAGGTTGCCGGTTCAATTCCTCAAGTCCCGCAAGGGATGGTGGGCTCTACACCCTGCAACTAAGATTGAACACGGCACCTTGAGCTGAGCTGCCACTGAGCTCCCAGATGGCTCAGTTGGTTGGAGCGTGTCCTCTCAACCACAAGGTTGCCGGTTTCGACTCCTGCAAGGGATGGTGGGCTGTGCCACCTGCAACTAGCAACGGCAACTGGACCTAAAGCTGAGCTGCGCCCTCCACAGCTAAGACTGAAAGGACAACTTGAAGCTGAACGGCACTCTCCACAACTAAGATTGAAAGGCCAACAACTTGACTTGGAAAAAAGTCCTGGAAGTACACACTGTTCCCCAATAAATTCCTGTTCCCCTTCCCCAATAAAATCTTAAAACAATAATAATAATAATGGCCAAAACCAAGAAACTCAAATGTCCACCTGAAGAATAAATAATTGTGTTATATTCATATACAATACTATTCAGCAACATCATGGATGAGTATCACATCTCTGACACCAACCACACTGAGCAAAAAAGCCAGACACAAAAGGACACATAACTCTATGAATCCATTTATATGAAGTGCAAGAACAAACAAAACCAATATATGGTAATAGAAACCAGATCAGTGGCTGCCTCTGGTGGGTGGGGATAACTGACTGGAAAGAGCCATGAAGGATCTTTCTGGGGTGATATTCTATATCTTGAATTTGTTGACAACATAAGTGTAAAAGCATTTGTCAAACTTCACTGCTAATACTTAAGATCTATATCTTGATAGGAGGTTACGTATCGTGGTAGGTGGTTACACGAGTATATGTATTTTTTTAACTTACTGAAGTGTATACTTAAGATCTGTACATTTTACCACATGTAAAATTTTATCACAGGAAAACTTTCAATAAAGAAAAAAATTAACAGCTCTTAAAAATTTTTTAAGGAAAGCAGAAAGACAAAGATCGATTTAAAAACTGGAAGGTAAGGTTAAAAAAAAAAACAATCTCCCAAAAAGTAGTAAAAGGGCAAAGATGGAAAAAGGTAAGAAACTTAGAAGATCTGTCCAGGAGGTCCAATTTCCAAATGCATGAGTTTCAAAAGAAAAAGAAAATCTAGGAGAGGAAACCACCTATGAGATCAACAAAATTTCCCAGAACTGAAGGACATCAGCCTTCAGATTAAAGGAGCCCATTCTTATTAGCAAATATAAGTAAACAGAGCCCTACAGTGAAATTTCAGAACATTGTGGATACAGATCATATAAGCTTCCAGAAACAGACACAAGCACAACAATCCAAGAATGAGAATGGCACTAGGTATCGCAACAGCAACATGGGAAGCCCGGCCAAAAATAAAGCAATAACTTTTCAAAATTCTGAAGAAAAACGATTTCTAACTTAGAATTCTAACTCAAACTTTCAGTCAAGTATGAGGACAGATTTAAGGTATTTTCAGACTTACAAATTTCAAATAATTTACCCCACATAAACTTTTTCTCAAAAAGTTCCTGGAGGAAAGCATCTACCCAAACAAGAGAAAATGCAGAAAGCAGAAGATATGGGATAAACATTACAAAAGATCTAGCACAGGAGAATCCCCAAGATAAGGGTGAAGGGCATTCCCAGGATCACAATTATGGACCAGGTTCACCAAGTCCAGTTTGAAGCCAGTCCAAAGGCAACATGAAAACATTAGAAGAAACTGACAAGTAACAGTGTAGGGTTGAATTAGTGATACATACTTCAAATACTAAAACAAACACAAATAAAACCACAGCTCTAGGTTAGCTGTGAATCATATGCACATGGTCATAAAGTAAACACTGACTATTTAAGCAAAATTAGCAACAACAAAAAAAATCTCCAACTACGGTATAGTGGTAGAATGAAGTAATAGGGAGAGGGGAAGGGGAAGTGGTGAAGGGAGAGGAAGGGGGAAAAAAGCTAAATTCTCATGCTCAGAAGTGAGAAGTGAACCGATAATACCTAAAACTGAAAAATCAATACCAAATACCAAAGATTACCTTTAAGAGTATAAAGCAGTCTTTTCTGGGAAGGAGAAAATGCCAAGGGAGATTAGATAACTGGTTCTTATTCAACAAATCTTATACAAACTATTTAACACTTTAAACTACATGTGTGTATAACACTGATAAAAACAGACATCTCAGAAAAAAAAGATACAAAATTCCATGTACGTTACGATTAGAACAAAACATTTATTTGAAAAAAGAGTAAAAGCAAATAATTATCTGCGTTATGTGATGGGATCATTAGTGGAATTTTCTCCTTTTTCCATTCTGCAGTAATGTATTGCTTTTATAATTTTTAAACAAATTTTACAAAAATGCTATTGGTTTTTAGTTAACATTCCTATTTGCCTTTGCTTACAATGCTCCCTCCTTCTCTAAGAATACTACCCTAATTCATGTATTGCCCCTGACACCTAATCCTCTTTTATAATATCATCTCCTTTCCTTTCATATCCAGGCTACTCTCTCCTCCATGACCCTACCCTGCTCTATCTTATCTTACATGGATAATAAGCTCCTTGAGAGTAGTTTGTGTTGGTAGCCCTAGCACTCAGCCTAGAGCCTAGAACAATATGTAGGCACTAGGTAAATAATTAATGAACCATTCAATTATGTGCTTATTCCAATAACCATAAGACATTTGAATGCTTTTGTCAAAGTTATGGACCATAAATTTTTTAAAAGAGAAAAGAAAGGCCAAAGGAACTAATAAATTACACACAAAAAAAGACTTCCAAAAGGGAAATGTAATTTCTTATTAAATTTCATATTTTCTATTTAACACTTTTAAAATAATCTGCCTTTAATTGTCTATATAACTCAGATTGGAAAGTATTATTCAAATCTTTACCAGCAACTTATCTAGTTTACCTTAAGTATAAACTCAAAATGTCAATTCTTCATAAGCTAATGAAAGAGACAGCTATCAGACAGTTTTCTAAACTTTGATGTTGAAGAGACTGTTTTATATTAGAAAAATTTTTTTCAATTATATTGATCAAGAGGCTTAGAGCTCTTTATACGATCATATTCTGTCATCGCAAACACTTTTGACGGTGATACCAACAAGTAGCTCCAATTTTTCTGCTGCCCAAAAAACTTTAAAAAGCCACTAAATAATGAAGGGAATAAAGTAAGAGCTGTTGAAAACTTCACAAAATGCAAATCTATTTTCAAGGATCAACTAGCTATAAAACACATAAAAATCATTTAGAGATTAACCTGGAAAAAAAATAATCTTTAAAACAAGTCACAAACATTTTACAATGGGACTTTGAGCCTATTGGAATACCAAAAGAAATGGACTCTTATTACATCTAAATGTGAAAGAAACATTGGTTATTCATAAGGAGGCCTAAAAGATGAGGCTGCTGCTTTATTTTTTGTAATAAGAAAAAACATTTTAAAAATACAATTAAAGTGTTTTGAAAATACAGATGTACAAGAAGACAATAAAAATCACCTTCAACTTTAAAACAGAGCTACCGTATGTTTTGCAATATATTCTTCAAATTTGTTTTCCTTCACGTGTATAATTTTTACAAAAAATGAGATCACAAATTGTATTATTTCATGTTTTCCTCACTATACCAATGTTGTGAACAGCTTTCCATGTTATTAAATATTCTTCTACAGTATTTTGAATGGGTATATGATATTCATTGCATGGATATAACAATTTATTTTACTAATCTACTGGAGGACATTTAGGCTGCTCATAATTTTTTTAAAACTACAAACATCATTTGTTGTCTATAATTAAGGCAGTAAGCTCGCAGAATTTTATAAGTGCAAGAGAACAACTGAGGTTACACAGGTAAGCCTCACATCCTTTTCTCTATAAACCACACACACATTCCTTTCGTCCTGAGAAATCAAATCCTCCCTAAAATGTGTATTTCATGAACAGAGAAACTAAGGTTAATTCTTTTTAATATAAAGGCAGACCTTGCTTTGCATGGCTACAATATGCATGAATTTCAGTTACTACAGTTTAGTTAAATATTAAATAACACAAGTCTCCCCAAAACAGTTCAAATTTCTGTCACATTATATTACAAGTAACTATAAAGAACTGCATAAAGTACAAACTTTGCTGCTTAGGTCTTCAGTGGAAATAAAAGATGCACATCACGATCAGCGATCAATGTGTCACTTCTTTCAAAGTCTGTAATTAGTCACTAAGCATCTGTTACTCAGGTCATCATCGAGAGCAATGGAGCAGTAGTTGTGTGATAAATCCACGTGGCATTTTATGAAAGTGGATAATCAAAAGAGGGAACTGGCCAACAAAGATAAAAATGCAGAAAAGAAATGAAAAGTGATAATACTAAATTGGAAATGAACATAAATGGAGATTTAGAAGAAATACCTGACCATAAAAATACTGACATTGCTACCTTTCATGAGACACTAGATATGCATTCACAGGAACTTAGGGAAAGGGAAAGGAGGAAAAGTGCTTTTGAGCAAAAGGATGAAGATGTCCCAAAGGAAGCAACACTGGCAAAAAAATAAAAATAAAAACTTCTAAGGAACTTTCAAAGATACTTTCACAACATAGAAAACAAGAGAAAATGTTGTAAGCCAATCCAAACTTAGAAAGGAATATAACAATTCATAAAAGCATAGAAAAGATGCCCAACTCCATATTTGAAGTTACATAACAAGCTTGAAATTACTTTTGATAGATTTTTTTACAAAGAAATAAAACACCAATTCTGATACTTTAAATTACAGTATCCTAAATATTGTTATTGAACATCTAAAGGAACATCTACAAGTGCACTAAAAATTATATAGCACAATATCAGAATTTGTATTCTACAATCAAATATACATATATACACAAAGTGTATGAATAACACATACTAAATTATCTCTCTGGTTAACACTGTTTTTCCTTTTCCTATTTTAAATTACTTGTAGTAGAGCTGAGTATATTCTATGGATTAGGCCAGAGTCATGATTACCTTTATCTCATCAGCTTTGGTAAAGGTAATCTGACAGAAAGCTGCAGAAATAAGTCTAACATGCTAATTAGAGTTGAAACGTGAATTCTAAAGCACAAAAACGACAGGAGGAAAGAGAAAGAAATACTAATTTTGACCTGTCATTTTAAATTTTTCCAACAAATCCTTAATTTCTAAACTAATTTTGAAATACAAGATAATTCATATATTCTAATATATATAATCAAAAAAACAGTGAACCAAAATATTCACTGCATTTTCGCTATCACTCAATTTTTGCCAATTATACTGATTTTTTATTTTATAAAAAGTAACAGCTTCTAAAAGATGAAGAAAATTCAGTTTCTTCCTTGGAGTACTCTACTGTAACTGCACTAAGCTACAATATGTCAATTACTGTTTAGCACAACATTAAAGCATGAATGATCTATTAAATCCACTCAGTAAAAAAATTTTTACATTTGGGAAAAAATTTTCAGACTAACGCAGCCTATCAACAACCTTCAGTCTAGAATAAAAGTTTCCTCTAACATATGGAGTTATAAAAGGCCCCTACCAAGAGATAAAAACTTCTGGAAGTAAGTATGATTAGATGAATGGCTGACAACCTCTAATAAAAATGCACGAAGTGCACTGTCATAATAAAATTTTGGTATATAAAGGACTGGACTACAGCTAAGGAATTACACAGCTAAAAAGGAACTTCTTCCACAGCCAGTTATTTATCACCCCCTTAAACTTACCTATTAATTCGTATGTTCCCATTAAGATATGACAACTTTTGAGAACCTGCCTTTAGGCAGAAAGTTAAAGGAAACACAGGCATACCTTTCTTCAAAAGGGTGCCTACAAAAACAAAAGACTTTAAGACATATAAATGTCATTTGTATCACTAAGTACCATGTTACCTATCAAATGGTGTCTACTCCAGTAGCACACGTAACACATAAGCCTGAGGCCTCTACAGCAGTTGGGTTGACAAAGGTTTACATTTTAGAATTCATGAAGATACAGGCACTTCTCATTCTCAGGGAACAGACTACCTATTTTTATGTACATGTCTGCAATAACAGAGGCTGGCCTTTTTCATGTTCCTCAATGAATATCCTAACTTTCCACACTGGCTAAGATTCGATAACAAAGTTGGCTCTTCTGTGCTTTTATTACAGGCAGCACTGCTTTTACAGGTATTATTTGCTTTTAATTTATCCACAGGCTAAGTGGATTATTTGGAAAATTGTTTCCAAATGCTTCTCTTTTTCTGGGAAAGTCTTTTGGATATAGGGAATAGGGTTCTTTCTACTCTGCAGCTGTGGGGTCAATCTTTTGTGGTTTTATCCTTATCACAATCTGTAACATTATTTAAATTCAAAACAAAATAGCTGACATTGTCAAAATTAAAAACTTTGGGGCATGAAAAGACATTATCAAGAGCATGAAAAAAACCCTACAGAAAGGGAGAAGATATTTGCAAATCATACATCTGATGAGGGACTAATATCCAGAATATAGATAAAGAACTCCTACAACTCAACAATATAGATAAAGAACTCCTACAACTCAACAATAAAAAAAGCAAACAATCATTTCAAACATGAGCAAAGAAGATATACAAATGACAGTACACAGAAAAAGATGCTCAACATCACTAGCCATTAGGGAAATACAAATTAAAACTACAATGTAATACCACTTCACACTCACTAGGATGGTGAAAATAAGCCAGACAGATAATAACAAGTGTTGATTGACAAGAATGTAGGAAAATTGTAACCCTCATACATCGCTGGAATGAATATAAAATAGTACAGCCACACTTTGGAAAAGTTTGGCAGTTCCTCAAACTTTTGTTAAACATCAAGTTATCACGTGACCAAACAATTGCACTCATAGGTGTATACTCAGAAGAATTGAAAGTGGGGACACAAACAGATCTTTGCACACCAATATTCACAGCAGCATTATTCACAATAGCAAAAAGGTAGAAACCACCCAAACGTATATCAACAGATAAATGGATAAACAAAATTTCATATATACATATGATTCAGTCATAAAAAGGAATAAAATTCTGCTACATGCTACAATATGGATGAACCTTGAAAACATTATAGTAAGTGAAAATAAGACATGAGGATAAATAATGCATGATTCCTCTTACATGAGGTAACTACAATAGGCAAACTCAGAGACAGAAATTAGAACAGAGGTTACCAAGAACTGGGGAGGAGGAATGAGAAAGAAATACTAATTTTGACCTGTCATTTTAAATTTTTCCAACAAATCCTTAATTTCTAAACTAATTTTGAAATACAAGATAATTCATATATTCTAATATATATAATCAAAAAAACAGTGAACCAAAATATTCACTGCATTTTCGCTATCACTCAATTTTTGCCAATTATACTGATTTTTTATTTTATAAAAAGTAACAGCTTCTAAAAGATGAAGAAAATTCAGTTTCTTCCTTGGAGTACTCTACTGTAACTGCACTAAGCTACAATATGTCAATTACTGTTTAGCACAACATTAAAGCATGAATAATCTATTAAATCCACTCAGTAAAAAAATTTTTACATTTGGGAAAAAATTTTCAGACTAACGCAGCCTATCAACAACCTTCAGTCTAGAATAAAAGTTTCCTCTAACATATGGAGTTATAAAAGGCCCCTACCAAGAGATAAAAACTTCTGGAAGTAAGTATGATTAGATGAATGGCTGACAACCTCTAATAAAAATGCACGAAGTGCACTGTCATAATAAAATTTTGGTATATAAAGGACTGGACTACAGCTAAGGAATTACACAGCTAAAAAGGAACTTCTTCCACAGCCAGTTATTTATCACCCCCTTAAACTTACCTATTAATTCGTATGTTCCCATTAAGATATGACAACTTTTGAGAACCTGCCTTTAGGCAGAAAGTTAAAGGAAACACAGGCATACCTTTCTTCAAAAGGGTGCCTACAAAAACAAAAGACTTTAAGACATATAAATGTCATTTGTATCACTAAGTACCATGTTACCTATCAAATGGTGTCTACTCCAGTAGCACACGTAACACATAAGCCTGAGGCCTCTACAGCAGTTGGGTTGACAAAGGTTTACATTTTAGAATTCATGAAGATACAGGCACTTCTCATTCTCAGGGAACAGACTACCTATTTTTATGTACATGTCTGCAATAACAGAGGCTGGCCTTTTTCATGTTCCTCAATGAATATCCTAACTTTCCACACTGGCTAAGATTCGATAACAAAGTTGGCTCTTCTGTGCTTTTATTACAGGCAGCACTGCTTTTACAGGTATTATTTGCTTTTAATTTATCCACAGGCTAAGTGGATTATTTGGAAAATTGTTTCCAAATGCTTCTCTTTTTCTGGGAAAGTCTTTTGGATATAGGGAATAGGGTTCTTTCTACTCTGCAGCTGTGGGGGTCAATCTTTTTGTGGTTTTATCCTTATCACAATCTGTAACATTATTTAAATTCAAAACAAAATAGCTGACATTGTCAAAATTAAAAACTTTGGGGCATGAAAAGACATTATCAAGAGCATGAAAAAAACCCTACAGAAAGGGAGAAGATATTTGCAAATCATACATCTGATGAGGGACTAATATCCAGAATATAGATAAAGAACTCCTACAACTCAACAATATAGATAAAGAACTCCTACAACTCAACAATAAAAAAAGCAAACAATCATTTCAAACATGAGCAAAGAAGATATACAAATGACAGTACACAGAAAAAGATGCTCAACATCACTAGCCATTAGGGAAATACAAATTAAAACTACAATGTAATACCACTTCACACTCACTAGGATGGTGAAAATAAGCCAGACAGATAATAACAAGTGTTGATTGACAAGAATGTAGGAAAATTGTAACCCTCATACATCGCTGGAATGAATATAAAATAGTACAGCCACACTTTGGAAAAGTTTGGCAGTTCCTCAAACTTTTGTTAAACATCAAGTTATCACGTGACCAAACAATTGCACTCATAGGTGTATACTCAGAAGAATTGAAAGTGGGGACACAAACAGATCTTTGCACACCAATATTCACAGCAGCATTATTCACAATAGCAAAAAGGTAGAAACCACCCAAACGTATATCAACAGATAAATGGATAAACAAAATTTCATATATACATATGATTCAGTCATAAAAAGGAATAAAATTCTGCTACATGCTACAATATGGATGAACCTTGAAAACATTATAGTAAGTGAAAATAAGACATGAGGATAAATAATGCATGATTCCTCTTACATGAGGTAACTACAATAGGCAAACTCAGAGACAGAAATTAGAACAGAGGTTACCAAGAACTGGGGGAGGAGGGAATGAGAAGTTATTTAATGATTATAGGGTTTCTATTAAGGATGATGAACAAATTCTGGAAATTATTATTGGTGATGGTTGCACATTATAAATGTACTTAATGCCACTAAATTATACATCTCAAAATGGTTCAAACAGTAAATTTCATATATGTGTAGTTACCACAATAATAAATTGGTGAAGCCAGAAAAAAAACAAAAACAACTATATACACCTGAGTTTATGAAGATCAGATAAAATTCATATGAAATATTTGGGAAGTACTTCACAATGACCTTAAGACATATAGTTAAAAATACAATACTGATCATAAGGCTGTATTCCTATTACAATGAGAAATCATAATTTAGTACAATTTTGCTCTCTCTCACATATATGAGAAAAAGTATATATATTTATTTGTTACTATTAGGAAATATATATATCCTTTAAAAGGGATTTTAAAGAAATGCAAATGTTAAGTTAGTTCTGGGATAGTTAAGGAAAATAAAAATTTTAAACTATTAGATAACTGTGAAGGACTTAATAAATGTAAAAACTTTGAAAAGCTGAAAAATCCACTTGTTTTCATTTGCATAGGGAAATACATAAACATCTATTATATTATTTCAGGTATAGGGACTCAGGATAACAAGATAAACAGAAAAGTCTACCCTTTCAGCTTAGCTTATCCCTACCAGAATCACAAGAGTCACTGGTGAGCAGCAGATGTCTTAGGTGCATTTTCAAATCCTCAAACTGACACAAACACATAAAATGAGCAAAAGTCTTCTAAATTCCAGTGTAACCTACAATTGCCTATCTTCTGATACATTTTTCTACCATATAGAGAACTGGCATGCAGTGCAGTTCTTTGACCTATCAACTTGAGAACTGGGAGTTTCAGATATGAACCGCATGTTATTTAAACACTCAGAAAACAAGGAAATGAAAGTTAAAAGGTACATATTAAAACTAAATAAGAGATAACTATTGATTTTCAAAAGCAACATATCACAATCACATAAAGACACAAATAACTGCAAACATCGAGTTCTCTTGATCATCAAGAATATGCTGCACACCTATCTGTGCTTAGTAAGAGTACAAAGTGGTTTTTGAATAAAAGATTCCTCCTCAAGAAACTTGCAAACTAGTGGGGAGATTAAATTAATACACACAAAACAATATTATATGTATGTAAAAGCATTGAAATACCAAGGATACAAATTAAGAGTTACAGGATTTCAAAGGAGGTAAGTGCTGGATAATCCAGGAATGGTCCAGAGAAGGTTAAGATTTAGGCAGTCTAGAAGTCTAGAAAGATGGGTAGAATCAAATGAGAATGAACCCTTTTCATAATCTAGCCTCATCTTTCCTGTCCTGTACACTTAATAAAATATAAAATTATTATAGATGAAGACAGAGAAAAGTCACTCTAGATAAATCACAGAAATATGAAATAAGGAGAGCAAACCAATTATCCAACAAATGCTTAATGTGAAGAGTTTAAAAGTTTTATGTAGGAGTATATATCAAAATATGTAAATTTTTTAAATTATGTAAATTACCTGAAAAATAGGTTCCTAAAACTGCACTGAATTTTGAAATAATTTCCCAGGTTTCCTACTCACACCAGAAAGTATTTGCTATTTATGAGAAATGTGTCTCAGAACCAATCAAACCAAGGCTCAACTGCAAAAAGTGGGCACTGAAACGTAACCAAAGATAGTAATTACAACACAAATTAGAAGTCTAGTCTTTGCCTATAAGGTTGTGTTGCCTTTTTCCTTTATATTTTCTGAGTGCTTCATGGATTCAGATAATTTTAGTTTAGAACCAGACGGCATTCTTTTTAACCCAAATTTTAAATGTTTATATATATTCCTGGAACATTTGAATGTCTGCATAAATGTCATGAAACAACTATAATTTACCCTGTAAAAATACAATTTATTAGATTATTGCTATTAGTTTTATTCTGTCAACTTTCTCCTTTATTCAAGAGGCACCAAATTTTCCCAATCATTCAGTCAACATTTTTTCTTTTAATAAGCCCTGCCAGATACCTTCTAGGCCCCACAGTTCTTATTCTCAAGGATTTCAGAACTCACATAAACAGAGGAGAGAGCCAATTAAACTAGCAGTTGTAATGCAGCGGGATAAGTACTACAATAAAAGTGTATCACAGCAGAAAGGAAAAGAGAAAGTAGAAGCGATATGGGGAAGGCTCTGGGAGATCTAGCTGCCAGGGCTTGGTTTTGATGGATGAACATCTGATGAGGCAGATAGTTCAGGGAGAAAGATGCATGTCACTTCAGTGAGCATGTACTTCACGCCAGCCACTATGCCAGCTTCTGAAAACACAAATAATTCACTGCCCCTAATTTCAAGACACTAGTAATCTTTACAGGAATTTGCTTCATAGAGAAAAGGCCTTTTGGTTTTAAAAATGAGATCACCTCTCAATTTTTAAAAAATGAATTCACCATGCACACACAAAAAGGAAATATTGTACGATTCTATTGATGTAAGATTCAAAAATAGGCAAAACTAATCTATCGTGACAGAAGTCAGAACAGTGGTTACCTCTGAGGGGGAGTATCAACTGGGAGAGGGCAGCAGGGTGCCTACTGAGGATGTTCTATATCTTGGTTTTAAAGGGTGGTTACTTGGGTACATACCTAAAATTTCACCACGCTAACAGTAAGATTTGTGCACTTTACTATAAGTAAGTAATAAAGGAGGACATTCCAAAATCTAGGAAGCAGCATCTTCAAAGGCACACTGTGTCCAGGCAGGGACCCGATCACAGAAACTACCAGGGTTTGTACCACACTAAACAGACAGATTTCAAACCACAATGTGTGGGTACTTTCTACTGAGGCAAAGAGGAAGACCGACTGTGAGATGTATAGACTCCATAAAAGGAGCCGTAGGCATGAGACTACAGGAGCTGAGCAGGGCTGTTGAGGACAGGACAGGATGGGCGTCCCTCATTCAGTTGCCAGGAGTTGGAGCCGACTCAGTGGCACGGGACACACACCTTCCACTGAAGGGCACCTGAGTAAAATAACCAGATGTGTATTTCAGGAAGATTATTCTCGTGGAAATATAAAGAATGGATTGGAGGGGTAGGAGACTAATAGTCCAGGAGTCAGGTGAAGGCCTTTTTTAAGGCAATGACTTTAAAGATGGAGAAGAAACAGATGGAAGTTAATAAGAAGGCAACACCAAAGGGACAGAGTGATTACAAGTGAGCAGAGGAAAGAAAAGAAGAATCTCAACTGATAACCAGGTTTCTGGCTTGAGCTTGTGGGTGAATCACAAAGATAGGCAATATTTAAGCAGATCTTCCGAAAAAGAAGTTGCATTTAGTTTTGCAATCTACTGAAATGAGCATATTTTTTATATTATTTCATTCAAAATGGAACAACATTTTTCTATGGGATGTTATTTACTGCCAAGTGCTCATTCAGTTGATGTCCTATTTCTTTCATTATTTAAATATATTTCCTTGGCAATCTTGTGTCAAATTTAATTTGAATCTCTATGGTACCAGGTGATGTGACAATATAAAATGCTTCCACCATTAGGTAATTGCTCCTTACTACACCTCTAAGCGTATAAAGAATAAGCAATTTTTTGTCCTTCCATAATTAGCTATTCTTAAGTAGGTATTCGCAAGTTAGCAACTCTGACAAAGAATAACTTCTGATCTATGAAATTCCACACAGTGAAAGATTTCATTTATGGATGCTAACATAAATTAAAGAATCTCTAAACCAAATTTATTAATCAAACAACTGTTATAAACCCACCACAGCATCCTACCACAGTTACTCACCAACAGATTCCAAAACCAAATTTAAAGCAGAGCCCCCACCCCACAAAAAAAGAAAGCTTAAAAAAACAGCAGAGCCCAAAATGACACAATATGTTTAACCATTTTTTGAAAGCAAAAGATGCATTTAAATATATACATATAAAGACACATTTAAATATATACATATAAAACCTTGAGTTGTAAGACTTAGGGCATGCTCAGATGAGCACATACACATATCCTGAGCCAAGTTTCCTCTAAAAATTCAATATAGTTTTTAGAAAAGATTGCTTTGATATGCAATTCACTCATTCAACAAATATGTAGAGTAGCTCATATATGGCAGGTACCGTGCAAGTGCTAGGGATACAGCAGTAAGACAGACATGTCCCACCCTCATCATGGAGGTTTATAGTCTAGTGGTACACGATCATAAAAACTACATTCTAGGGCAGTGTCTCCCTCCTAACCCAGTCTCTGATCCCTGCAATGAATCTACCCTGAGGCTTAAATTAAGACCCACATGAGTAAAATAATTATTAAAAAGTAATTTCAGAATAACTACTTGGTAAAATCATAGATCTTCTTGGAAACTAAACAGTGGATAGAAAAATAGAGATAAAAGAATTATTGTAAAGAAAGCACCAGCTCAAGAGTGAAGGTCTCTAAACTTTACTTTCTATGAACCTTTTTTCAGGAAGGTAGCAGAGATGAGCTCTACCAAAATGGAAAAGTAATTCAAAAACAAGGAAAGATACAAGGGATACAAAAAAACACGGATCCAACACAGGGAATCTCCAGGATAATGGTGAAGGAAGGTCCCAGGATGGCAGCTATGCTCAGCACCAGGGCAAGGGGTACAGCTCCGAGCAGGCCGGAAGGCTCCAGGAAAAGTTTCTTCCAATATGATGAACTGAGTGAACATCTGATGTACATGAACATGTGGAGTAGATTTAACAATCGGTGGGAACTTCTGGGGTTGAATTATAATAAGTAGAAACGTAAGCAAATAAAATAAAAGGCAATTATTAAAGGAAATATTTAGGGACAAATCACGTATATAAAAAAGGAAAAGGAATCCTAGTATATTAAATGGCTTAGTGTGAACAGCATTTATAAAGACCTAATTATGTAAACACTGAACAACATTTTAAGAAAAATTAAAATATACACATACCAAGGTGAGGAAATAGGAGGACAGGAGGAAGTACATGTATTTAGGGGACTGGTAGGGGGTAATAATGAGTTAAATCCTCATCTTTAATAGTGTGAAACCAGTAAATACTCCTTAAATGGGACAAAAAAGTAGCAGTTATAAGAATATTATTTCAAGATATAAAAACCAAATAAACTTTAAATGCCAAAATTATTGGCTAATGGGTTGAAGAAAATTGGGCGGGATAACAGCAGTACTATTGTTTTCATATCCAGCCCTGTAGAACCATTTGATTCTAAATTATGTACATATGTCACTGTGATAAAAATTAAAACTAAAAGACTAAGAAAAGAAGGAGGTAATAAGCATTAGCCATGGAGTGTAAAAGAAAAGGAATCAGACTTAAAAAAAAAAAGGCTAAAGAGAGTCATAAAATTTAATTTAAAAGCACCTGGATTACTTAGAAACAGTAAGACAGCACTCTGACGTGAATTTTTTTCTCAGCTTCCCAAAGTAATCTGTACAACACTTTAAGCAAATAGGTTTCCAACTCTAACCTCACATATGGCAGGAGGATGATACTTGTCATCATGAATGAAAAGCACATGAAGATCATTATATAAATCATTTCATGAGCAAAATTATTAAATGTTATACAAGTATATTACCAAAAGACATTCTCAAATGTTCATAAGCACCTTCCTGCCATACCAGTCCCTCAATGACTACTCAGGAATTTGCATGATTAGGTATAGACTTTAAATTGAACTAAGACAAAATTATATATTACATTTAAGGCTCTTACATTTTTAACTATCATTCAAAACCTTCAGCACAGGGCCAGCCCTGTGGCTCAGGTGGTTAGAGCTCCATGCTCCTAACTCCAAAGGCTGCCGGTTCAATTCCCACATGGGCCAGTGGGCTCTCAACCACAAGGTTGCCAGTTCAATTCCTCAGGTTCCGCAAGGGATGGTGGGCTCTGCCCCCTGCAACTAGAAAACGGCAACTGCACCTGGAGCTGAGCTGCGCCCTCCACAACTAAGACTGAAAAGACAACAACTTGACTTGGAAAAAGGCCTGGAAGTACACACTGTTCCCCAATAAAGTCCTGTTCCCCTTCCCCAATAAAATCTTTAAAAAAAAAAAAAAAGAAAGAAAGAAAAAATCCTTTAGCACACATTTTTTCAAAGTTGATGAAAGGAAAAGAAATTTTGAGACAGACGCATTGCTTAGTATGCTTAATCCCTGTCAGCAGTCCACTCTTTACCTCCCAACCTTACAAACATTGGCAAGTTCTCCACATGGCCTCTCTGTCATTTATACACTTATATATTCACCCAGCCATCCAATATTTACTGAGCACTTAAAATACACAGGACACTGCACCTATCCTGGCAATGGGGATTCAGCATCATGCCTGACAATAAGCATGATAATTACATATTATGATAAAGGCTATAAATGAACTATACAGAATAGTGCAATAGTGACAGAAGAACACATCATAAGGTGATAAAAGGAGGCCTTGCTGAGGACATCAGTGCTGAGATTTCATGTATGAAGAAAGGGCCAGACATGTGAAAATGTGTAAATAGCCTTTCTGCACTGAACACAGGCTGAGAGAAAAGGAATGACAGGATCTGATTCGGATTTTAAGATTACACTGGCTGCTGTGTGAAACTAGGAAACCGCACTGCAAGGTATCTTACAAGAGATGATGGCAGCTGGGACAAGAGTAGTGGCAGTAAAGATGAGCAGAAGTTAAAAGCTGGAATGGATACCAAACAGGATGAGGTGACAGACTCAAACTGGAAATAAAAGAATACGTCAGATGGTGAAAGAAAGTAAGGAAGGATGTTTCTAGATTTTTGGCTTTAGCAATTGGGTTGGAATACTGGTGCCATTTACTGTCATGGGACAGACTAGGGGAGGCCTACCTTGATAGAAGGATCCTTTCATAATGGAATCTCTGTAGACTTTCACAAGTCATTACGAAACGGCAAGAAACCCTATCAGGCTTTTTCCACGAGGAGTAAGATGCTGAGACAGTCTAACTTCTTTACAGAAATGAAAGAGAAGCTGGAGAACTTCCTCTGTAAAACTTCATTTAAACACAGTTTTGCTTTTAATGCAGTTCAGTATCAAATAATCCAAGAACACGTTATACAGCAAGGTTTCAAATTATCAATTTTCCTGGACCTTGTTCACAAGATAGTGATAAACTTGGGATTTCTCTAAAATAAAGAGAGCTTTATGTTAATATTAAATCACTAATAAAGAGGGGTGTGTTGAAGGGAAGGCCTTCATCTTTGAATAGGTAAGTCTTCTAATAGGTCCCTGACTATAACAGTAAATACAAAAAAGCTAGTTTTATCAGGCTTTTCTCGCAGTAACTATCCACCTCTGGCCTCCAAGAACACTTTACTATTAGATGAGAGTAACAAGAGAACTTATTGGCATGCAGAATGAGATGGAGTGGCTCAATTTAAACACAAATATCATGAAGTCCAAAAGGTAAAAGCAGAAACATAAACAAGCCTTGAAAAGAGAAGTCATGCTTCCTGGATACAGTATGAAAAGAACTGTCAGTTCTATCTTAGTCTTCTCAGTACTACTGAACCACCAACTGTTAATTTATTAATAAAATACCTCCGCCTCTGCAGCTGTTTAACATTAAAGCTTCTAATTCAAACTCTCAGCATTAATCTCTAATGCTCCAAAAACAGATTTTCCAGTCACAGCAAAAATAATAATCACTACCCTAATTTTTCCCGTGACCTATCATATAATCAAGTGCCAAAAATCTTCCCTTTCTCCTAAGAAAACACCTGTCACCACATTCCCAACTTTCGGTTACTCACACATCTTCCTGGAAGGCAACCCTGAATGCTGTCACTGTGAAGTCTCACTAACAGAGCACAAAGACAAACAATAAACAAGAAGAAATAAACAACGGCTGTCCAGTTTGGTAAATGAGGAGGCTATTAACCATCAAGTGATGTCACCTCATTCTGCTCTTCCCCCCAAATCCAGGGTTCATTGGTGTATTTATCTCCCGTGTCACTGACACTAATGTCAAACTGGAGATTACGAAGAACAGCACCTTTGCAACTACTTAGGTGCCCACATATAAGCAGACTGATGTAAACCTGCCCCATTTTCTCCTCTACATATACTAACAGCTGGCTAGGTTGCAAAAGATTTAACCAAAACCTACAATTCCACACCAATGCTAGAGAGTTCACTGGTAAATTTAATAAATTCAGATGAAGGCAAATAAGTGCTTTAATAAGAGAATAGTGCATCCCGGAAGGAACCAACTGTGAATTCAATTTTCATTCATACATTGATTATGCTAAACCAGCTAACATCACATCATAGGTGGTATAATACTAATGAAATTTTAATATTAATACTAGGAAACGGGAAATAAAATCTTGGTTGGGGAAATCAATGTTTTAGAGCATATTAGGGTTGGAGGATAAGCAAAATGAAAAGTACTGGAATCTTCAACTATTATATGCTTGATTATTCCACTAGCAAAAACAACAACCTTTAAGTAGGTAAGACAGTAAATTCTTTAACACAATTATTGAGCACATACTATGAAAATGAGTAGTGTTAGGACACTTACAGGCCACCAAATAACACCCACTCTGCATTCCTACAAGCGCTTCCTTCCATAGCACTCACTGTTGCACTTAATATATATTAATTATTTATAAATGACACACATATATTCTACTTTTTGGAAATATTATGGTCATTATCAAACACACAAAATAGAACTTTAAATAGAAGTTCTAAAATGTTATTCCCAACCTCCTATGATCGTCTTGCATACACCTTGAGGTAACACACTTCAGTGGAAATCACTGACCCAGGCTATATGCTCCTAGAGAGAGGTTCTTATAAGTCATAGGCAGTGCTCAGTAAAAATTTGCTGAATGAATGAGCAAAGGGACACTTGAAAATATGAATCCACAACATCACTTTGGACTTGCTAGTTCATCACCCGTCTACTTAATCCAATATAAGGACCCAATTCTACTTAAAGAAAGGGGATTAGAAGAAATTTTACCCACTGTATTTTATTATCACACTGTAAAAGCTAAGAACAATTTTGCAATTCTTGCAGAAAAAAAAAAGCCTTATAATTCTCAGTTTCCAGAATGATGAAAGGAAGGAGAGAAGACCAGGAAGAAACAATTAAAGAACTGGAGAAGATTTTTAAGGTTTCTTAGAGTTCTGAAATGCTCTAAACTGTAATTCATCTTTCATTTAATGTGTTTATGCTCTATTTCAAGCATTTAGAATAATTTTTAGGAATACACAAATTGCAAACTTAGATGCAAACTTAGACGAGGCTAAAATTCTGTATCCATTAAATACAGTAGGTGCACTTTAGAAAACACATGCAATCTAAATCAAGTCAAGCCTTCAAAAAGGAAGGCTGTGTTCTATTCAAGATTTTCAAGAAAAAGATAAGCTAAAAATAAAAGCTACCACTAATACAGGTCCCTTAAAAATTTTTTTAAGGTGTTCTTTCAGAAAACTATTAACATTTATGTAACTGACATACAGTCTAACTAAAATAGTAGGCAAAACCAATCTTCCTAATTTCTAGAGCTTCTGAAGTGTAAATAAATAAGAAGTCACTAGACTGCCCTTTCACTTAGGTCCAGTTACAGTTATCTGTCACTAACATAACACTCATTTCTAAGGCCCCATTTTTCTAAGGCCCCACTTTGCAAGATAAACTGCCTGCAATTCCATGTTTACGTGCGGCAATACATACTTGAGTACTTTTTTAAATACTACCTAATTATGGTGAGGAATTATTTAGTGCTCAATAATTTTAAGTAAAGCCAAGGTGGTAGGTATTTTATTAGTTTATCAAGCTTGCTTTTTACTTATATTCATATAACACACATTGTATGTTTATCCTAGCCACACTTCTGATCTCCTTTCATTCACCTTATACAATATAAACAAGCAAATAACACTAATGGATGGAGGTTTTAGTACCCATTTAGATTATTCAAGTGCCCCCCAAATGCCCTCAAACCATTTTTAGCTCTATCAAAAGCTTTATAAATTCTTTCTATAACCTTACCAAAAAAATTCTATATTAAAGTCTGACATTCACTAGAGTAAATAGTATGTTCAAAAGAATTATCCATTAAAAAAAGCTCCTGTTTTACACTTAGAAATGTTATTTTATCAACTTGCTTCTCTCTTCAGCTTTAATTTTCCTCTGCGGCAAAACTGATAAAACAAATTCATTCAAATAGTTAAATAAGATTTTAACAAATATTTTACTACTTCTTCATACGTTTTAAAACTCAACAGGCAGACACTTCACTACAAACTCAACAATTACCTTCAGTCAAATGAGTTTAAAATGCACCAACTATTCATTTCATTTATATTTACAAAGGTACAATCTTAGTTTGATATAATAGTAAGCAGGCTAGAGGTGGATAAAGTTTAATTTTAGAATTCCTAAATGCCAGCTACATCACCCTCAAACTTAAGAAACTAAACACTTCTGAACCTTGAAGCTGTAAGTCAATTTGACTGATGTCCTCTTTCATGCCATGTAAGCCATTGCCTAATTGAGGCCAGACCTGTCGGGCTCAACAGCATCCCGGAAATGACTAGCCTACTAGAGCTGGAAACACATCAAGAATTTGGAATATTTCTCATATTGAAGCAAGAAACAAAGTTCAAGCAAGATTGTCCATAATAACAATCATTATACTGTTCCACAGGAAAAGACACAAAAAGTGTATTTTTGTTATTCTGGTCAGTCCACAATACCTCTAAGTTTTGTAACTATTTTCAGGTGATGACCCACTGTACTTAACCCTTTTCTTCCTATATATTAATAACAGTTCACTACTAAATTCTCATTTTAAATGCCTTTGTATCTAATTTTTATTTTATATCCTTAGCTACTGAAACCATCACCTGGAGCATGGCTAGGTTCTTTGACTTGGAAACCTGTTAACAATAATGCCTAGCGCATAACCTGCTTAATGTTTTTTCACTTCTTATCAAGAAAACCCATTAAATGTTGCAAAGACATACAAACGCATACACTCTACACACACACTCAAATCCCAGTCATGAAAAATTAAGTCACATTCCGGCCATAAACTGTGCAATAGACACTTCCAGTTAGCGCTGTGCTTTAGCGATCATGGACAGCGGTACCAGAGTAAGTGGTAGGGGGTTGGGGCTGTTAACATACTGTGCATCAAAGCCAATAAGCAGCAGGCTGGGGCCGGCAGCAAGGCCAGTCTCTATAGGGAGCTATAACACAGTATCAGAATGCTGGATTTCCGAATGCCATTTTATGGGGAGAGAGGGGTGAGCACTGGGGATCAAGTGCAATAAAAGGCTCTGGCCAACGTCTGAGATGAAACCTAAGACAAGGTCTTGTGGCAGCACCAGCTGTCCAGTCTCATCTCACCTCAAACACAACTTAATTTCAGGTCGTTCTTGGCAAAGTCAGCCGCTCAAAGGGTGAGGGGATGGCAGGAGTGGATGGTGATAGCCCCCAAGAGACTGGCAAAGGCCCTCGGAAAAAGCAGTCACTTTCACAATTGAAAGGGGCTTCTACTAGCAAAAAGAAGAGGGCTTTGCAGCCGTCTCCCCTCTCCCTTACAGCCAAGGCTGTTAGGTTAGGATGTTGTTGGTTTTTACGAAGGAGTGATATGAGAAAATGGCAGTAAGAGATGAGGGGGGTGGGAAGGGCTGGTGCCACCCAAGAAAAGGGGGAGAGGAGGACTTCCCTGGACACATCCAGGGTAACAACGCCACCAGAGAGCACGGGCACTGCCCTGCCAGCACCAGATAACCCTCTCCGAGAAAGCTTCGCCCCCTTCCATACGGTCCCAATTCCCCAACACTGCTCCCACCCGACCCTTCTCCCCCATGATATTCCCCATCGCTGGCCTCCTTTCCCTTCCGCCTCTGGCGCCCGACGCCCTCAACCTACCCTCCTCTTTCCCGGTCACCCACCCCTCTGGGCAGCCCGTCGCTGGCCTCCCCGGCAGCTCGCCCAGACCCCTCCCCCTCACCTCTCCTCAGCGCCTCCTCGTAGCTGAGGAATCCGATCCGTGACTCCTTGGCGCCCATGCTCCCCTCATCCCCTCGGCCGGGGGTTGGAGCCAGATCTCGCCCCCACCCCCCCTCTCGCCTCCTCCTCGGCGTCCCTGGGTGACGGTGTCGGCGTCCCCAGACCCCCTCCTCCCCCAACACTAACAAGTGCGGCTTCTAACCCGGCGGCTCCTCCCGGCTGCTGCCACCGCCTCCATGACGAATCACGTGACCCGCTTCCACCCCGCCCCCTTCCCCTCCCTCCTACTCCGCCCTCCTCCCCTCCCTTCCCTTCCCTCCTCACGCCCACTTCCCTCCCTCTCACCCCTCCCGCCAGCACCGCCAAGGGTCACCTGACCCAAGGCCGGGGATTGTTCCGGGTAATGGCTGCCAAGGGCCACAAACTCCGCCCCCCCCCCCACGTTAACCGCGCGCAGGGGGGCAGGGGAGGGGCTGGATCCCGTGCGTAACGCAACATCTACACCTCCCCACCAATCCGAAGCCGCGAGGCCTGGGAGCCTCCGCCTTCCTGGGGGTGGTGACTTCCGGGGCGCTCGAGGCCGTCCCTCCCGCCTACGTATTCTTGCGCTCGACTTGTGAGGCCCGAGTAATTGACGGTTGTCCAGACCTGGACTGGGATTCCCCCCCCATCGAAAAGAAGTGGAATCTTAGGGAACTGGAGTGTGAAGGGACCGGTTCGTGAGGGAAAGGAGCCGGCAGGACAGGAATTCCTAACGTTCAAGAATGTTTTGATCGGCAGGAAGTTGTGAAAGGAAAGGAGAGTCAAGGATTTCCTGTGACGGAAGAATTCTTAATCCTAATGGGGAGAGCCCTAACGAAAGTGAACCTTGTGACAAAGTTTAGAATATCTGCTCTTTCACGTTATCTCCCCCGCCCCGCTCCACCTCAATTGACTAGATTTCCTTTTGCTTCCGCAGCCCCAGCTGCTCTTGTACCAACCTTCAACTCTGCGCCTACGTCTTGTACAGATACTTTGGAAACTGCACTGCAACAGTCTTAACTTGCTTCTCTCCGAGTTGCTCCCCACCAGAAATGTGAGGGTTACAAGACGTGACAAAGTTCCTTGCTTTTTAAAAAAAATTACTATTTTTTAATTGTAAAAAACACGTAAAAATTACCATTTTAACCACTTCTAAGTACTTCATGAGTGGACCCATACAGCTATCCCTTTTGTGACTAGCTTATTTCATCCTTGTAGCATGTGTCAGAATTTCCCAGAGTTACCATACGATCCAGAAATTCCACGCGAGTATATACCCAAAAGAATTGAAAGCAGGGACACAAACATATTTATACACCCATGTTTAGCGACCATTATTAACAATAACCAAAAGATGGAAGCAACCCAGGTGTCAATCAACAGGGAAATAAATAAAATGTGATATATACATGCGATGGAATACTCTTTAGTTCCTTGCTTTTGAACTCTATTCCGTTTGCTTTCGCTTGTCTTCACCCTGAAAGTCACAGTATAAAGCTTGTGGATAAGGAAACAACTTTGAAAAATAACCATTGGGATTAGATTAGACTCAAGGTGCCCGGTAGGCAATTCAGGCCAGCAAAAGGTTTTTAGTTACTAAAGCCAACAGATTATATTATACCCTGTTGGAGAAAGAAGGCAATACTGTTCTCTACTCACCTTTCCTGGCAGACCAGATCAACAGCATGGTATTTAATCCCAGTGCTGCCCTTTCCAGTTCACCAGGAGGCAGTTCACCCTAAGAACTCAGATTAGTTTCATAACTATAAGACCATGAATAAGAGGGTCAGAATGTACTTCAAAGCCTGTAATTTCCAGGTCATCAGTTTGGTGTAGACAGAAGTCTCCAGACCAAACAATTCAATCATCTTCAACCCGCAGTTAGATTATAGTAATTAATGGGAAGTGAATCTTCAGAGCTTAGCTCTGAGTGAAAAGTCCCACAATAGTTTAACTGCAACATACCTAGGCTTTATTACTCTCAATGATCAGTACCTAAAAGTGACCTTTCTGTACAAAGAATAGACCTGGATGATTATTTACCCACTTGATTTACGGTGGAATTGGAAGCAAATTATTTTATCTCTTTGTAGTACTTGCCCCACTTGAAAGATGGGACTAGAGTTGGAATTTATCTCATGAATCAGTAAATTATTACAAAATACTCATGAAAGAACAGAATACAAACTTGATAATGAAAGATTTAGAGCAGTATTAACACACAGGAAGTTTTAAAATTTCCTCCTTGGTATCAAGGCCTGGCTTCCCCTAGGACCATAAACATTTTCACCCCATCACACAGTTTACCATGGATTTAAACACTTCTCAAAATTGTGGGTTAAGATAGCAAACTAAGAAACACTATTTCTTCTTTGCCTGAGTTAAATTAGGTGTATTATTGAAAGCAGTGAACCACATAGTTATGTCTGACAAGAATTTTAAAAGGTAAACTGGGATTAAAACCTGCCTTTTGGTTTTATTACACAGTATCAGACAGTCAAATGTTAAGCATCCTGCTGTAAGTTAAAATTGATACAATACTTAAATTTGATGATGTAGAAAATCTTAAGTCTACTTGTCATGCTGAAAGGATTTTTAGGAATCACTTTGTTTAGTTTCATTATATTTCACTTAATCCACTGAAGAGTTGGCCAGGGGCCTGACTTTAAACATTAGGTTGCACTTCGGGAACCACTGCTTTAACTATAATTATATGCCCGTGAAAGAGTTGTCCGTATGAAGAGGATTTAAAGCATGGGAGATTGGTATGTAATTTCTACTTCCAGTTGGGCAACCTAAATGAGAGTGTTCCTCAGTCTGTACTCCCAGAGAAATGACATAAGAATAGGACAGAGTCATTTTAGTACTTGCCAAAGAAGTTTAGGTCCGACAGGGAGGACAATACAATAAAGAAAGGGTAGAATAGATTGGGGGAAGAGGGTTATCACTTTGTGGGGGATGTAAATGTCTAGCTATTACATTGTTTTGTAAACCCTGAAACTAATAGAAGAAGAATAAAGGGTGGAACAGCAGCTGATTTATGTATAACTTGATTGCCACAAAGTGAGGCCAATAGTGTATGAGGTATGACTACAAAACGAGAATTGATTTTGCAGTATTATGGACTTGTTACCTTATAGTAACATAATATGAGGATACGGTCACTTGTATTTTTATTTACTCTAAAGCTCTTGAAGCTATTTTTTAAGGAAAATACATACTCAATATAAAATTTTTTTTTCATCAGTACAAAAGAGTATATAGAGTAAAAGAATACACTTTCTGTTTCACCCAGTCTCATTCCCTATTTTCCAATTTTCTGTGACTACACCCACCATACTTTCCATGCATATAAAATATACGTCTAGACTCCCTTTTTCTTTTTTTTTAAAGATTTTATTGGGGAAGGGAAACAGGACTGCATTGGGAAACAGTGTGTACTTCCAGGTCTTTTTCCAAGTCAAGTTGTTGTCCTTTCAATCTTAGTGTGGAGGTGCAGCTCAGCTCCAGGTCCAGTTGGCATTGTTAGTTGCAGGGGGCACAGTCCACCACCCCTGCGGGAGTCGAGGAGTGGAACCGGCAACCTTGTGGTTGAGAGCCCACTGGCCCATGTGGGAATCGAACTGGCAGCCTTCGGAGTTAGGAGCGCGGAGCTCCAACCACCTGAGCCACCAGGCCGGCCCCAACTCCCTTTCTTTTTACACACACTTTTCATAGCCTACATACTGATCTGCAGTTTCTTTTTTTTCACTCAATAGTATATCTCACACTGCTTTTCGCCTCAGCATGTAGATCTACCTTATTCTTTTTAACAGATACATAGTATGCCAATTTTGTGTATTTAATGTACAATTAACCAATCACCTATTAATGAACATTAGATTGTTCCAAGTGTTTCAACACTATAAACATCTTTACAATAAACATCCTAGTACATATATCCTTCTTTACATGTGTGAGTGTATCTGTAGATGGAATTTCCAGAAGTATAATTACAGAAGCTAAGAGTATGCAACTTTTAAATTTTAATAGATGTTGCCAAATTGCCAGCCTAAAAAATTGGATCAGTTTACAATCTAATCAAGAGTATTTGAGAAAGCCAGTTTCCCCTCACCCTTGCTAACATTACTATCAACTTATGCTGATTTTTGTCATTACCCTTTACCTATTACAAATCCTACCAATAAAGAATTAAATCCCTGCTTTTCTAGGCATAAAATTCATTATCATTTTAAACCTGGACAAAGTATTTGAAAAATGACTAAAGAGATGTCATTCTCTAATCTTCAATTAAAGATGTTTCTCCCTTCTGTTTATCATTCTTGAGAAGGTGCCTAAAATTAACAAGATTTCAATAGGGCCCATCTCCTAAAAGCTTCCAACTTACTAAATACCTAAGTTAAAACTAAGAATGAGAAAGAAATATAAAACATTCAGACTGAGAGCCTCTACTTAGACTTACTTTAGAAGTTCTCTTTTTCTGTTTTACCACAATCCATTCTTGACAAACAAAATTTACCCTCTGAACCTGTGAGTAAATGTTAACTCTTTATAATACTCCTATATCACCCTCCTTCACCCCAAATGCACTGAAATTGTATTTGTGTCCCTTTTTTTTTTCAAACTTTCTTTTAATTTTTATTTATTTATTGGGGAACAGTGTCTTTCTCCAGGGCCCATCAGCTCCAAGTTGTTGTCCTTCAATCTAGTTGTGGAAGGCACAGCTCAGCTCTAAGTCCAGTTGCCATTTTCAATCTTTAGTTACAGGGGGTACAGCCCACCATCCCAATTGAACCAGCAACCTTGTTGTTGAGAGCTCGTGCTCTAACCAACTGAGCCATCCGGCTGCCCCTTGTGTCCCTTTCAAATTAATAGTTTACAAAGGTTAGAGAATGGGTCTTATGGATTGTACCACCAGAATTTCTTGTTAACAGCTTCTTTTTAATTCTTTAATCTGATTCCATCTGTTGTACTCTTCAGCCAGTCTTTTCTAGAAAAATAGAAGCTACAATTTTTAAGAATAAGTATATTAATTGAATTTTAATCAGCAATTAAAACATTGAATAATACAGAATCCAGTTCTGAACAGATAGGATATACCTTACTTCAGTTTCTAGGTTCTAAATAGCTTTGTCAAGTCATCTGAAGTCCAGTTTATCATTCTAATAGCTTTCTTAGATAGGTGAGAAATGCCAACTCTAGCTGTATACCTTTGACTTTGATGTCTTCATCTAGTAGATGAGAGATTTAAACTCAATCAAGCTTTTTCCAATTCTTAAATTCTATTATCTTATTTTTCATCATTTGAAATGTACATTCTCTTGCCAACTCAGGTCTGTTTTAATTTTCAGTTCAGGCTGAGTTTTTTTCTCACCTGGCTATTATTAATATAATGTGTCTATTCTGTTTCCCACCTTTTACTGAACTACCACCTACCAGTGGGCTCCCTTTCTTGACTCAGAACTTTCTTTTGATCAATAATTATTATTTAGATGAGGGAAGCTCTGTACCTTCTGCTCAATTTTGCTGTGAACCTAAAACTGCTCTAAAAAATAAAGTCTGATAATCAAAAATTCTGATATAGAGATGTGCCTGCCTACATATAGGTATTTAAAAGCTAATAATTATGGTATAATTGAAACAATCAGGACTTACAGTAGGAATGAGGATGGGGTAAATTCTTAGATTCTTAAAAGGAGTTAGGAGGTGAAGCTAGATATACAGTATGTGATTGTGATTCTAGGTTTCAGTAAAAATTATTGCTTGGTGATACTGATCCAGCAATTAATAGCTTTTAAAATCCCAATATTTTCTTCCAAAAGGATTTTTTTTTTTTTTTTCCAAAAGGATTTGAAAGCTATAAAATAGCATTTGGTAAAAAAACTTTTTGGCAATTATGTACCATTACTGTCCCTCTGGGGGTGTGGATATGGGTGGAATCAAATCTGGGTTTCTTTGAAAGAGGAAGGAAATTTATATAAAAAAAAGAGGAAGTCCCTCAATTATGCCTATATAACATCTTCCCATTGCCCCAACATTTGGTATAAATGTTGCAATTAGTTCATTTTAACATTTATAAGCATTTTCTATGTGTAAAAAAACTGTGCTAAACACTAGGGAATACAAAGATGAACATGTTTTAAGTCTCTGGAAGTACTATGATCAAGATAAATAAAGTACGGTATGGGAACCGACGGTAGGGAGAGGTTTTAATCCAAACTGTAGGAGTAGGGGAAAGAGGCAACCCTTGGGAGATGGGAACCTTGAAGGATGAGTAAGAAATCCGCCATTCATTCATTCCTTGGACAAATTCAAAGTGCCTACTACGTGGTAGGTATTGTCCTAAGCACTGAAGATACAGAATTGAACAAAGAAAAATGTCCGCGCTTATGAAATTTACATTTCAGTTGGAAAAGAAAAACAATAAACTAAGTAAAATAATGGTAAGTCAGTTGGTAACAAATTCTATGGAGAATAACTGCAGAGAAGGGAGATAGGACGTGCTGAGATGAAAGTTGCAATTTAAAATAAGATGGTCAGACAGGAGCAAAACAGTGGTATTTGAGACAAAATCTGAAGGAGATGATAAAGCCAACCTTGTGAATATTCAAGGAAAAATTTTCCTAAGCACTGAGGCAAGAGCATCCTGGCAGGTTCGAAGACCAGCAAGGACCAAGTGTGACTGAAACAGTGAGGGAAGTGGATAGAAGCAGATCTTCCCTAAAGACTTTGGCTCTTACTCTTTGGAAAATGGGATAACATTGCAGGTTTTTGAATGGAGAAGAGATCTGTCATACATTTTAAGAGGCTCACTTTGACTACTGTGTTTAAAAGGGACTGGGGTGAGAGAAGAAATGAAAGGGTAAGTACAAGGAGACCAGTTAGGAGACTATTGCAGTTATCCAGGCAATGAGGGTTAAGGGATGAGAGTTTGGATCCAAGATAATATTTTGAACGAACAGCCAACAGGATTTATTGGTAAATTGGATTGGAATTCAAGGATGACTCCAAGGTTGGTGGCCTAAATAACATGAAGGATAGAATTGCTATTCGCTAAGATGAGGAAAACAACAGGAGAGCAGGTTTGTGGGGCAGTATCAGGAGTTCAGCTTTGGACCTGTTACATTTAAGATTCCTATTAGACGCTCAAGTGGAGATGTTGAGTAGAGAGTTAAATATTTGTCTGAAGTTAGAAAAAGTCCATGTTGAGGATATAAATTGAGGAGTCATTAGAAATTTGTAGTATTTAGTCATGAGACTGGATGAGGTCTCCTAGGACATCATCCACTCCCAAGATAATTGGGGTTTCCAACATCAAAAGTTCAGAGATGGGGAACTCGCAAGAAGACTGAGAATGTGAAGCCAGTGAGGTAGGAAAGTAAAGAAAGGGAGTGAGCATACCAAGAAAATAAGAAAAGTGTGAATAAAGGCACAGAGATAGAAAGTACCCCAAAAATAAGACCTAGCGGACCATCAGCTCTAATGCGTCTTTTGGAGCAAAAATTAATATACGATCTGGTCTTATTCTACTATAGTATGATACTAGTTCTATATAATATAATATAATATAATATAATATAATATAATATAATATAATATAATATAATATAACATAATATAATAATAATATAATATAATACCGGGTCTTATATTAATTTTTGCTGCAAAAGATGCATTAGAGCTGATTGTCCAGCTAGGTCTTATTTTGGGGCAAACACAGTAGAACTCGAAAGATAAGCTCTGTCTCATCGGAAATGCCTTTTGTACCAATAAAATCAAAGCTACCAAAACAACTGAAAAAATCAAAATCCATTAACCAGCAATGTAACATTCTCATCTTTCACACTTGGTAAGAATTAGAAGCATCTGAGGAATACTTTCAGGTAGATTTTAAGAACTTAGTTGGTTTTTGTCAGATTTCTCTTCCGCTGTGGTCTCTTTGAGCTATCAGTGAGCAATACTTGACAGGAGGTTCTGAGGACAATATGCACCCTTAAAATTTCATGTTAAAAGAATGAATTAGACTAAAGAAGGGCTATTAATGGTTGAAAGCAGATCTCTACCTATGTGTGAACTTCAGCCTGAATGTCACTCGGAAGAGATTGATGAGGCTTATGCTTTTGTATACATTAGTAAATAATACTGACACCCAAATTAATTCATGCAAAAATCTAAGGGAGTAACTAATAGATACAAAGATTGTCACCAAAATATACATACAGAAAGGGTTCAAATTTCCCCAACTCAGACAAATTCTTAGTTAGTAGGTCAGACCATGTACCAGACTCATAGGCAACCTTTACAAAAATGGATGCCAAACTAACCCAAATCTTCTAGTTTCTGAACTTTTGAACTTTCTAGTTTTTTTCTTCAACAAAAAGTTGAAGAGTTAATGGGTCACTGTGTGCATTTACTTACTGCACCCCATCTTGCATTCTACACACACTAATATAAAGGTTTCCTCCATCCTCAATACTCCATCCCTTTTTCATTCTTTGGAAGTGGTGGAACACTAATTGGAATTACATTCTCGAACATATATCTTTGTTTACACAAGTGAGTGCACCTGTGCTGCTGTATGTGATTCTGCTTATTACTGCTGCACAAGACATCACCCCCTAAATTAGTAGCATAAAACAATGCATGACAACATTTCTTTTGCTCATGAATCTGCAATTTGGGCAAGGTTCAGTGGGGATCGCTAACCTCTTCTCCATTTAGTGTGAGCTGCAACAGCTTGAAGGCTAGGGACTGGAATCCTCAGAAGGCACGCTCACGCACGTGTCTGGCAGTTGATACTGGTTGTTGGCTGAGACCTTAGCTGGAACTGTCAGCTGGAACACTAAACATTTAATGTGCTTCCTTTTCCCTTACAACATGTGGCCAGCTTCCAAAGGTGAGGGGAAAGGGAGGGAGCGAGGAGAGTGTCATCAGCCAAGCTGGATGGCCTTTTAGGACCTAGCCTTGGATGTAACACAATGTCACTTCTGCAGCATTCTAATCACTGAAGCAGTCATGAAGTTCTTCCCAGTTTCAATGGGAGGGGAAATAGTCTCCAGAAATATTTGCTGTGCCATAGTCTGCTCTCTGTTCACAACAGTTTGCATTCCTCCCATATGCAATGTACAGGCATACCTCGGAGATATTGTGGGTTTGGTTCCAGATCACCACAATAAAATGAGTATCTCAATAAACAAGTTGTAGTCTTTTTACTGGTGGAGGGCTTTGCCCTCAATTTGTAAAAATGCAACATCTGGGAAGCTCAATAAAGCAAAAATGCAATAAAATGAAGTATGCCTGTATATTCACCCCTTTCTCCAAAATCCCCATTACGACATCAGGTTTAAACTTGTAGTCCAAGATCTCATCATCTAGATGAGGTCCAGGTGTGAATAAGGCTCCTTGGGTGTGTTTTCTCCACTGCGTTCTTTTGGCTTGAGCACTTGTTCTTAGTAATATATACCATGAAGTTATTTAGGGGCAAGGGACCATGCTGTATAAAGCTTACTTGTAAATGGTTCAGGAAAAAACAAAGTATTTTTACACACACAAAAAAAACCACACACACTCTTCTGGAAACTAGCTGCCCCGTCCTTGAGCCTGATCAGAACCTTGTGATTGCTTCAGTGAATAGATTGCAGCAGAAATGGCACTGTGCTACATCTGAAGCTAGGAGATATACATATATATAATATATTCATATATGTGCATTGTGTACAAATATGTGTAATATATATATACAGAGTGAGAGAGAAGAGAATAGAAGAGACTATCACCTCCCACACTTTAGCCCATATTTCTCCATATCTATTTCCTTAAAGACCTAGTCTGGAAAACAGATCCCTCTTTGAGTGGAGATTTGGCCATGCTGAACCTCAGCTTTTCAATGGTCTTGTGTGTTACCTGCCACACTAAAGGCATCTGTAAGTGTGGCTTGCCTTTTTGAGAAATTGTAGGAAAAGGATGTACACCAGCCTCCTTGTAACAAAAGAGACTACGATTAGCTCCCTGAAGCACTATCCTTGTGCTCCCAGAACACAAACTCTAAAAATAGTGGCTGCTGAGAAACAACCTTCTCATGTTTCCTATTTGAAAAGGACATTTAAATAGAAGGCGGGTCTTTTTAGCCATAGTGTCACAGTCCCCAAACAAAGAATAATCACTAGCGAAAGTCCCAGTTTAAGAACTATTAGTACCTCTAAAAGGCATATGCTGGCTTTTTTTTTTTTTTTTTTTTTTTAAAGATTTTATTGGGGAAGGGGAACAGGACTTTATTGGGGAACAGTGTGTACTTCCAGAATTTTTTTCCAAGTCAAGTTGTTGTCTTTTCAATCTTAGTTGTGGAGGTGCCATTCAGCTTCAAGTTGTTGTCCTTTCAGCCTTAGTTGTGGAGGGCGCAGCTCAGCTCCAGGTCCAGTTGCCGTTGCTAGTGGCAGGGGCACAGCCCACCATCCCTTGTGGGAGTCGAACCGGCAACCTTGTGGTTGAGAGCCCACTGGCCCATGTGGGAATCGGACCAGCAGCCTTCGGAGTTAGGAGCACAGATCTCCAACCACCTGAGCCACCAGGCCGGCCTTATGCTGGCCTTTTAATAAATGTACTCATGGCCGAAATGTGTACAGTTTTATTCATTCAAAGCTGATTATTCTGAAACCCTTGTGCCTATATTAGAAGCGCTATCCCCTAAAAAATAAGCATTAGCCATACCAAAGATGTGTAGAGTTCATTTATAAGATATGTAATCAAGGAAAATCCTCTTAAACAATTCAATAGTAGTTGCTAGCACGTGTTGAGCTCTTATGTGTCAGATACTAGTTTAAAGCCTTTTCTATATATATTATTAAATTATTTAATCTTCATAACAGCCCTATCATGTATATGTTGTTATTATTATCTCCATTTACATTTGAAGAAAATTGAGGTCCAACAAATTTAAATAAGTAACCCAAAGTCACAACTATTAACAGTTAATGATGAAACCAGGATTTGAATCCAGGCAATCTAGATCCAGAATCATGCTCATAATCTATACTTAGAGTATGGATTAGAAAATAAAGTATGGCGGCCGGCCTGGTGGCTCAGGCAGTTAGAGCTCCACGCTCCTAACTCCGAAAGCTGCAGGTTCAATTCCCACATGGGCCAGTGGGCTCTCAACCACAAGGGTGCCGGTTCAATTCCTGCAAGGGATAGTGGGCTGTGCCCCCTGCAACTAGCAACGGCAATTAGCAACGGCAACTAGACCTGGAGCTGAGCTGCGCCCTCCACAACTAAGACTGAAAGGACAACAACTTGAAGCTGAACGGCACCCTCCACAACTAAGATTGAAAGGACAACAACCTGACTTGGAAAAAAGGCCTGGAAGTACACACTGTTCCCCAATAAAGTCCTGTTCCCCTTCCCCAATAAAATTTAAAAAAAAAATGTAGCCACTTTAAAAAAATAAATAAATAAATAAAGTATGAACTCAAGTGTGTTGCTACTTTGTGAGTTATTTTTCCTTTGTGAGAACATTGGTTAGTTTTGCCTGTGTATATGGCAAACATTCGTTCTTTGATAAATTAGCCTTGTTTCTCACGATGAGTGTGATTAGACAACTTCTTTGCCATAAATTCATAGATCACAGAGTTGGTAAATTCTTAGGATAGAACAAATCAGTCCAGCCATTCTTTTGGATCCTAGAAAGACCACACTTAAATTTAATTTTGTTCATTCAGTAATTCACATGTACAACAAACATTTGTCAAATAATCATTTGTAAGAAATTAGAGCATGAGATGTCACCTGGGCAGGCCTGTTGGCTGCCAACAAAAGGCTTCTAAGGTTCACACTAATCTTAGTGCAGTCACCTCAGTTGAGGAACTTTTAGGCTCACAATCTCCATTTTGTCACATTGATCAGTTTCACAAACTGGCTTATGCTAATCAAGTGACCACGAAACGGAGGGCCTTTGTTTCTGACGATGATGAAGTAAAAGGTACCAGATTTACCCTCCTGCCATAAAGAACTAGGCACGTAGACAAAAGTTGTAAAACTACTGCTTTCAGACACTGGACACTAGGCAGTGCAAAACTGACATCACTGAGAGAAAAAACAAAAACAAATGAGGTGAGTTCTATGATTGACCTGGCTTTCTGCCCAGGGGCAATTCTGGATCAAAAATTCAGAACATGGCAGAACATAGCAGTCTCCCTGAGTTGAGGAGACAAAGATTGGAGTTCATGGACTCTGAGACAGCTGGAAGTTGCTACACAGACCAGCAAAACAGAAGAAGGTATACAAAAAAAAAAAAAAAATCTCCAAAAGTCTGCGTAATAGGGCCCTGAATCTTTGCTAAATACTAGTGTGGCCATACATTGAGTTGAATTCAGGAGGATAAGCATGAACTCATCAAAGAGATGTAACTGAACACTTCCCAAAGTTCACACAGGGCTAGGAAATATTCAAATTCTGACCAGTGAGAGTAGAAAGACCTCACTGACCATCCAAGATATTCAAGAGAGACCGCAGAAGAGTTAAGCATTACTAATAGGTCTAAACTAGCCCTAGAGAAAAGCATACTCTAGACCTGCTTTAACAAAGCTTAAAAACAAGCTTCAAACATCAAACTAATCTGAAAGTAACTGTCTAGTAAAACAAAGGCCTACACTCTTTAAAGGCAAATTACAAAATTCAGACACTCAATAATATAACATTCTGGCATCCAATTAAAAAATTACCATATATGCCAAGAAGCAGGGAAAAAAATAACCAGGAGAAAAATTAGTCAACAGAAACAGACCCAGAAATGACAGAGATGATGGAATTAGCAGATAAGAATGATAAAACAGCTATTATAACTATATGTTGGGTATTTAAAAGAAAATATGAACATAATGAGGAAACAAATGGAAGATATAAGAACCACATAAAACTTTTAGAGGTGAAAAATACAATATCTGAAATGCAAAATGGCATCTGGCTTCCCCCAAAGAAAGTGATGGGGAGGGGGAAGGAGGGAGCAAGAAAAAAGGCATGTACCTTTTATGACTGAGAGTGTTCGCTTTCTGTTGTGGTAATAAATTGCCAGAAACCTAGCGACTTAACAACACAAATTCATTATCTTACAGTTCTGTAGACTAGAAGTCTGACATGACTATCATATTGTGAGGAGACTCGGGAAGCCTTATGAAGAAGTCCAGGTAGGGAGGAACTCAAACCTCCTGCCAACCATCAGCACTAAGTAGCCAGGCCAGCGAGTGAGCCACCTTGGAAGTGGATCCTCTAAGCCCTGGTCAAGCTTCAGATAACTGTGGCCCTGGCCCACAGCTTGACTGCAACGTCATAAGAAACATTACGTCAGAATCACCAAGCTAAGCCACTTCTGGATTCTGGACCCACAGAAATTCTGTGAGGTAAATAAGTATGGATTGATTTAAGCCATTAAAATGTAAAACAATTTGTTTCCCAGCAGTAAATAACTAATGCAAGAATCTCTTCACCAAATGGAGCTGGAACAACTGGATAGCCATGTGTAAAAACACAAACAAAAACTCCCCAAAATATATTCATGCAATAGAATACAATGAAAAGGAATGAACTATTTCAGCAATGAAAAGGAATTAACTATTGATACATGCAACAACATGGATGAATCTCAAAAACACTGTGCTGAGCAAAAATGTGAGGCATTGAAAAGTACTTCCTACGTGATTTATTCACATGAAACTTTAAAAGAGACAATTGATGATGACGGAAGGCAGACCAATAGTTGCCTGGGGCTGAGGGTGAGGGCAGAAGGAAGGGGGAGGAGTGAAGATTGGCTAGGAAAGGACAAAGGGAACTTTTAGGTGTGACAGAAATGGTCTATGTCTTCATTGTAGCTCTGTGGGTTATAAGAGTGTATTTGTTAAAACTCATTGGACTCTACACTTAAAATGGGGTCATTTTATATGTTGTTTTTTATATATATAATTATAATTCATGTAAAATTTACCTCAATAAAGTTGAATTTTTAAACTGAAAAAATAGCCCATGAAGTATATATATATACATATATTTATTTATTGCCTTTTATATAGGAGAAATTTCTTTCAAGCTATATGATATTCTTGGTCCGTATTAAAGATTTCCCCCTTCCCACATCAGAGAAGCTGGAAAACTAAATTAGTATTAATAATCTGGAGATTTGTTTGGTCAGCAGGTCCCCTTGTTATAGCTCTCATTATACCTGATGCCATATTTGTTACTATAATTACAAATTTCTGGGAGTACTTGACTGGTATCTTTCTCCCCCATTAGTCAGTAAGCTCCCCAAGGGCAGAGACTGGGCCTGTTTTACTCACATCTATATCCCTAGTCTAGCAGAGTGGCTGGCACAGTGTAAGCGCTCAGTATGTATTTGGTAAATGAATTCTCTATTTCACTCAAGGTATACAGACTAATGCTATCAACACAAAGTCTTGCTCTCTTTCACAGGTGAGCAATTGCTTATTTTGAACCCAGTAGGTGGAGAAACGATTCCCTCAAACACCTCACTTTGCCATGCCCTTTATTAGTGTTCCCTCACCCTTTCCCTTTTCTTCCCACTCCCCTCCCCTAGCCCATCGCTCATCTTTAACTCACGTGACTCACGTCTACACCTGCAGATGATGTCGGAGAGGCTGCCCTTCCTTGATATTTTCATCTCTTCTCTCGAATCTAGCGCCTCCAGTTAAGTCAAACTAACGTGATTCTTTTCCTCCACACAGTTCTTCCCTTTTTACCATCTCCATGACTTTGCCTATGCTATTCTTTCTACGGAGAGAAACGCTAATCACTCTTTTAAAATCTATCAAATTTGGCCCATCAATTATTTATTTTAGGAAACCATTCCTACCTAACACTTCTCAGCCTCCATGCTCTGTTTCTCACAAGCCCTTGGGATTCAACCTGAAGCATGGGAACTTTGTAATTATAGAGATGTCACCCACTTGTACAATCATGACGGATTTGTTATGATTCTTTGCACTAATTTTAAACTCCTTCCAAATGGTACCTGTTTGCTTCTTTCCCTTGTATCTGTTTTCCTTTCTTATGCAACTACTCCCGTCAGAGTTCTGCACAGTTGCACTTGACATCAATATATTACTGTTGCAGAAATGAAGCATCCCAGAGTGCAGCCCTGGAAAGGAAGTCAGTTTTGTTCCTACTGAAACAGCTTAAGGGAGAATGTCTTTCCTGGAACCAGATTCCCGAATGCATCTCTTTTTTGTGAGCTAGCAGAACATAGAGAAAAGGCGTTATTGTTTCTTTGCCAATGGAGATAAATAAAGATTCCTTGAAACACACTCTGCCAAGTGGCACAGATCAACCATATAACTATATTCCCTTAAACAGAAATCTCAGAACATTAAGGATATGTTCGTTCCCTGGATCAGACCAAAGGCCATGTAATTCAGATTTTTTAAAAAACAATTTTGTTGTTGTTTGGAAATATGTTTAGATTGACAGAAAAGTTGCAAAGATTGTATAGAGTCCTGTATCTCCCAAATCAATTTCCACCATTGTTAACAGCTTATATTATCATGGTACATTTGTCAAGGCTAAGAAATTGACATTTGTGTATTATTATCGAAACTCCAGGCTTTATTGGGATTTCCCCCATTTTTTCATTGATATTCACTTTCTGTTTCAAGATCCAAGTCAGAGTATCACATTGCATTTAGTTGTCTCCCCAGTTTCCCCTAATCTGTGATTGTTTCTTGTCGGTCTTTCCTTGTTTTTTCATGACCTTGGCAGTCTTGAAGAGTACTGGCCAGATATCATGTAGAACATCTCCCAATCTGAGTTTGATGTTTTTCTCATGATTAGACTGGGGTTGTGGGTTTTTTTATAAAAGAAGACTGCTCTTATAATCACACATCATATCTAGGAGTACATGATACCCACGTGACATTATTGGTAATATTAACTTTCATCACTCGGTTAATGTAGTGTCGGCCAGGCTTCCTTGCTGTAAAGTTACTACCATTCCCTTTTCCTATTCTATTCTTTGGATTTCTAGCTCCTTTGGGGAGAACTTCCTGCAAATTTGGGGGTGGCATGTTTTTCTCTCCAAAATCCTTCCCAGCTCCAATATTCATTAACTATACAATTCTCTCCTGCTCATCTCCCTGAATCCCATTTTAGAAAAGAACACCTTCCAGAAAGAGCCAAGTGGAAATCATTAGGCCCAGCAATTTGACACGATTGCAGAAGCTTGTGTATCATTAGACTGTTTAGAAATACGCTCTGAATTTCTGAGGATGCCATTCTGCTGTGTTATTTTGATACCCTGACAAGATATTTTTAGAACACATGAAACTCAAATTGAAACATTGCTACAAAAAAATAAAAGTGAAATTAAACCAGGGCTCCATTAAATGGAAAACTACAGTAAATACCAGATAAGAATGAAGAAAAAAGTACCAAGCATTTTTGCGGACTATTCTGAGAGGAGGGGAAATAAGGAGATGCTCCTTATCCGCACGCAGAGATGTACCTATGTCCTGCCAAGGAAGATGGGAAAGGCATGACTGTAGGTCTTGTCCTGACAGGTTCTCACCCTTGTGTTAGTGTGGGATGAGCTTCCTTCCCACTGGTGAGGGCTGGATGTAGGCTGCCGGCAGGGGACACAGTACTTCAGCTTTACTGGACATGGTTAAGGATCTCACTGGCCTTCTGCTGAGTCCCTGGTTTCTTGGGTTAGGTCTGGAATATGGTTAGTTACGCCTAAAACCCCCTTCTCAGGGGTGGCCGGATGGCTCAGTTGGTTAGAGTGCAGTGCTCATAACACCAAGGTCGCCGGGTCGATTCCCACACGGACCAGTGAGCTGTGCCCTCCACAACTAGACTGAAAAACAACGACTTGACATCCTGGAAAAATACACTGTTCCCCAATATCCCCCAATTTAAAACAAAAACAAAAACAAAAACTCTTTCTCCTCTATCCTGTTTCTCTCCAGACTAGTCCTGTAGCTGGCATTTCTCACAATGTCTCTATTTGAAGGCTTCCATGAGCTCAGATTTATGACCCATCCGAAAAGTCACTGCTGAGAAGGTCCACACCCTTAGGTTAGACCCTTAGGATCACTGATTCCTAACTTTTGTGGGACTACAGACCTCTCTGAATTACCTGCTGAAGGATGAGTTCTCACATACAACTAGCTAGTTAAGACTTTCAAAGGGGTTGCTGACTCTCTCAAGCCCAACAGTGGGTCCCACATTAAGAGACTCTGCATTAGATAGTGATTCAGACCCTGGTGGCCTTGGACAAGAAATGCCTTAGCCCTCAGCTGGGAACTATCACATGCCCTACAGACCCAGCAATCTAGCTGACGGGAATTTGAATGGCGCCCCTTTCCTTGGAGTCTCGATACAATTCTTATTGGATAATTCAGAGCAAGATCAAGAGGCTTCTTTTGGCAATGCTAAGACACCCTTGGATTTCTTATCAAAGAAAGGGATAGAGGAGAGTTTGTTCAGAAAGTCTCTGAGGCACTGCTTAACCCAGAGAAAGAGAAGGAAAGATCTTCAGGTCTATGAGAGGAAGTGTAGGCAGTAGATGCTAAGAATGGTCCATGTCCACTGAATTCAGGTCATACAACAAGAGTTTCATGAGCTCTATCATGTGCAGTGAGGAGTGAGGGTGAGCCATGATGATTATGAAACCAGTTCGTATCATCAAGGGACACTCCAGGCTGCATAAAGTGGAGGGCAGACAAATGAACTGTCCTACACCCCACCTTCACCCTCACCTACGTAAGTACAGGGAACATAGGTTGGTTTTTTTTCCCAATTAAATATTGGAGGAATGACCCTATTGAATGAGTTGACTTGCCCTATACAGTCATTTTCTGCTGACCAATTGGATTTTGAAGACTGTCTCCCAAAGGCAATGGATTTTTGTTTAGTCTTAGTTAATGTTGAGTGTTGAGCCATTATTCCTGGCTGCTGTTCAGTTCAATAGTCATTACAGGCTATTCCCTGTGGTTGATAATAAAACCATTATGGGAATAGGGTAGGACTTGCTGGAGGCTTGGGGAGGAAAAAGCGGGGGTGGAGTGGGGTAAGAAGCTTATCTAGCTTTGAGGTTCTGACACTTATTTCACCCTTCTGAAATGTAGGTATTATTTGGGGCAGGGGGAGAAATGGATATATAATGTCTATTGATCTATCTATTGATCTATCTATCTATCTTCAAGACCTTGTTTCTTTTTTTCACTGTGTTTCTTCCAGTCTTGGACCATATTCATTTTCACTTACCTAAGTATGACTTACAATGCAATATTATTTTGTGTTCTGTTTTTAAACTTAGCATTATATAATATTTTAATGATGTTATTTATTTCTTATGAGTAGCTTTTAAAAGCAGTCACAGCTATCCTTTTTAATCTTACTGTGAATGAACATATTCATTATTTTTTAAAATGCAGACAATATGCAAAGAGGTGAAAAATCACACTTGATATTTTGAAGTGTATCTTTCAAGATGTTTTTATATGCATATATAAATACATACTTTCAAAAATGGGATTGTACCATATATACTGTTTTAATTCTTGTTTTCCATGTCATTAAATACATAGTAATTTAAATTTAAAAAATTTTAATTTGTATTATATAGATATAGAGTAGTATTTTAACCTCTAGTAGTGTTTCAATAGTAACATATTTTAAAAAATTAATTTAAACTTTAATATTTAATAGAGTAGTGTTTTTAAGTATGGCTGTATCACAATTTATTTACCCTTTCCTATGGATGACAGGATTAGAATCCTGAACACAGTTTTCCAGGACTATCACATAGAGATAAAGAGAACTATTGTAATAGTCAATGTAAGGAGATGGAAGAGAACAACAAAAAAGGAAAAACAAGAGATCTCTATCAGAAGGTTTAAGAAATAAAAGAGAAATTCAAACCTAGACCAGGAATGCCAAATGACCAACAAGAAAGCACATTATCTGATCAGGAGAACATGAAGGGAAGGCCGAAACAGTACACTGATAATCTACACAGAAGAGAAAAAAGAGTGACAGATATCTTTGAAGATTCCTATGAGGAAGAACCTGTAATTCTAGAAAGCTGCCCTGAAAGTACTGGGAAGAAATAAATCACCAAGGGATTGGGATTAATAATTGGGATACCAATCGAATTATTTTAAGCCACAGAGACTGAATCTGTCAAAATCCTGACAAGAATATGTCAACAAATATGGAAAAAACCAAAGACTGGAAATGTTCAACATACAGTCCAATCTTCAAGAAAGAAGATGTCAAGGAGTGCAGTAACTATAAGACCATTGCTCTAATTTCCCATGCAAATAAAGTGATGCTCAAAGTGATGCAACGAAGGCTTCTACCTCATATGGAGCAAGAAATGCCAGATGTTCAAGCTGGATTCACGAAAGGCAGAGGCACTTGAGATCAAATTGCAAACATTCATTGGGAGTGCCCCAAGGAATTTCAAGAAGATGTTTAGACTAGGTTTTAGTGACTACAGTAAAACTTTTAATTGCATGGATCATGAAAAGTTATGGGTTTCTCTGAAAGAAATGGGTGTGCCTCAGCACTGATTGTCCTGATGTGTAACCTGTATTGTGGACAGGAAACCACTGTCAGGACAGAATATGGAGGGACAGAATGGTTTCCTACAGGCAAAGGTGTCAGACAAGAGTGTATTAACATAGCATATGAAAAGCTGGGCTAGACTCAGAGGAAGGAGAGTAAATTGGGGGAAGAAATATCAATAATGTAGGATATGCTGATGACACCATCTTACTGACAGAAAGTAGCCGTGACTTGAAAAGACCTCATGAAAGTGAAAGAAGAACGTGCCCACGCAGGACTGCATCGGAACATCAATGAGTCAAAAACCATGACTACAGAAGAAATACATGACTTTAACATAGACAATGGAGACACTGAAATTGTTAAAGATTTTGTTTACCTGGGTTCAGTCATCAATTCAAATGGAGACTGCGGCCAAGAAATCAAGAGAAGGCTGAGACTTGGAAGGAGAGCAAGGGAAGAATTAGAAAAAAATCATCAGAGCACAGATGTGTCATTAGAAACCAAAGTTAAGATCATTCACACCCTCGTATTCCCAATTACTATGGACGTGAAAGTTGGACAGTGAAGAAGGCTGATAGGAAAAACATAGATTTATTTGAAATCTGGTGTGGGAGGAGAGCTCTACAGATACCCCAGATCGCCAGAAAGATGAACAAGTGGGTCCTAGAGCAAATGAAGCCTGAAACATCACGAAGTCAAAAATGACAAAACTGAAGCTGTCTTACTTCAGGCACATCATGAGAAGGCAGGGTTCTTTGGAAAAAACAGTAACGCTAGCAAGAATAGAAGGCAGCAGAAAAAGAGGAAGACCAAATATGAGACGGATAGACGCCATAAAAGAAGCGGTAGGCATGAGTCTACAGGAACTGAGAAGGGTTTTTAAGGGCAGGACAGTGTAGACATCCCTCATTCATAGGGTCGCCAGGAGTCAGAACCAGCTCAACGGCATGTAACACACGTTGATGACACCTCAGTTGTTTCTAAATTGTCACCATTGTAACAGTCCTCATACATACCTCTTCTCGCCTTAGGACTAATTCATAGAAATAGAATTTGTAGGTCAAAAGAAATTCACATTTAACATTTTGCATTACTACACACATTGTTTACCAATTATCATTCCCAATAAAGTGTATGAGAGCTTCTTCTCTTTCACTCCTGCCAATATAGTTATCCTTCTTAATAGCTGCAAAATAATCCTGACTTAATGCTCAGAGAACAGACATCGGAGGCAGAGCCACATTGTCCCCAAGCGCCACAATGACTCTGTCATGTGTGGGTACCGCCGCCAGATGGCGCTGGGGAGGCCTGGGAAGACCAAGCGGCAGGACCAAAGCCCCGGCTCTGGCTCCATTGGCCATTGGATACCCGCGAAGTCAGAGGAGAAAAAAGACCAAACTGGGTGGAGAAAACGGGAACCCTGACCCAGAGGACGCGAAGGCAAGGGCCAGAAGGTGGAGTTCAGCATTCCAGCGAAAAAGATGCGGGTTAAGTGAGTAAACGCAGCCTGCAATAGTCTCAGCACCGCCAGTAACTTGCCGAGTGCGCTGATGAAGAACGCGAGGGGGCGCGGGTGTCGCGTTAGAGGCTTGGACCGGCGTCTCCCAGCGCCTGAGGGCGTCGGTGCCAAGCCCGCCGGGGAAACGCCGGGACCCCGCCGGCTGCGCTTACTCAGATCTCCAGAGGGCGGCGCCCGTGGGGAAAACCAGAGCTGTCGCAATATGACCCAAACCACTGCGCCCCACTTAGTGCGGACCTAAGGCAAGTTACATCCCGGCTCCTCTTCTATGAAATGGGATCATACCCAGGGAAGACTGTTGTGATGGTTACTTGAGATGATATATGATGGCTAGTATTTTTGTACACTCCCCTAAAAACACCATCACCCTCCAACCAACATGCAACACAATTGGCTTATTAATTTCCTGGAGGCTACCAGGGATAGAAGAGAAGAGCCAGCTCAGTAGAGATTTATTGTATTCCATTTTCTCAGGGCAACCTCTAGTCCTTTGTCCCAAATCCGGATAGGAATGTGACAAACTCTGGTTCTCACTCAGGGATGCCACCGTGTAACTCAGGAAGCATGAATAGTACACACACAGGAAAATCACTTCAAAAGCTTTATCAGGGTTCAAAATCAACAGCATCGGACAGTTCTTTTGGGAGAAGGGGTACAAGCTTCTCCTGGCCAGCTGTGGGCTCTGACCAAGTCCTGGGTCTTCCCCACACATCTGCCTCACTTCCCTAGTCCAGTTCCTAGTTGAAGGAGATGGTTGGTGTCGACCTCTAGGAATGAGGGCATGGAAGGGGGAGGGGGAGCTCTGTGTTGGCAGTTGCCATGGTTTTGCTCTGGATTCTGGAGCCAACCTGCCCACTCTCTGAGACACTCAGGTCACAGAAGCAGTAGTCAGAAGCCTGAGGGGACGTGAGGAGTGCCACTCTGGAGCCCACCGGGGCACCTGTTGAGATGGAGGCCTTAGATGGGCAAGGGGATGAAGTGGACAAGCCACTAGAGAAGGTGAAGACACTGGGGCTGTGAGGGAGGGAGAGCAGGAGCATCCTTGAGGGGCTGGTTTTAGAAAGCAGAGAATATGAAATTCAAGGAAGAGGAGAAGGAAAATTGGTGAGGTACATGAGTTAGCAAGAGACCAAAAGAACAAGAGAAGATTAATTCAAACAGATGTTTATCAAGGACACATATTCCTGGCAAGATGATTGTTGGTTATGAAGACACAAGGGCTCTGGTGTGTGTGTGTACACGTGCATTATGGTCTGTGTATGTGGTTGTGTGTGTGTGTGTGTGTGGTATGTTTATAAAGCTGACCAGCCAGAGTGCCCTCTCTCTGAGACTTGGAGGAGTTTGTGTCCCACACCCTCTCCATCTACCTCCCTCCCTTTCCTTGGTCTCTCCCTTCAGAGTGGTCTGGGTCTCCGTCTTCCTTGTTCCCCCGGAACACAGGCAGAAATTAATGCTCACTTTTCTGAGAGGCTTTTGAAAAGTTGGGTGCAAATCCAGCCATGTCCATCTAATCCTGTGCTCTGACTTCAAATGTTATTTCACAGTCACTTTGTCTTCATTCATTTTCAGCTTCACCCCCTCCCCACTTTTGCTATCAGAAAAGTCTTTCCTATCATTACCATCACCAACACACATTTTTCTGAGTGCCCATTAGCATGGTGTGATGCTAAGGGTTAGGGAAACAAAGAGGTGTGCCTATGACTTAGGCACTCAATAAGTGTTTGCTGAAGGAATGAGTAAATGAATCCCTGCTGACTTCCCCCAAGGAGTTACTTACATCCCTTGGTGCCTAGGTGCTCTCATCTCTAAGCAAGGATAATGATATCTAAGCTCACAGAATTTGTGGGAGCATAAAGTGAGTTCATGTTTATCACGTGCTTTGAAAAGCTAGCTAGAATATTATGCTGTAAGTATTATAAAAGAAATGGGTTGGGCATTCTAGGTTTTTAAAACAGGGATTCTCAGAGATGGGTTTCTTTGCCCAAGGCTCCCTCGCCTCAGTGCTGGGTCAAGGAAGGAGTCATGGGGAAAACGGAGAAGGGCTTTGGCTGGCATTTGGACCAGTCGTTGTCCAGCACTGAACCTCAGGAGCAGTATCCCAAGTCCCCCAGCTGACCAGTTTCCTCCCAGGTGACAGATGTGCCCTGCTTAGAGAAGAGCTCCAGCACCATCCCTGCGGCAGACTCACTTGTGCGCCATGCCAAGGGCCTGGATCAGGATACCTTCAAAATTGTGAGTAAGGGGCCAGCTCAGGGGTGAGAAATTGGCAGACCTCAGACCCATAGCTCATCGCCCCACCTGTCATACTCTTGGGAAAGAAGTGGGGTAAGAGGTTGACTGGAGCCTCCTCACTTAACATGTGTAATGCTTCCTGGGTCACAAGGGCTGCAGCTGGGCCAATCTGGAGTTGCCCATCTGCCTCTTTTTTTCTCCTATGGACCCTCACTTCACCTGTCGTCTCTTCAGTGTAAAGAATATCTAAGGCCACTGAAGAAGTTCCTGCGAAAGTTGCACCTCCCCAAGGACCTTCCACAGAAGAAGAAGCTGAAGTACATGAAGCAGAGCCTGGTGGTCCTAGGGGACCACATCAACACCTTTCTGCAGCACTGCTGCCGAGCCTGGGAAATCAAGCACTGGAAGAAGTAGGGCAGCTTCCTTGCCCTTCCCAATACATCCACTCCCAGGTCACCCCCTCTAGATTCAAGATCACACCTCACTCAAGATCCCTTAGTTCTTCTTCAGGTGAAAGAGTCAGGATCCTGGAGTGAGCATGGTGACGACGGGGTAGAGAGAACAGGGTTCTCTAGTCATTCAGGGTAGCATTGATTCATGTGGCTGTATACACAGTAGACAAAGAACTCTCCTGACCCTGAGGAGAATGACCTGTGATTGAACAACTGCTGTGTGGTGTGGGGGCTCATCACCAGGAAGGGGTATTCAGGGTCTGGCAAATTTCCACCTCTCCATGTCCCCAACCCAAAACCAAGGAGGTAGCCTGTGGCCCATTTCTCCCTGGGTGGGTCCTGGCCACAAGACAAATCCTGGAAGGAGAGGAGCCATGCTCCACCTCCCTCAGTCTCAGGTGTCTCCCCTGCAGGATGCTCTGGAGGTTTGTCTCCCTCTTCTCAGAACTGGAGGCAAAGCAGCTTCGCAGGCTCTACAAACACACCAAGAACAACCAGAAAGCCAAGTTCCTGGTGAGCTGCTTGGGAGAGCTTCTCCTGGGCCCAGCTGAGGGTGGTTGGTGTGTTCTCAGATTCTGGGGGGAGGTCTGGGACAGAGGGGCCCCCTGATACAACCAGCACCCCTCCAAGTCCTTTCCACAGCTCACTGCCTGAGGAAGATCCCACTGCCCCTATCTTTACTGTTGCAGTGGGCACAGAGTGGGGCTGAAGAAGGCAGAGACTCAGCTGCAAGTTCTCCATATTTATTCATCCTTCATACCCACACCCTGATGTTAGCTGGGACATGCCTGTGGAACCATGGGTGGGGACGGCTGAGGCCAGGCAGAAAGGGACAGCCAGCCTGGGAAAGGCTCCCGGGACTATCGACAGAGCCTGGACTGACTTTGTCCAAAACTAGTGATTCTCAAACATTTGGGTCTCAGGTCACTTCTACCCTCTTAAAAATTCCCCCCAAAAGCATTTATTTATGTAGGTTACAGATTTGCATCAGTGAACTTTTCACACTAGGTTACATGAGAATCCATTGGTTTCTCTCTTACACTTTTGAATGGACCCTACTTTTCAGGGGGTCTGCAGGGTCAAAATACAGAGGGTGCCAAAAAAAGGTATATACATTTTAAGAAAGGAAAAAACTGTTTTAATTGTAATACTCAATATATACCGGCAACGAAGATGAATACAAGTCACATTCGACTTCTGCAGTTACACGAGGTGCTCAAAGTGGTTACCATCAGCGTAATTTTAATAGTTTCTTTCCTTTCTTAAAATATGTATACACACTGTGTGAAGGACATAAATGATAAATGTCTATTACATTGTTTTGTACACCTGAAACTAACCAGAAAAGGTTAAAAAAATTTTAGCATGTTAAAAAAAATGTATATACACTTTTTTTGGCACCCTCTGTATTTCAGGGATCCCCCAGGGGTTCACAGAGCACACAACTTTGAGAAGTACTGGCCCAAAATAATAATCATAAGTAACAGTTTCTATGTGCCAGGCATTTTATGTTCCCTCGTAATCTTCAAAAGTAAATATAAGTGGTAATTAGAATTACTGTCCACAGTGTGTAAACGAAGATGCCGAATTTAGGGAGTAAAGTAAGGTGACCCAGACCACATAGCAAGTGGGAGGGAAGAGCCAGGTTCAAACATAATCTGGCTCAGAGGAAAGAAAGCCTTGCTCTAACCATACGCTGCCCCGCCCCCACACCGCTGTGCAGCTTTCATCAAATCCTCTCCCTTTCTGGGCCTCCGTTTCTTCCTCTGAACATGAATGGATAGATCGTTTCAGTCATTCCTCCTCTGAATGTGAGGCGCTGCCATTTTAGTGATTCCTGGATTTCACCGGCGGGGATCATTTCAAAAGACATTTTCAGGCTCTCAGTTTTAATTTTGCAAAGGACTTTAAAACATCTTCTTACAAACACATAAGATACGATAACTCGGGGCGGCTGGTTGGCTCAGTGGGTTAGAGCGCAGTGCTCATAACACCAAGGTCACTGGTTCTGATTCCCACATGGGCCAGTGAGCTGCGCCCTCCACAACTAGATTGAAGGCAACCACCTGACATGGAGCTGATGGGTCCTGGAAAAACACACTATTCCCCAATATTCCCCAATTGAAAAAAAACACAAGATACTATAACTCAAAAAAAGAGACGGAGAACATTTCTCAAAGTAAAGAACTACCCAAGAAAAGACCGTTGGCAGCCTGACTTCAATGTCCCCATGGTCCTTGCTCTCCCACATTGTGACTCTTACCCTTCTAGCTAGGCGGGTGTGAGGTGCAGCCAGACTCCAGCACAGCGGTTTCCTAACAAGGGCAGGGCTGGGGCTCTGGGGCATGGACCCCTCTCTTCTCGACACTCTCCTCAACACTGTGGCTCCGAACACTGGCTCCGTTGCAGGTGGCATTCTGTCCCTTGGACACTCCGGAGAGCTCCTTGCTGAAGGACCAGGAGAACAGCCTGCCCAAGCTCTGCAGTGCCTGGGGGCTGCACAGCAACCTCAGCAGCGTGAAGGAGAGGCTGTCCAAGATGCAGGCCCCAGGCTGCGAGGCCTCCCTGCTGGGGGAGCCAAGATCCCGGCTCCTTGACGGGAGAGGTAACGCCCAATAGTAGTTGGGGGTGTGCCTGGGGGCGGGGCTTGCGAGCGGAGCCTGCGTGGTCCAACCTGGAGCAGTCCAACACGTTCCTCTTCCCTCCTTTTCATCTGGCCACCACAATGTCTGGCTCTCTGGACGGAGCCTGTGGGGATAGGGGACAGACACTCTTCAGTGAGAGGGGCCCCATCCAAGGTTGGAACCTATGAAGGCCCCTCCTGTGCACTGAGGTGCAGAGAGATGTTAGAGCCGACTACCCCTCAACATTCTGGAACTGGCCTCTGGGACCACAATGAGCTGTTCTGGCTTAGCTACAGGGGGAGAAAGTGAAGGCAAACAGGGTGGCCTAGGAACTCAGAGCATCGGCCTAGCTTGGATCAGGGTGTTCCTGTGAATGTCGGGCTGGCTGGGGCTAATACGGGCGAGCAGCCCAACGGGCCTTGTTCACCAGTGACAGCTGGACTGAGTGGGAGAGCAGGAGTGAGAACAGGTCAGGTGCAGTGGACATGGGTTAGGCAGCTGCTGAGACTCAGAAACCTGCCTGGGCTCTGTGAGCGCCCCTGGCCCTGGTGCCTACAGTTTAAAACATACAATGGTTGAGAGGACACACTCCATTGTATGTTTTAAACTGTAGGCACCAGGGCCAGGGGCGCTCACAGAGCCCTCCTGGAAGTACACACTGTTCCCCAATAAAGTCCTGTTCCCCTTCTCCAATAAAATCTTAAAAAAACACAAAAAAACATACAATGGGAGGAAGGCCAGTCATCATTAAGATGATCTAAGCCCAGCAGTTCAGGCATCAGATGAGGAAAGTGAGCGCCAGGCTTTTGCACCAGCCCCTCCCTGTTCCAGGTGTTTGTAGCTCATAATTTCACTTAACCCCTAGCATCCCGGTGAATTGGGTATTATTATCCACCTTTTACAAATGAGCAATCTGAGGCCATAGGGCAAACGGCAGGACAGGCTATCTAGAAGAGGTAAGTTTGGGACCGGCTTTAAAGAAAGGCATAAGTGGGGTGAGGGAGTTAAGAAGGTGGGAGAACAGGTGTGTGCAGAGGTGAGGGGCAATGAGCAGACAGCTTGGAGGTGAACGGGAGAACAGGTTGGAGAAGAGCAGGATGGGGGCTGGTAACAGAGAAAAGCTGTGGATGATGGGTTAAGAAGTTTGGCTTTCATGCAATTCTTAAAATAACTTTTCATTACTATAAACATAGGCATATCATAGAAAATTAGGTAACACGGATAAGCAAAAATACGAAAATATAGATATCACATTGTTATCACCACTGGTAGCACTTTCCAGATGTTTTTTATGCATGTAAATACATGTACTTTAACTGAAGTGAGACCATGCTGTACATACAATTTTGATTTGAACTTGCTTTTCTCAGTTAATTATACCAAACTTCCATGTCAATGTTTTCATTTCATTTCATTTAATTGTTGGATTAAATACTCCATATTTAAATTGTCCCAGTTGTCATAGATATCTTTTGCGCTGGTTTCCCAAATCATGCGTTTCACTTGGTTATGTCTCTTAAATCTCTTTTACCCTAACAAAGTCCCCTTTTTTATACCCTGACCTGCTGAAAAGATCAGGCTATTGTTTAGAAGAATGTTCCACTTTCTACTTTTTTCTTGTTGCTTCCGTTTGGCATATTTTAAGCTTGTTCCTCTATCTATAAACAGGACTTTCGATCAAAAGTCTTGATGAATCCATGTGAAATGTTTTTTGGCCAGAACACACTAGAGATGAGGTCGTGCTCTTCACATTGGGTGTGTAGTGAGAAAACACATGCTGTGCTGTCTGGTGGACTCACCACAAAGAGGCTAAGGTTCATTACTGAGTTCCATCCATGCCATTAAAAGTAACGTGCATGGTGTTTCTTTGGCACTTATGTTCATAAGTCAGTTCTTAAATAAAATGGTGGCAGTGGTATTTGCAAACAGTACAGCAGCAAAGTACTGGGAACTGACTGGGGCGAGAAACTTGAGAGGAGTGGGAGGTGTCCCGACTGTGCCCCAAAGTTGCCTCAGGCTTTGGGCAGGACATCTCCTTACTTTGTGGCTGGGGGAGAGCCCTCATCCCTAAATTGGGGCAATACTGTCTCGCTTCCCCATGGGGTTTCTGTGAGAAAAGAGGAAGGGGCAGGTTGGAAGTAAGATAAGGTTTTGTTGTTCTTCCTTTCGGTCCCTACCATCCCCCCCGCAAATGTTACAGACTGAGATTCCCCTACTAGTCCTGATGTCATCAGAACCGCCTCTGACCTTCGCTTTTTCAGGTTCTTTAAAGGAACTTCCTCAAAAAATGAAACTCCAGAGCAAGAGGATTAAGGAAGCTCCAGAAACCCCAGAGATCTGTCCATAAGAAGACCTGGCTGGAACAAGGGCCAGCTAGCTCTGGGATCCAGAACGCTTGTCAGTTTGCAACACCTCTGAAGCTGGGGGCATGGGGACCCATGAGGGGAATGGAGAAAAGTGTCTTTATCAAAAGGACACTCCAGTCTTAATTATGTATAAATGACTCAGGAAATAAACATCCTTAAGACAGCTCTACTTGATTTTGCTAGCAATCGTTATTTGTTTGTTTATTTGTTTGTTTGTTTATTTAAGCAATATTTGCCAGCCACCTTCTGAGTGTCAGGGCTCCACATATACACAGATTAAGAGGTGGTCACTTGTGTCAAGGACCATCACAATGTAGTGGGGGAGACACGTGAATAGACCTTACAATGGGGTGAATACAGGTGCCTGGGGAAAGCCGACTGGGGGGTGAATGACAAAGGAGCTGATGTGTATTTGCCGTTGGAGAGGGCCTGGGGTCAGAGGGTAAATCTGGCAGCCTGTCTAGAGCATCTGGACTTGCTCTTGTGGGAAACTTGGAGGGGAGGGCAGTGGCAAAGGAGATGTCCATGGAAAGGGCTGCCATTACTTGGGTTTTGGGGAGATGCTCTGGAAACTGTGAGCCAAGTGCATGGAAATGAGAGGGCAGAGGCCGACCGAAGAAGAAACAACATCTTACTAGGATGGTGGGTCAAACCAGCAGGCAAAAATTGGCAGCCTGCAGGCTGAATTCAGACCACGGATGCATTTTATTTGCCACGTATGGTGTTCTACCTGTTATTTAAAACATTTTTAGAAGAATTGTCAATACTTAGTACATTTCACGTTAATAACAACAACAACAACAACAACAACAACAACAACAACGTTTCTGGCTTTTAAAAACTGGCCACCCTTGACCTTCCCACATGACAACACCTGACTGGGACTGAGAAGTAGCTGCTTCAGTTTCACTGATATTCTTTCCAGTTCACCAGTCCCCACCCCTTCCTGATGCCTTACACACAAGGCTTCTTCACTCAGTTGTCACCTGTTTGACCCTTGTAGCCTTAATATTTGCTACCCTTGGGTGTACAAAGGCAGTGAGGATGTGCAGAAAAGGGGGAGGGATATTTGTGAAATTATATAAGGTAAAACTGACAGTTTTTGGTGATAGATGTGGGAGATGAGAAAGGGAGGAAGGAAGGGAGGAAGGCAAGAAGGGAAGGGGTGATGATGGCACATTGTTTCTAGCTAGAAAGACCAGGTAGATAGTGGTCAACTCCAGGAGAGGAAGCAGGTCCAGTCATTTTCCAAAAACACAGGAGAATCAGGGCTCTGTCCGAGGCAGCAGTGTACAGAGCCCAGGGCTGCTTTGGAATGGGCAGGACCAGGACAAATGTGTGTGACCCTTTCTCCTCCCCTCCCTCAATTTGTATTCAGGAGTGAATACCATCAAATATTTAAAATGTAGAATACGTATCAATTTAGACTTAAAGAACAAGTACAGGGAAGAATAAATAGGGAAAGAAGGGGGCAGGCAGCCGCAGCTCTTTCTTTGTGCTTTATACCCATTGCCTCCCAGAAAAGGCAAGATGAGAGTGCTAAGGCACAGACCTGGGGGGCAGTCTTGCTTGGGGGGGAGGTCCCTGACAGTGCTGACAAAACAGGGAGGATTTGTGGGGACGAGGGCAAGCAGGCTGGAGATGTCCCTGATGATTGGAGGCTCTCCAGTTTTCTCTATACCTGAGCGATTTCACTGACAAGGTCCCCGGGAAAGTCCTGGCAGTTCTGGGAACAGACCAAAATAGAGAGGTGGCCTCTGTGTGTGAGGCAGCACTGCCACCTAGAGGAATTATGGGACTCCACTTATTCTTCCAATCAGGGCAGCGTGTGTGCGAAGAGATGGAGACCAGGAGGGAGTGGGGGAGCTTCATGTCTGCTTTGGGGACAATCAGGAAGCCAGAGGCAAAATGGGCAACAGGTGAGGCTTGGTTTTGGCGCCTCTTAACTCTTTCCTCAAATTTAGTAGGATCTCAGAATTCCAAAAAGGCAGATCCCAAGCCAGTGGCTGCTCAATACCCTTCAACAGCACAGAGGATTTTTAGGACCTTAAAATACTCTGTAGGATAATAGAATGGTGGATACATGTCATCATACATTTGTCCAAATCCATACAATGTGCAACCCGAAGAGTGAACCCTAATGTAAACTATGGACTCTGGGTGATGATGTGTCAGTGTAGTTTCATCACGGTAACAAATGCACCACTGGTGGGGGAGGCTGTGCACGTGTGGGGGTGGGAGTGTATGGGAAATCTCTATATCTTCTGCTCAATTTTGCTATGAACCTCAAACTGCTCTAAAAAAAATAAAGTATTAAGCAAACAAACCCTTCCAACAGCTCTTCATCTCATGCAGATTAAAAGCCTACAAGGCCCTCTACTGTCTGTCCCCACCATTCATTCTGTCACCTCTTTGCCCTCATCCTTGCTTTTCTCATACTTGTTAAGCCTACTCCTGCCTCACGGCCTTTTCACTGGCTCTTTTCTCTGTCTGGAATGTACTTCACAAGAACTTGGTTAATGCCTTCATTGCCTTCAAATCTTTGTTCAAATGTCACCTCCTCAGTGCAGCTTAACATGTCCCCCCGTTTTAAATTCCAAAACCCCCCATACTCTAAATATCTCCCTTACTCTGTTTTTGTTTTCCTAAGGCACTATTCCCCTCAAATATTATATAATTTAGTTTATGATTATATTTCTTGTTTATTGATGGACTCCTCCCACTAAAATTTAAGTTCCACAAGGGCAGACCTTTTTGTCTGTTTTGCTCATGGCTGTAGCCTAAGCAATTACAACAGAACCCAGCATAGAGTAGGTTCTTGAAAAAACATCTGTATAATGAATGAATGAATGAATGAATGAATGAATCAAAATAGAGCATTTAATCCAACCACCTCCTGATTCAGATGGGGAAAAAAAGCCTAAGAAGAAAGGTGACTTCTCCAAAGTTATACAGGAAGTCAATGCCAGAAGTAGCACTAGAACCCAGACGTGGTGACCTCCAGACCAGTACAGTTCCCACACAGCGACACATGCTCCACTGCTCTTGGCCACAAACATCTTCCACAAAATGTAAATAACCCACAAGACTTAATGTATTACTTCTCCTAGGGTTGGTTGTATTAGTTAAGATATTTCTACCCAAAATATGACTCTCTAAGGTGGACTTGGGAGCACCAGAAGTGGGTGGTGGGAGGAGGCTTTTTGGAGGGGAGAGCCTTGGGTGAGACCCCTAAATGATGCCTTGGCCTATGCGTTTTCTGGGTAGGCTCACCCTAGGGAAAATGCCTCGCTGATGGCCAGACCAGGCAGCCATTGAGAAGGGCCCCTCTCCTAGAGAACAATGGACACCTTCCCTAAAGCCTGACATGGAAGAGCCTCCCCACCACAGATGGAGTGATTGATTGCTGCCTGACCGACTTCCATCCCAGGCTACAGGAGTCACCTGGCAGTGTCCTCTGCATAATAACACTGCCACAAGTGCCTGTGACTCAGGAGAGATGGCAAAGTGCTTTGCATCCATTCTTATTGGGTCTTCATGTCAAACTTGTGAGGGAGCTTTTGTAACTTAAAAAAAAAATACTAGTGAGGGAGACACCTCCTCATTCCAGAAAAGAAAATGGGCATAGGGGCTGGCACAGCTGAACTGAGATCTTGACTTTCCAGGTCTCCTGATTCCACACCCAGTGCTCCTGTGTTTTGACTTTATTTTTCTTTTGTATATGTAGACATTTTTTATTTTACGTAAATTGTCAGTCTTTTCTTTCATGGCTTCTATGTATGACTTTGACAGTTCTTCCCCACTCAGAGAATATTTAAAATTCTATCTTTTCTTCTAGCTTTTGGGTTTCAGTTTTTACATTTAAATTTTTGGTCTATCTGAAATTAATTTTGGTTTAAGTTGTATAATAGAAATCCAGTATTTTTGTTCAGATGGCTATACACTTGTCCTTGTACACACGGAAGTGTATTTGTAAGATACACCACATAGGGGAAAACTCATCTATTCTACACTGATTTGAAATGTCACCCTTATTATATATTAATATTAAATTCCTGATTTACTGTAGTCTACTTCTGAACTTTCTGTTCTGGTCCATAGATCTCTCTGTCCACATAGGGTTGGGCTTTTATGAAAAAGGAGAAAAAGATACTACAGTAACAAAACAGGGTATGATAGGAAAAGAGTAGACAGATTCTAATAAGAACCAAATTGAACCTTTAGAAGTGAAAAACAGGATTGGTGCAGGAAAGGGATCCCATAGTCTCCTCGTGGGACTTTCCCTAAAGTGTGTGTGACCCCATTTAACTTTTTTTTATTTTTTTCTCTTCCCTTTGTGGTGTGACTTCTCCTAGTGCAGGAAGAGTAGCTTCCTAACATCTCAAGTCGGCCCTGGGGCATCTGCAGCCAGAGTGCCTGGTGTTGTCTACGGCTTTGAGATGACCAGACGCGAGGACACTGCTGTACCCATCAGCCTGTCCTCCCGAAGTTGTGGGTGCTTTCTTGCTAGTAAGTGGCAGATGTAGGATTCCAGCCCAGTTCTAGTGCCCTAAACCACACTAGAGATGTCTTCAGGATATGACAAGCACTCCATCTGGGAGAAGTTCACCATTGGATATGGATGTCTTTAGGGGCAGAGAGCTCTGCCAGGGCCCAGGGCAACCTCAGGCTTGAGCGAGTCTGTCCACATTACCATTCTGTCCTGGGTTGTGCTAGTGAGCTCAACTTCCTGGAAATATTTGGCTTTGATAAGCTCTTTCCTCCAATGTCTTTCTTTTGAGACTGCCCCCAACCACTCCTCCCCTGCCCCCCCCTTTTTTTTTTACCTGAAGTGACTTCTTAGAACTAAACTTAAAAAAGACATGATCCATGATCTACCTAATGTTCCTCCTTCACAAACCTGCCCAGAAACCAAAGAGCTTAGCTCAACCCTACTTACTGAAACCCTGAGTAACTGCCATGATGTGGGTGCCAGCGGAGTCTTACAGGTGCCATCATGCACATGGAATCATCCGGCTAGGCATGATATATTCAGCAAAACTGGAGTTTTCAGTCTCCTCTTCCTTCTCTACCCTTCAGCAAGGAAAGAGGAAGCAAGAAAGGAGTTAACATTTTCACGTGTCTGTAATGGCCCTACCGTATTTCCCCAAAAATAAGACCTAGCCGGACAATCAGCTCTAATGAGTCTTTTGGAGCAAAATTTAATATACGACATGGTATTATATTACTATTATATAAGACCCAGTCTTATATATAAGACCCAGTCTTACAGTAAAATAAGACCGGGTCTTATATTAATTTTTGCTCCAAAAGATGCATTAGAGCTGATTGTCCAGTTAGGTCTTATTTTCGGGGAAACACGGTAGTACTGATCCAGGCATTGCATTCATTTTATTTAATCTTCATAATAATCCAAGAGACAGGTAGTGTCTTCTTCACTTGACAGATGAAGAGCCAAGCTCAGAAATAGAGTAACTTGCGTAAGGCCCACGGCTGGTAAAAGGCAGCTCCTCTGAAGTCCTTCTCATTTTCAGCACCTTGCCTTCCTAGAACTCTCACCTTCTGATAAAAGCTGCCTTTAGATACATCATATTTCTAAAACCTAAAAGTTAAAAACTTGACTTCAATGACCAAATACATACCAGGGATGCCAAAAAAATGTATACCAGTGGACACTTTGGTCAGCGTTTCTCAAGAAGTAGTTCACCGTAATCAGAAGTGTCTGGACGCTGATGGTAACCACTTTGAGCACCCCTTGTAATAGCAGAAGTCAACGTGACTTGTATTCATCTTTTGTTATTGGTATATATACTACAATTTTAACAGTTTTTTCTTTTTTTACTGGGGAACAGTGTGTTTCTCCAGGGCCCATCAGCTCCAAGTCAAGTCGTTGTCCTTCAGTCTAGTTGTGGAGGGCGTAGCTCAGCTTCAAATCCAGTCACTGTTTTCATCTTTAGTTGCAGGGGGCGCAGCCCACCATCCCATACGGAATCGAATTGGCAACCTTGTTAAAAGCACACATTTAACCAACTAAGCCATCCCAGCCGCCCCAGTCTTTTCCTTTCTTAAAATGTGTATACATTTTTTCCAGCACCCTCTGTATATATACTAAGTTAACTTCATCCCAGTCAAAAAGCACCAAAGGTAGTTTTTAAAAGATTTGGGTTTTTGTCTTGTGTAGAGAAATTTGATTACTCTGACGCCAACATAACAGATGCAGAACATGGGCTAGTGATGGATCACAGCCAGTAACAGGAAGAAAAATCCTCATACTATTTGAAGTAGCAGCAAGAATGAAAAACAAAGCCTGATTCTGTGCTGAGCATGGAATTTAAATGCAAATCAACTTTAACTTGTTACATCAATGTTCTACTTCAGAAATAAATTGCACGTGAGGTTTTGTACCAAGGTACTGTCTGGAAGTGATCATTCACAGATTTTTTCAAACTTTATGCACCATGTGATTTAACTGCTTATGCAAGTTGAAGGCCTTTGTCCTGAAATTTTAAAAAAATTGTGGTAACTCATAAAATTTACCATCTTAACTATTTTTAAGTGTACAATTCAGTAGTGTTATATTCACTGTTGTGCAATCAGATCTCCAGAGCTTTTTCATCTTGCAAAACTGAAACTCTGTACCTATTAAGCAACCACTTCCTATTTTCCCCTCCTCCCAGCTCTGACAACCAACATTCTACTGTTTCTGCAAGCTTGACTACTTTGGATACCTCACATAAGTGGAATCATACAGTATTTACTCTCTCCCCCCTCTTTTGTGACTGGTTTTTATCACTTAGCATAATGCCCTCAAGGTTCATCCATGTTGTAGCATGTCAGAATTCCCTTCCTTTTTAAGGCTGAATCATATTTCATTGCATATGTATACCATATTTTGTTCATTCACTCATCCGTGGATGAACATTTGGGTTGCTTCCAGTTTTGGCTATTGTAAATAATGCTATGGATATGAGTGTATGAGCACTGGTTCAAGATCCTTTCAATTCTTTTAGCTATACTGTGTTTCCCCGAAAATAAGACCTAACTGGAAAATGAGCCCTAGCATGATTTTTCAGAATGGTCATAATATAAGCCCTACTGTTATTTCCCTGAAAATAAGACCAGATTTTATATTAATGTTTGCTCCAAAAGACGCATTAGGACTTATTTTACATTACGAGCATCCTGAAAAATCATGCTAGGGCTTATTTTCCGGTGAGGTCTTCTTTTCTGGGAAACACAGTATACCTAGATCCCTCGATTACTGGATTGCATAGTAATTCTATTGTTAATTTTTTAAGAAGCCCATTTTCCAAAGCACCATTTTACATTCCTACCAATAATGGACCAATAATAACCACCCTAATGAGTGAGTTTGCCTTGAATTTTCAAGCTATAGTAATAAATGTGTACAAAGTTAAGTTGGGTGTGGTTTGCTAACATGTAGAATTATATCTATTACAAACTATGTTAAATTTGTTAAATGCACACATCAGCAAAGTTTATAAGCTGGAAAATAGTCTTAACTCTGTAAGTTATATGATCACATGGTAATGGCTTTAACAAAGCTTTAAATAAAATGCTGCGTAAGTACCGACAAGAGGCAACTCAGGTCTTATGGGATGTTTCCCTGTCCACTGAGTTTGACAGGTAAGGCTTTATGCAGGAAATGGCATTCCATAAAAAAAGAGGGAACAGAATGTTCAAAGTCATGGAGGTGTAAAAGGAAAGATTTAAAATTCAGTACCACTGATGGCAGGCCGTGAAGCCGGTGCTGACTATTCCAAATGAAGGGGAGATTTTGTCTAAATGTTAATTTTCTTTATAATCTTTTAAAATTTGGTTTCATTTGCTATAACTGTTCTGAGTGCTTAAGATTCATGCTGTTTCATGGTGGAGATTTTCTTTAAAGACCGAATGTGACCCCACCATTCAAGAGGAAATGAAACACAAAGAGGCTTATCAAATTCCTACTGTTCAGAGGCAGAACTGGAACCAAAACTCAAATCCATGGTTTTCTCCATGATGAAAGCCAGCAGATTTTCACCACGTCTAATCACCCATTTTCAGCCTTTTAGAGTTAGAAGACTAGGGAAAAGAATGGTGTAGTTATTTTTGTAAAATCCCCTGCATTAATGTAGCGTTTGGTCTTTTCCAAAGCACTTTCACGGTCACCATTTCCAAATGCTGTTACCATGTACCTCCTCTGCCACACATCTCACTTTTCTTGAACAAGAGCACTTCTGTTCTAGTTACAACAACTTCTCACACTGTTCTCTAATGAACAGCATGCAATGTTTAAATAATCCCAAGTCCCAAGCTAAAGTGATCAAACTAAATTGGAAACAGATACACTACGAATGCAGGAACACTGTATTTATTAGGTCAATAATTTTTAGCAATACAAGTACAGAATATATCACAATGCTGGTTACAAACATACTTAGTATGGTTTAATGGTTACAAATAATGGTGGGCACTACAAGTTTGTGATAAGGATAGGAAAGGTCATTCTGACACAATGAAGAACTGTCTTAAAAAAATCTACCAATGACCTTAGTTATTTCTATAGAAATTACTGTGGCACTATTAGTGGGGATTTTCATGTAAAGAATTGTCAGTGATTTGCTTTTAATAGTTTCATTAAGACCTTTTTGAGTCTATTAAACTAAAATCCCCTGTTGCTTAATAAAGTATAAAAATAGTACTGACCTGGTAATATTTAATAAAATGTAGCATTCATTCACATCATAAAAGTAGAACTAAACTGAAAAGTTTTAGTTACCATGGCAACGTATCTTCCCATAAAAGGAATATACAGAAATGAGTAATGTTACACAAATTGTACCTGCAACAGTTATTTAGTGATCCAACACTTAACTTGTGCACCACAAACCAAGTTTTCTAGATATCTATATATAGCATATATTTTTAATCTTAAATTTTACTTTTGAAAAAAATGTACACTTCAACAAACTCACTAAGGCCACTCATGCTACCGATACCTAGGGTTGCAATTAAAGAATCTTATTTAATAAATCCTAACGCACACTCCTTCAGATCACCAACAGGGTAAAACCAGTTTTCTGCCTAAAACATTCCTGAGATTTGTGGACAATACAACTACTAGTGTTCAAGCTGGAGATTAATCCAAATGTGAGATTAAAAAAAAAAAAAATTTCCTAGCAAGATCTGAGGTCGTCCAAAGCTAATAAGTGAAATGTTAATTTTTAAAGCAAAAATAAAACTAAGGTTTGCACTTACAAATGAGTTGTAACTTTGCTATCCAAAAAAAAAAAAAAAACAGTTTGGAAGCTGCAAGGCTACAAATTTTGGAGAAAAACTAAAAACCGACTGGCAGTTAACTATACCTGCTAGTTAGCAAACCATTCTTTCGAAAGTATGGCCAAAAGCTTCAATCATGTTTTAGGCATGGGTTGACTGTTCAGCATTCTGTTTGCAATATAAGGAGCAGCCAAGTGGCAACTCGTTATTCATAAGATTGTAGCCTATGCTCTGAATTTTCACATTATGAACTCTTCCCAAACAGCCTAGGAACAAAGGTTTTTGTCAAATCTTTTCTTTTCCTTTCCAAATGATAGCATATTGGGATAACTGTACTGGAGGTACTACAAAGCAATAGTTGAGTTCATTCTTAAGCAGAGGCAGAGCTTTGATGGTAATAAGGGTCCCACTGCTTTGAGCAAAGTCAGCTTTGGGCACCCATAAAAATTATGGTCTAAAAAACCAATTGGCTTCATTAAACTGAATACATGCGTTACTGACCACCTGTGTGGCACAGGAGTGTTACAGAGCTCCCTGATGCACCCAACTTGAGTAGCACCAAACTTTAGGAAAAAGACTGGGTAAGAGAAAAGAAATGAAAAGTCAGGGAGGATGAGACTAAAGACCCCTTATTTAACATTACTTTGCTGAACTTCCAGAAAAATCTTTAAGTTGCTCTAGGCTTCCTTATACACAACCCCACCACATGAGAAGTTTGTGCAAGCTATTGGCTATTGTGAGGTAAATTTTACCTCTTCCTTTGAGATTTTTTTTTTTAAACCCCAGAAATCATGGTGACATTTACTGCTCTAACTTACCCTAATCATCCCTACAAAAAGGATAAATCCCACATTTTAAATTATTAGGGTAGTAGTTTTCACTAGAACCAGAAATAATAGCATATTAGGTAACATTACTAACATAAACTGGAAATCTCTTTTCTCCACCTAGAGTATTTGCATTAAATCAAAGTGTATGGATTTATAGAAACCACACTAAAGCAGTGGTAATAAGGGGCAACTACCAATAATGGTGTTTCTTTTTAAAGAAAAAACTGGCTGCCACTTAACATTCTCACCCTGTGATTCTCGGCTTCTGAATATCATGTTGCTTTATCACTGAGTGTGAGCTAAGCTAAGTTCAAATGGAATTTAGAGTGGATGAGGCCTTACGTCATTTGCTTGATTTTATCCTAGGAAATGCTATGTGCATAAAACCAAAAAAATAGATTAATTAAAAAAAAAAACTTCATATGGAAACATAAGTTTCAAAATATTTATTGAAAAACAATTTACCATGACATTCCTGTACCACAAACATACCACAGGACTCTAAATAACCAACAAAAGTATACAAAGCCTATCCTGGAAATATCTTTGGAGGTATTAAATATATAGGCCCATGAGGATAGAGCTGAGTAACTTAAAAATGTTAGTTCTTGGTCACACAGACTATTTGGTAATTGACAGAGAGGTGCCTCTTGGCATTAGATTGCAATTAACTGGCGTGGGGGGAAGGGCAGGCATGCCAATGTACTCTTTTCAATATCGAAAAGAAAATAATTGAATTTAAAGAATAAACTTAGGTTTTGAAATCATGTAGTTATAATCTTAGGATCTGAGCTTGCGTCATCTCTTTAGGTACCTCCCCCAGTCAATTCCTTCCTGGGGACTTAAAAACACTGGCTCATAACCAACAAGAACTGCAAACAACAGTTTTAAACAAGATGTATTTTTAGGCAGTTCAAAAAAGTGTTTACAATCAAATTTATCTGAAATCTCCAATTAAATTTTCTGTATCCAATGTGGCAGAGTTTAGATTTTTTCCCCCTCACACCCTAACGTGCATGTTAAAAGAAAACCAAAAATTCAACACACATCCACTCGCCCACAGAGTACTCCAAGCATTAGCTAGGAGCAACCATCTCTAACAGCCAAGTCATGAAACCCCTGAAAATAGGGGGGAAAACCCTGATTCTTAACTATAGAGGCACCAAACAGGCCACTATAATAAGAATTGAGGTAACAGCAAAAGACCTTTTTGTTTCTTGGACTGCTACGTGTCACACGTCTCAAATTTGAATATTACCTCAACATTAAATAACCTGACTAGCTTAAAAAAAAAAAAAAATCAAAACCCAATAAAGAGAAGACAAATTAGTGAAATAGATGTATCATTAGGGAATCTTTCCACTTGACTTGTGAATTTCAAGTACAATAACTTAGTTGTACTATTATTTTCCATAAAAATGAAAGCTTTCTAAGACTTGCTTATTTTGGGGCATTCCTTTTTCCACTAATCCCCACAAACCATATAGTAGTAACCTAAAATTCCCATCTGGACAAGAGCTATTTCATGACTCTCAGCAATATATTTGTTAATTGCACTGATTATTAGAGTAACTTTTAAAATGAGGGGGTGGCTGTAGCAGATACGCGTATTTATAGACTTGCTTATGGCATTGCCGTCGTGTGTACCTGGACTAAAGATATGCCACTGAAATTGCCAAATTTCCCTAGTTTGGTGTCTATTATTACATGAATACAATTTTTGCATTATCACTTTTCATTATACATCTAAATGAAATCATTCTACTGATAAAGGTATATGCAGGGGCTAAAATAATAATCTAAAGCCTCTGGTCCAAATAACCCTTCAACCCTTTCTATATTAGGCTGGTCCTTTTTAGATCCTCCTGGTCCTGTTAGCAAATGCTATCAGAGCATCTTACATTGTTGTACCAAAAGAAAAAACAAAACCAAAAACCAAAGAGTTAAAACTGCTGGTCTATCAGCTTTCTATTACTTACAGATCAACACTGGTCCAATACAGATGAATCTGACAGTCCTTCCCTTATAATAGAACTCTGGAGTGGTTGTACCCACTTCTCTGGGTCAGGTAGCCAAACCTAAGTCAGGATGTCCGTCTTCTATTAGTACTTGTGTTAACTTTTCTATACTGCATATAAAGATTTTCCCCATAAAATTTCTTTACAGTACAGTATTGAATACCTCCACAAGGAAGAATTATATGTTAAAAAGTTGTTAAAATCATCCTTACATAATAAGAATGCAACTCTTTTAAACTCTTAAATAGTTTTATTTCGGGGTTCTTTTTTTCTTTCAGGCTTTCTGCAAAATGAATTATTTTTTAAAAAGAAAAAAAAAAAAGATTTCCTGTTGTTTGTTCTACTAAGTTGAAAATACGGGCCAGACTACTTATACATGCGGTACATGCTGAATATAACTGAATATAGGCTTATTCCTATGGACACTCTGCAAGATAGGGATCACCCAAATAGGGTCAATGGACTGGACCAGTGTTTCAATGCAAATTCCAGCCCCAAAAAACAACATGGTTTTGATTTCACAGTATGAATTCCCTGGAATCTGGGAAAAGGTAAATTAGTTAACTGAGGTCATCCCTCAGCAGCTCGGTCCCTCAACATTCTGAGAAATCAGGAAGGACTGTACCACTTCTTCAGTGGACTGGGGGCTGGTGTTGACGTCTTCCAGAGCATCGGTCACTGAATACTGTCGATCTCGCAACCGGTTCCAGTTAGACAGAACATTGTGATATTCAAACACTTTCTCGTAATTGCCAACGGAGTTGTAAAGTTTAATGAGACCTCGGTAATCATATTCTAGTCCACTGTAGCCTTCACCAAAAAGTTTCTTCCCTGAAAGAAAAAAACAACAAAAAAACAAAACAAAGAAAGTAAGCTCAACAATGAAATAACAAGCAGTTTCTACAAGACAAAGAAAACACAAGTTTAATTCTTTAAACAGGGTGGCTGGCTTGGTTTCGTTCCCTTGAAAAGAACAGATGCAATTCTTCTATCAGTGGTCCCCAAACCGGTGCTACCCATAAGCTATCTCTAAGACTTAAAACAAAAATTTTCTCACCTAAAGCAGTTGGCTTCACTAGAATAAAATTACAACCTTTCATAGTTTGAAGAACTGATTTGGAAAGATATAAAAGTAAAGAAAAACAGCAGCACCTCCAACAACAGAAAAATACAAATGCACAAGGCTAATCATTGTAGCATTCTTTATAATTGCAAAATGTTAGAAACAAATGAAAATAGAATGGTCCGATCAACCATGGTACATCTATCTATTCAATGGCACAGTATGCATCTGTACGCAGAGAAGAAGCTCTCAGTTCTCTATGAATTGATATGGAATGACTTATAGGGTATATTGTTAAGTTAGAAAAATATAAAAAATTACCAAGAGTATGCTACCTTTTGTTCAAGAAAGGTAAAATAAAATATTTATGAACATTTGTGCAAAAAGACACACAAAAAGGACAAATGAAAAACTAATGAGGGGGCCGGCCCGGTGGCTCAGGCGGTTAGAGCTCCATGCCCCTAACTCCGAAGGCTGCCGGTTCGATTCCCACATGGGCCAGTGGGCTCTCAACCACAAGGTTGCCGGTTCAACTCCTCGAGTCCCGCAAGGGATGGTGGGCTCTGCCCCCTGCAACTAGAAAACGGCAACTGCACCTGGAGCTGAGCTGCGCCCTCCACAACTAAGACTGAAAAGACAACAACTTGACTTGGAAAAAGGCCTGGAAGTTGGAAAAAAGGCCTGGAAGTACACACTGTTCCCCAATAAAACAAAACAAAAAAAACCCAAAAAAAATAACCCAAAAACTAATGAGACTGGTTATCCACAGTGGGTAGATGAGACGTGGGCAGAAGAAACTAGGAGAAATCATACATCTGAGAGCATACCTTTCTATAGTTCTGACTTTTAGAACATTAGTATTTCACATAACTCAAAAAGATTAACAAAGTAAAGATGGAGAAAATGTTATACAGACATAAACAAATGAAACTAATTATCTTTCAACTGAATAACTACACTGACAAGGTGGAGTGGGGAAGAGAGGAATAACCCAAGTAAATTTCGAACACAGTATTTATTCTCAGTATACACCTTCAGGCTAGACAAAGAAAATTGCAAACAAAGACTGTACTAGTAGTAGGTCTGTTCTTCATAGTACTATGGGTTAACAATTCTAAACTACTTTATGCGTATTTTAGGATCAGGCAAGTCAATACATTATGGATAATGGGGAATCCACATGTACATGAATACATAACTTACAAGTATGACAGAGGCTTAGCACAGCAGAGGGGAAAGGATAGTGTTTTGAAAAAATGGCCTGGGTGCGTGTATCCATATGGGGAGGAAAAAACAGAATCTGATTCCTACCTCACACCATAAACAAAAATCAATTTCAGGATTACAGATCTAAATGTGAATGGTAAATCAGTTTCCAGAAGATAATCTTCTAAAAGAGTATCTTCATGACTTTGAGGTAGGAAGATATTTCTTAGAAAGAAAAAGTGCTACTCATAAAAGAAAAGATCAAGACATTCAATTACATTAAAATTACAAACTTCTGTTCTTTGAAAGGCACCATTAAGAAACAAGCAGTAAAATGAGAACTATATGCAACATATAACCAACGGGCTTGTTATACCCCTATTGTATAAAAAAGTCCTATAAACCAGTAAGAAAACAATAAGACAATTCAGTATGAAAATGGGGAAGAGCTTTAACAGGCACAACATTAGATGATGCCCACAAAATCTTATTTTGTAATATATAAGCCTGAAATGGAAACCATCCAAATGTTCTGAATATCTATTAACAGTAGAATGGATAAATAATGATATACCAATCCAATAATATATCATAAAGCACTGGAAATTAACAAGCAACAGTGATCTGGGACAACACAGATGTATTTCACAATTCATGTTCATCTAAAGAAACCAGACATATAAAAATATACATTGTATGATTCCATTTTCATCAAGTTCAAAAACAAGTAAACCTGATGTTAAAGTCAGGAGAAGGGAGGAGGTAGTAATTACACAAATTGTTGAACTACTTTTGCTTATATTTAACACTCTGTCATAAATGTTCATACTGGTTTCAACATCAATAAATCATGTTTAGGAAAATGTTCCAGATGATTTTTGGGTGGTTCCGAGGAATTCCTGGCAGCTCTACACTCAGTTAAGTCAGTAATAACCCCTCCCTTATACAACATATAAGATGTTGACATGTTGATCTCTAATGAATTGGCCAAGAAAATTTAAAAATAACATACCAATTGCTATAGATCGCAAATAAAGTTTCTCAGCATTTTCATATTGATTCATGTCATAATTATATAAAGAAGCCAGATGTCCCACTGAAAGGGCTACTTCATAATCTTCTTGACCGAGAAGTTGCTCTTTAATCTGAATTGCTTTGATGTGCATTTCTTCAGCTTCCTGAAAAATAATTAAGCTGTATGAACCATTAGATTGTATCAACAATTCTTACCCAATGAGCAAGGTTTTTCTAATTGCCAAAGACATCATATGGACGGCATAAGGTAATCAGATCAGAGAACATACTATGCTATTATTCCAAAAGTTGTCTATGAGAAGCATTATTGGTTTTGAGAAGCTATGCACATAACCTGATGATAGTAATAGTGTTCTGTGCCAAAAATGTTAAGAGACAACTTGCCCTGGTAATAAAAAATTGTTCAACGAAATTAACTCCAAAACATTCCAAATGAAAACTATTTCTTTCAGTTAACATGCTCTAAAATTTAACTGAACCTTGTGAAGAAACTCCATACTATAGTATGTTAATGTACATAGGAGTACACTTCACTTATTGGAGTTTGGGCAATTTTTATTCCAACAAACTAAACTCAGGTTAATTGAGGGATATGTGTAGTTTAATTTTCAGGTAAAAATTAACGTCTTAGGCAGCCATTCTCATCCTTTCCTTATTGCAACCCTAAAAGGGACATCTAGAATTTATAACTCAAAGTTCTAAAAGGAAACTAAACTCAGTAAATTTTTATTGCTACAATTAACAATACTTACAGTATTTCTTGCATACTTACTATGTGCCAGGCATTGTGGTAAGAGCTATACTTAACTAGCTAAGATCTATGTTTTTAAGTCTAACTATAACAAGCATTTGAGCCTTTATTGTTTGATATGTTTCTTATTTGTCCACGGTCTGGATTTTTAAATTTTATTTATATTTTGAGCATATTGTTTTATACTAGCTATTTTCTCATTTTTTTGGTGGAATAAGGTAGGAGTATAACAAATGTATACTTTATTAAGATTACTGAAATTCTTTAAGATTGTACTTTATTACCTTCAGATTATTTAGAGAAAAATAACAGTAAAACACGCTTCTACCTTAAATTTTCTCATTGACTGATACAGTCTTCCAAGGTTTCCATAGTGTTTTGCAGTCTGTACATTAAATTCCCCAAAAGCTTTTTTAGCTAGTTGGAGTGAAGACAGGTGCAAATCATGAGCTTCTTGAAGCAGCCTCTGTTCAGTTTCTTTATTATGACAGTCAATAGCAATTTCCTCTAAAATAAGTGCTAAATAAGAAAGTGACAAAATTAGTGCACTTCCAAACCATCTATCAAAGCTAACCAGACCACATCATTTACAATTAAATTCTGTAAATGTTTTTTGTACATATGTATTTATGTGTTGTTATGGTTTAAAACTGGTAAAGATGAAATGTATTCCAATTTAATGAAAAAAATACAGTTTGGGGGTTGTTCAGTTTTACATAGTGTAATGAATTTCAAATTTAAGAAAAACAATGGTATGCATCAAATTATGTTGCAGAATTTATATTTTACTAGACTGTTATACTTTGCTAATGTGAATTTGTTTTATAAAGCCAATGGAATAAGGAAAAGGCAAAAAATTTTAAATTATGAAACTGTGTCAAGGAGTACCTAAACACTGTTGAAAATTTTGAAACTGCACTTTTATAAAATATATTTAACCAAATACAACTAAAATAACTGGTTTCCTCCTATTCATTTGACTGAACAAATCAGGCAAGAAGACAGTTCAATTTCAAAGTTACATGTAAGACTTTCCAATTCCATTTAAAGTTTTAAAAATACACAGTCTTTTACCAGGTAATTTTGTTTCTAGGAAAATTGTCCATATGTAGAAAAGTAAGAGATTTAGTTTACTGTAGCAATTTTAAAGAACAAAAAGTTAGCAACAATATAAAGATCCAATAATAGAGGTAATATTTTCTCTTAAAAATATTAGAGAAAAGAATATATACCTACACGTACTGAAATGGAAAAAATGTTCATAATATATTAAGTGAAAAAAGCAGATTATAAAATTAAAAAAAAATTCATTCATTCCATTATTGTAAGATAGAATCTTAAAATATTCACCAAAATGTTGATTTTTGGATTGGTGGAATTTCAGGTGAGTTAATGTTTTTCTCTTTTTCTATCTAACTTTTAATTTCTTCAATTAATCATGTATATTACTTGTGTACTTTACAAATGCAAACTGAGAGCGGGGAAAAAACCCCGTTCTAGAATTAAGGTAGAATTTTTCCAACATGCAGGGATAATGTTACCCTATGGTTCATGATCCAATTATACTGGTAAAATAAATGCCTTAAATGAGAATCTTGGTAGTGATTAGAAGAAAAGTTAAAATAAGAAAAAAGGAAAGTGATATTTGGTAAGAGCCTTACAACAGTAAGGGTACATGGTGTGAAGCTGAGTTTCAGGATCCTGCACTATAAAGCTGAAGGTATGTGAAAAACCCATCTTCAGTTTGTTATTCATGTTACTGTGCAATAATCATATGTGTTATTCTTCCATCCTCCCCTCAAAAGAAATGAATGAATGCATGTAAAGGGAGGGAAGGAGGGAAGATAGACATTCTGGCTTATTAACAATGTTATATGAGAGAAGCAAACAACCATTCATTTTGAAACACTGGAAATTCTTAAGTAGAGTTGCATACACATATTTTAAATCAGTGAACTGGCTAGCTTAATAATACATATAGTCTAATCCTAAGCACCGCCCTTGAGGAAACAAACAAATACCCCTATTTTATACCATATATTATCAATTAAAAAATACCAGAGACTGGACATTACAATTGACAGCTCAAAAAAATCCAAAATACACACACACACACACACACACACACAGACACACACGCAAGACTAGATTACAAAGGGTACCTTTCACCCTCTTTGAAGAAGCCAAAAGAAGATGATCTTCAGGTAGGATGTGGGTAATGATACCAATAGCTCTTTCGGCATGAAATCTGTAATACAGATAGATATAGTCTGGCATTTCTTTTTTTTTCACCCGCCCCCCAACTTTCCCTCCGAGGCTTCCTTACCTCCCTTCTCCCTCCAACACTGAGTCATGAAAATTAAACCTTCAGCCCACCATTTGGACAAAAATGTGAAATGCAGATAGATATATTCTGGTATTTCTATTTAGTTACAAATGATTTAAGCATTAAAAAAAATCACAATTTGTAATATAATACTGATGGAATTTCTGGAACTATTTTGTTTGTTTAAACTTCTGTCTGTTGTGGATCAACTTTTAACATCCAATAGATTCCTATCTCCCTCAGAATAAACTGTGAAGTTGTTTCTAAAGCCTACAAGGCTCTACATGATCTTTTACTGGGCTACCTCCCTGACCTCATCTCCTAGCACTCTCAGAAACAATCCAGCCTTTTCCCTCCAGCCACACAGACCCAGCAGTTTTCTCAACAAACAAATCATGTTCTTACCTAGGACTCTTGCACTTGCTTTACTGTTTCTGTGGAATGCTCTTCCCTGGAATATCCACATGTCTCACTGCTGAAAAGCCTTTTCAGACCAGCCAATACCGTATTTCCCTGAAAATAAGACCTAGCCGGACAATCAGCTCTAATGAATCTTTTGGAGCAAAAATTAATGCAAGACCTGGTCTTATTTTACTATAAGACCGGGTATAATATAATATAATATATAATACCGGGTCTTATATTAATTTTTGCTCCAAAAGATGCATTAGAGCTGATTGTCCGGCTAGGTCTTATTTTCGGGGAAATATGGTACAAAAGTCCCTAAAATAATCTACCATCACTCTTTAAACTCTTAGCTTACTTTATTCTTGTTCACAGCTTGCATCCTCATCACCTGACATGTTTGGTTTTTTGTTTATGGCCCATGTCACCAAACAGAAGGTAAGCTATTTGTCTATTTTATCGGCCAATTCCTCTTAAACTGTGAGCCCTCCATCCCCATCTTCCAAGTAATCATTAATTTTTCTCAGATCTGTCTTCTAATTCACTAATTGTCTCTAGTTGTGTCTAATCTGCTGTTTAACTTGTCTACTGAGTTTTAATGTCAATTACTATTTTCCAAATCTAGCCGTATTTTATTTTTATAACTGCTCCCATTAAGATATAAATCATACCACACAATTCACTTATTTACAGTGTATAATTCAATGGTTTTTAGTATATTCAGAGTTGTGTTACCAATCACAATTTCAAAATATTTTTATCACCCCAAAAGGAGAAACCCTGTGCCCATTTAGTAGTCAATCTACACTTTCCTCCAACCCCCCAGCCCTAGGCAACCACCTTTATTTTCTCTCTCTATGGATTTGTCTATTGTGGACATTTCATATAAATGGAATCATACAATATGTGGTCCTTTGTGACTGGCTTCTTTCACTTAGTACAATGTTTTCAAGGTCCATCCATGTTGTAGCATGTATCAGAAGTTTTATTTTTAAATTTGCCTTTTTTCTTTATTTTCCCTCCAAAATATTACTGATTCCTTCTTTTATATCAGGGTCAGCAATTTTTTTCTGTAAAGGGCCAAATAGTAAATATTTTAGATTGTGTGGGTCACACACTCTGTCCCAATTACTTAACTCTGCTGTTGTAGTGTGAAAGCAGCCAGACAATACATGAGTGAATGAGTATTGCTATGTTCCAATAAAACTTTATCTAGCTTGTAAGCCACTGTTTGCCAACCCATTTTCTATCTTTAATCATTTAAGAATACTTACTATATAGCATCAACCAAAAAGTTCTGTTAAGCTACATTCTTAGAGTACTATGTTCACTATATCTGCTGACTTTCACTCACAGAGGAAACGTTTCCTTATTTATTTTTAATTTTTTTAAATGATGAGTTAATCTTCAGTAGTGCTAGATTTATGGAAAGTCTGTATGGCTTGGGTTGAGGGTTAATTATTTCCACAAGAGTTTTACATTTTCTCCCAAAAGGCATCCCAAGAGAACTAGCAGTCTCAAAGTGCTTTTCAATATTTTTCTCAATTTTGGGGTTCCTGCATACATGATGCCCAAACACAGAGGGTACATGTCTGCAGTTACAAATTCCCCTATGAGGAATTTATGGTACGTTTCCTTGTCATGGCTCTTGCCAGTGGGCAAATTTTTTTTCCCTAGTCCCTGAGGGTGCAGTCTTCATCTTGGCTTCACGTGGGGATTTCAGTTCTAACTCACAACTTCCTGTGGGCTAAATGCCTTGTCTCTTAAACACAGGAATGTTGTTCAACCAAGGTTACAGAAACTTCTAAGCTATCCCACCACCCCAGGGCAGTTATACCAAAGTTTGGATTTTAATCCATTATTTACTCTTTTGCATTTTAGTCCATTGTGGTCCCTTGGGGATTTCCTCTCTTTTGCAAGCTCAGTTATTCATTTAAGAAGATGATTGTTTTATTCAGTGCATTTCTGTGCATTTTGAGCAAGAAATGTTTAGGTTAAGTCTACCATTTAGCCAGATGCTACTGAATTACTCAAAGTATTGAAGGAAATATTCAAAAGAAGACATATTCCATATGAAGATACAAAAGTGTCAATATTAAACTATATACAATCTAAATGAATGGCTTATAAATTGGTATGATTTTAAATAACTTCAAGAACATTTTATGGTGACGGAAGGTTTGACTTTCGGTGGTGAGCACACAATGCAATAATATACAGATGATATATTATAAAATTGTACACTTGAAACCTATAATTTTATTAACCGATGTCACCCCAATAAATTTAATAAAAATAAAATAAAATGAAAAAGTTTAAAAAACAAAACATTTTAGGCATCATGTTAAAGCTCCCAGACGACAAATTTAATACATAAAGTACATTAAATACTACTATTAGGAGAACAAAACAATAGCAATAGCATTTAATCCCTCAATGAAAAGGAATGTGGAACTTACAGTGCATTGTCAAATTTCCCAGAGCTATATTGGTGAACATAAGAAGAATAAGCCAAGTCTTCATGAGCTGTTGCTACATGGATATTTTTGCCACCAAATACTGATTGCCGAATGTCAAGGGCTGCCTGAAAGTCATGAAAATAACTGATAACACTGTAAATCCTTAGTAACCACTACCCAGTTAAATTAAGCATCCTAGTAGTTTAAATATATATTCAATCCCTCAGTTTTGAAGAAAAGTTCTGCTGTATTTAAATCGCAGAACATAAAAGTCACCTATAAGGCTTGATTTTCTGAAGATTGGTTCTGACTTAAAAGGTTTAATAATAAAAATCATTTATGATTCTTGGGTATCACATCAGTGTTTCCCTCAATGCCCTTCTTCAGAAGTGAACTATAAAATCAAGGCTACCTTGTCTACAGCGATGGCATAACACATCATTTACCTGAGAATGATTAAGATAAGGCCTAAAATAATTGTTAGTGACCCTCCTTGCTATTATAAAGGCAGCTATAATGACTTACGCTCAATCAACACAGACAAGCCATCATCTGGGCAAATAAGAAATGGAAAAGTACTCTTAATTATGAGCCCACAACCCAACAACTCTTTCCTTGAATGACTCTCTTTAATTCCTAAAACATTAACTTTTAAGCTTTCTACATATTATTTAGTAAAATAATGGTGTGCCATATACAAGGAGGGCTCAGAAAGTTTTTAGAGTGGTTTATACACTGCAAACAAATACAGGTCAGCAAGTCGATTTAGGATGAAAGAAAAACAAGTGTAACTATTAACATACCTGATAAATTGCAACAGACTGACAGATATTATCTACATTGAGTAAGTAGAACCCATAATCTAGAAGTGTATCAGAGTATTTTGGGTGTTTGGATCCAAAATGATCCCTATAAAAAGATACAAAATTATTAGGATATAAAGTAGAGACAGATAATTCGAAATGGTATTTTTAATTGCAATCACCTACCGTGCCAAATACACTGCATGTTTAATTAACTGTTCTGCTTTCTTAAATTCACGTTTTACAACACAAGCCTAAAGATAAAATGAAAAATTGTTAAATAACTCTTAAACAGTTAGTGTCCTAAAATAGGTATAGTTTACATATTCAAACTATAATGGTCAAAAAGAAAAAAAAAATCTTCAAACATAAGTTATATTTATAATTTCTTTCTTTCCAAGTACTTGAAAATTCTATTATAAACAGATCTATACATATTCTGGGAAGTTATAAAGCTTAAAATTTTAACAGCCATGCCCAATACAAATCTGTTATAACACCATACACAGTTATTACAATATTATTGACTATGTTCTCTATGCTGTACTTTACATCCCTGTGACGATTTTGTACCTGCCAATTTGTACTTCTTAATCTCTTCACCTTTTTCGCCCAGCCCCCCCCCAAACTCCCTTGCATTCATCTAATAATTTTTAAATGCACACAAATTTCAGTGTTCTTACTTATATTTTGATTCATGACAATAGCCAGTAGTTTTTAAACTCTAAATATCATCTGCACATAGAAATACAAATCTTGTATATATTCAGTTCTTTATATTAAATGTATATCCAACGTTTTAAATTAACTAAAAACATTAATATCTCTCTTCTAGCTCTGATAACTGAATATTTATGCTATTTATTTGCTCTAAAATGACTTATTTAAATAAATTTTATAGAAATCTTAGACTCTTCTAT